>NC_135660.1:51690330-52001745 GCF_964188315.1 Podarcis muralis
TAACTTATACAGCAGCAGACTCAGAAAAGGGATCACCAGTACAAAAGTAGACAAAAAGGTCTTTTCCTGATGCTGGAAGGAGAAAAGGCTCCATGCCAGGTGCGCCTCTCTGGGGAGAGAGTTGCACAAAAACAGCATCACTGCTGAACAGGCACTTTCCTTGGCCATCACCATAATACCTCAGAAGGCAAAGGCATTTGGAGAAGGACCTCTCTGAATATATCTCAGTACTCAGGCAGGGTAAAATGGGAGATGCTGAATCTTAAGCAGTGGAAGGTTTTCTGGTTCCAAGCAGTAGAAGGCTTTCTTTGCGGGGGGGCTCACAACCGCTTCTTTCAAAGCAGTCAAGATCACTCACTCTTAGTCTCCTCCTGGACTGAGCTCAGCCAGCTGTTTCAGTTCCGACAGGAAGAAATGGCTGGAATCACAGGCCCCCACTTTGCTCCTTCCACACCAGCAGTATTCAGTTGCTGACTTCACTTTATTTGTTACATTACAGACACTGGGGCAATGAGAAGCTGCAACAGTGATATCCTTGCCATATCTTACTAAGCCCCTGAGCACCTAAAATAATGTAGATGTTTCTGCCACACATGCACATCAGTTACATGACTGATTGAATGATTGGCCTGACATCCCTAGGAAGGCAGCTTATCTCAGTTATAACTCTGAGCGGACCTTGTGATGATTCATGCATGTACATCACTGGACAATTTATGGCTTTGTGTTCCATTACTCAGTGGCTTGAGGCTGACCAATTACACGAACTGCCTCCATTTAATGGTTATGCTAAAAGGGATGTTAGGTGAAACATAAGCTCTGGAAATAATGTTATATTTGGAATGCCTTTTCTCTCTCTTGGTCTGTGAGTCATTGCTGACTGTATCACAGTTCTTCAGTGATAAACAGAAACCCACCCTTGGGGCCATGTCTTACATTAATAAGACATTCAGGTATGGATACTCAAGAACAAACAAAATATATCTACCATAGAAATCATTATATGCATGCATGCAAATGCTTGAGTAGAATGAACAAACAAAAGATGTTTTTACTACTTTTTTGCTTTTCAGTTTACTTCTCCCTCTAAGTGTCCAAACATTTGTTAAATTGATTTAATGGTGACCAAGTTATTTGAGGTAAAGACTCTCTGGATTCTATAATGTGTAAAACAGCCACAACTAAGTGGAAGCAGGCTGCACACGGCACTTCCTGGCTGTCAGACTCTGACTCCAGTGTGCTCACACCAAAGGTATTTGAAGTCAAGTACACATGATGTCAACCACAAGCCACCTGTGTTGAGAAATGCTTCTGCTGGATGCTCTGTCTCTCAGCTTCCATCCAAAGCAGAAGCTGCAGTTAAGGTGAGGTGTGTACACTGAAGACAGCTGTTGCACATGCCCAGAAAACAGTGCATGCCCAAATGACAGTTTCAGTGAACTGGAGTTTGGCAAAGGGAAACAAAACAGGTGCTGTGCATTGGGTGAAGAGATCCCTGCCCCCCTGGTGTGTACAGCAACATAAGAAAGCAACTTGAAATGCAGCAGGGGGAATGACCTCACTGGGTTTTAAGTAATAATGTGTACATAGCCTTAAAGTCCAACAACTTCTGGATGGCCACAGCTTCCCCATCCCCCCACTAGACTCAGCTTCTTCCAGCTGCCTTTATCCAGGGAAGGTGGGCTTCCCAAAATCTGAGGTCCCATCAGTTAATACTACAAACTGAAACTGACCCAAACAGACAGGGTAAGGCTGAGCCCAGACATAAAAAGAGGGTGAAGAAGGAGAGAGAGAGAGAGAGAGAGAGAGAGAGAGAGAGAGAGAGAGAGAGAGAGATGGAAGGACAATGCTGATGTAAGCAACTGGAATCAAATTCTAACGCTGTTCTTGCACACAATAAAGTGGACCATTGACGAAGTTCTCAGAAGAACTTCTACCATCATCATAGGAGCCAACTCCTATGGACAGAGGGGTCTTTGCTCCCCCGCATAAAACATTTGAAGGGGCTGCCCCCCCCCCCCAGTTGATGGGCATTGTCATTCAAATGGTGTGTGCACACCACATCATGTAATCAATTATGCGGGACAGAGCTTACCTCCCCTCCCCCCATATTTTATTCAAGTTGGCACTCTTGGCCATCATAAATGTGTTAATCTTTAAAGGTTTCAGCGGAACTATTCCCTGTTTTTAGCGAACAACATATGGTATTGAGAAACACACCCAGATGCTTTTCTATTTCTCTGTGAAAGAGAACAAGCTGCCTGTGTGTGTGTGTGTGTGCCTGTGCGTGTAAACTTCCGTGTTTGAACCGTTATCTGAACTTTCAGAAGTAGGCTGTAAGCAGCCATTATTGCTATTGCGACTGCGAACTGCCGTCAAGTGAGGCGCGCGCTTCTGCAAGCTCTCTGCCTTGTTCGCTCAAATCTCTTACCGTCCACAAGGCTTTGTACAGACACCTCTGCGCTTGGCGTCGTTGCTTTCTTGCTGTTCTGGTCTCCTAAATGTTTACAGAATACCAACAAGAAGACAGAATTGTTGGGGGGCGGGGACTAGGACCCCGGGTCTTGAAGCACAACTTTTGTCACATAAAAAATAGTTTTAGCTCCCATAACAAGTGCAGCAGAGTCAGACCCTAGAAGCAGTTGGGTTGTCAGCACCCAGGGCAAGGCAAGTAATTTGCGCCCCCTAACCCGTGGATTTGCGCCCCCTAACCCGTGGATTTGCCCTAACCCCAGATGTTGCGCCCGGTGCGGGCGGCCCCCCCTGCACCCCCCACGCTACGCCACTGCCTAGAAGTACATGTATCAATATTCTACTGGGGTCTGGGATTTCTGCCCAAGGTTTCAGAACGGTCAAGGTGACCTGAGTCACAGGCAGGATACAAACCGATGGGAAGAAATTCCGGAAAATCAAATTCACTTGTGGATCAAATCAGGACTGCGCTTTCGTCTCCGCAATCTGAAGCCACACTTCATGGGTGTACAAATCTGGATCAGGATCCGGCTGTGTTCTATTTAGCGAGCATTCTATTTACCGAGAAGTAAGTCCCATTGAAATCAGTGCGACTTACTTATGGGAAAATCCGGGCGGGCTTGGGCTTGAAAACGGCCCTTCTAGAAGCCTACATCCATCTTTATTTGTTTGTCCGTTTATATCCCTCCTTTTACAGCAAAATCCTCACAAGGAAGCTTGCAGAGCTTAATAAATGAATAGCACAGATCAAGCAAACAAAACCCACCAATTTGCAACTAATGCACGAAACCGAATACAGCCATCTATAAAATGTTGAGTGGAATAATAATAAATTTTGTAATCTGCTTGAAAGCCAGCACTGAGGAGATCCTAGGGGTCTTCACCTCTGGCAATTCCGAAGATAAGGGGCCAACACCGATAAGATCCTATCTCTGGTCTCAGCGCCAATCGGATGGTTCTGAACTGCGAGTCAAACCACAGGCTTTGAGGGTCGATCTCGGGCCGGCTTATATGGGAGTCCGTGATCCTTCACCTAGTACAGTCCCAAACCTCACTCTACCTTGATTTTTAAATAAAATGTTGGGTTCACAGCGTGAGCCTTTACGTGTCTTTTCAGAAGTAAGCCATATCAAGTTCAATGGGACTTGGGAGTTAAGTGTGTGTTGTGTTATTTCCTTACATAGTCCTCTTAAAAAATAAGATAAAATTCCCAACAGGTTTGTATGGCTCAGGAGCTTAATATAACGGACTCACTGTTAAGTCTGTGTTCATGGAAGACAACCTTACTCGGCTACGAGTGATCGCCAAAGAAGAAGAATTCCTTCAGTCTCCCACGCCTATTTGCATTAACTATAGGTGATACCAGTGCTTTTTCTGGGGGTACGCAGGGGTACACATACCCCTAAACATTTTGTGACTCTTTGCACTTTTGTCCATTTACTGTATTTATTTTTCCCGATTTGAACTATAAAATGGTGATTTTCTTGAGTCAAAATGAGAGTACCCCTAAACATTATTAAATAGAAAAAACACACACTGGGAGATACCATAAACTTTAGGGCGTAAAGGACACAGAGCTGGAGTTGTCAAAAGCAGCGTCTCTCCCCTTCTCTTTCGACAGCACGTTGCCTTGGCAAGAAAATTTTAAAAAAACAAAAACACAGTACAGTAGTGGAGAAAATGAACCACAAGCCTTTGAAATGAAATCTCGCTTTAATAAGAAATCAAACTTCCCCCATCCCGCTCCTCCTCCCGCCACCTCTCTCCTTCCTCCCCCCGTGGCGAGTCCTCGGATGCTTGGAAACTCAAGATACTACAGACTTCAACGAATCCAGAGACAGACCACAGAGCTACATAGAGAGCTGCCTTCTGCTGAGTAGAAACACTGTTCCATCCAGCGTAGTTTTGTCTACACTGACTGAGACCAGCTCTCTAGGGTTCAAGTCTGGAAGTGCCTGGGATCTTCTGCATGCTGTCCATTGTCCACTGACCCCTGGCCTTCTCCGGATTGTTCCTCCCGGGTGTTTTTCCACGCCTCGTGTCTGGGGAGGGGGGCAGGCAGGTAGACACCAGTCGCCTAGGCTCCTGTCCCAAAGTGTGGCATTTTTCTTTAATCGCCTGGTGGGAGTGGCTGTGGAACTTGACGAGGTCGGGCGTCTGTTTCTTCCAAAGCAATCTTATACATCTCTACTCAGAAGTAAACCCTACTGAGTTCAGTGGGGCTTACTCCCAGGTAAGCGGATAGGATTGCAAGCCTGCGGTCAGTTTCTCCCAGGAGAGCGGGGTGCGTGTAACTATTGGGGGAAGGGTGGCTCGATCGGTCGCAGCCCACCCCGTCGCGAATCACCTTCGTCTTCTTCAATCATCAATATGTATCCTCGTTTAGAGGTCCGAGCGCCGTTTCCTCGCCGCAGGCAGCGTTGCTGGGCCGCGGGACTGAGCGCTAGCCGGAGCCCTCCAGCCGGAGAGGACTGTTCGACGGAAAGGCGAGGCGTTGCGCGAACTGGAGCGAACCGGATTGCGCGCGGGTGCGAGGGAAGGGATCATGGGCAGCTACATAGAGTCAGCCACATAGAGACCTGCTCCGGGGTACTGGATGCCCCCAAGCCACACTTTCCCCCAGGTGGAAGGGGACGGCGGCACCACCCACGTCGGAGAAAGGCAGCAAAGCGCTCTCTTCCTTCCACCCCACGCCGCCCCGTCTGCTTTCGCACCCTCCAAGTTGACGCATAACTGTGGCTCACGCGCGGCGCTCTGGTAGTCGCCCACCGCTCTTTCGCGCTGTCTCCACCCATCTTCAGAGCTAAAGACCCATTTTCAGGTTTTTATTTCTATCAGTGTCGCATTATCCTGGTTTTCTACTGTTAGCTCCTTACTTTCCCCGTAAATTGCATCTAGGCAGTGTTTCCTTCCGTTTCCCACAGCGCAGTCCTAACCATGTTTACTCGGAAGTAGGAGGTATTGATTTTTATTTTAATGGAACTTGGTCGGAAGCGTCTGTGGCAACACTTGTCCTCCGCCTTTGCACCCACTTCCCTTGACAGCTTCTTCACATTTTTTACACACGCCCTCAGGTTTTGTTTTGTTTTAAAAAAAAATTAAGATAGCCTCTATATTTATTTTTAACCGCAAGTGGTATTTCTTTGTTCGTCTATTGTCCTGTCTGTTTTCGAATCGAGGAATGAAAAAAATTGCAGGATCGTTCCTTATTAGTATCTACGCCCCACTTTTATTTGGTCTATTTGGGGAGGAGAATAAGATTCCCATTTAGGATTTTTGTGTCTCTGTGTGGACACAAGGAAAGTTATGAAAAGTTTGTTTTTTAAAAAATAAAAAATAAATCCGTGCTAAACGTTTTGAGTGTTCCTTCCACACCTTTCTGGTATTCACCGTTTCTGAATTTCATATCTGTTGCAGCATTCAATATCTACTATAATACAGGCGCTAATCTCGGGTGGATTATTTTAAAGGATTATTGTATAAACATCTAACTGGTAACAGTGTAGGATAAAACGGAGCCACTGTATCCAAACTAGCTCTATTCAGAAGAGAGTCCTATTGAATTCAAGGGAGCTTCCTCGCAGGTGAATTGGTTTAGGATTGCAGCCTTAGCAAATGAATGCCCTACCTTCGTACCGTGTGCCAGGATGCTAAGGGCGATGGTGACTTCTGTACACGCTTTCTCTTTTGAGCAAGTTGTCCTTGACATGATCCACTCGTTTCCATTCGCATCTCGCCTTTCCCCCGCGCAGCTACGTTATTTCTGGAACTATGGGCGCAGGAGACTCGCCGTTGAAGAAACTATGACCTTTAATAAAATATCGGTTAGGAAACACAATCCCGGGAATCTCTCCCCCCTTCTCTTTCACACACACCTATCCAAAAGCCTTACGAGACTGTTGCTTGTGTCTTTTTTCAGAATCCCATCGCAACCCGCAAAGCCAACAAGAAGACTCTCTCCATCTACTCCCTTCAGGCTGAGCAGGTCTGCCTAGCTCCGCACTCAGCAGCGACCAGGCAGGGCTCCCAAGCATGATGATGGGCTTTCTCCTGCAATGCAGCGCCACCGCCGTGCAGAGATACACTGCCACTGCCCATGGAGGCTTTGGCTAGCTGCCTGGGCTAGCAGGCCTGCTCCACCATGAATATTATTTTTACGAAATAAGGAACTGCAAAGCAGCCAAAAGTGCCCGCTTTGGCAAAGTCAAATCAATTAATCTTTGTTTTTACTGTGGTTTTCTATAATTTCTTGGAAGCCGCCCAGAGTGGCTTGAGCAACACATAGCAAAGTATTATTACTGCTAGCCCCTATTCCACCCCCGTATCCACTGCTGAAGAGGAGCAGCATCTCCTTATCTGCGCGGAGACAGAGAAACGCCTCCGTCGAATTTGGGCGAGGGCGGCGCTGCTTAGGCGCCCAGGAATCACCCGGCTTAGCAGCTCTTCTGCTCAGCAGACACTCTTCCGGGCCCCAGTTCCTTTTGCCCTAAGTGGGGATTCCTCCTCTAGCCCAGACGGAATTCCTAAACGTGGCTCGGTTCCACGGGACGCAGCGCCCAGAGCCAGGTCTCAACACCGACACCCGTCTAAAGACTCAAGGCTAAATATTTAGGTCGGAAAGATGAAGCGAACCACTGAGCATGTGCAGACGATCTTTGTCTCACTTGAGTAACTGAGAAGCTCCCCTTCCACTTCCAAGTTAGCACAGGAAAGAAGGAACTTTGTAAGGAACTTGGAGACAGAGCGCCTAACACTCCCCCCCCCCCCAGATATAAAACTTCCTGCTCTGTGAAGTTTGTATTGTTTTCTCGACCTCTATTCTGGTGTAAACTCATCAAGGCTGGCTCCACTTTCGTCTGTCGCCGGTGGAAGAAAATTAAGAAACATTGTATGGAGAAAAGCTCATCTTTGGCTAGAAATTAATCCACCGCATTGGCCTCGGTGCGTGCACGCAGGTTTCGCATACGGACAATTCGTGACAAACGCAGGAACTTGCACGTGTGAATGAACGTTCAGATGCTAAAACAGTCCGGAAGAAGCTTTCCGATCGCTTCATAGAGAATGGGTTCGTCAATGCACTATAAATAAATGTAAGCCTTCCTGGTAAAGTTTAATTGGCTGGCGGGATAAATCCATCCATCTCAAAGCCTCCGAATCAGGTATCATACTTAGTCGGCATGAGACTCTTAATTATAGGGTTATGGGTTCGAGACCACGTTGGGCAAAAGATTCCTACATGGTAGGGGTTGGACTAGATGTCCCTGGGACCCCTAACAACTCTACGATTCTGATATACCGGTAATATACTGTACCGACAAACCAAGTCCCATGCGCAGATACCTGCGCGATTCTGCATCATCCAGTTCTGCTTCCCCGCACTTCCCAGAACTAGCTGGGGGTGGGGTGGGGGGCGTTGACTGAATTCAGCCCTACCCGCTGTCGCCCACCAATTTTAGTCCAAACGTGCCCCCCCCCGGTAGCTGTCAGAACTAGTGACTAAGGTGGTGTTTTTAAAAATGTTGTGGGGGCATCACGTCCGGGTCACTGCTATCTTCAGTTCCGAAACCCTAGCAGGATCTTAATAATCGCCAAAGGGAAAAATAAACACCGAACCCCATTTCTGCTGCTTATACTCCCCCCTTGGCGCCCACCCTTCTCGTCTAGGGTCGAAACACGAGCTCGAAGTTGCAAAAATGAAATTCGCTCTCTGCCGTTTTGAAGCGCCGAAGCCGGCATCGCCACGCACGTGGTGGGCCTCTGCGAAGTCTCTCCCCACCACGGAAAGATAGTCCAGGGCGCCACTTCTTCAACCCACAAGACACACCGGCGCCCGCTCCGTCTCCGCATCTCCCCGCACCGCAGCAACGCTCGAGCGTCTGCACCGGCCCAGGGAGGGCAGACGCGCGAGAAAGAAGCTGCCTCGAGGCTCCTCGGCGGCTGCAGCAGAGGCCTGTCTTTCGGGTCAGGGAAAAGAACAGCCCTCCTGGCTGCAAACATGCTGGTGTTAAAGAATTGTTGTGGGGCGAATTTCCCGGGCATTTTACATAAATGGGCAGTGAATAAGGAGCCGCATGTAGTCCCACCCATTGTTTATATAGTGTTGCTGGCAATGCAGTCCTCAGAAGAGAGTTTCACTGAGTTCAATGGGTATAGGATTGCAGTCTTAGGTAAACAAGGGAAGTGAGACCTGCTATCTTCCAGCTGTGAAACTGCAGCTCCCATCATCCTGAACATTGGCTATGTCAGGTGGTCCTGATGGAAGCTGGAGTTCTGAAGGGCCACAGGTCCCCCAGCCCTTGACTAAACGTTTCACCCTATCTAATACTGCAAATGTAAAATCTACGGTTGCTAGAGCACAATGTACAATCTGTTTTAGGATTGTACAGGTTGTAAAAATGATACAAAGAGCACATAATATCAGAGGCTGATAGGGGTTTTACGAACTGACACATTGGCTGGACCTCGAGCCATTCTTGGCGTCTTTTGCAAAATTCCTTTTGTTGGCACCACATAATTTTATGACCTCTTTGAGAACTGGGATTGCCATGAAGGTGGGGCTGAGTTCACTCTTCTGTAAATAGGGACTTGGAAATCCCTTATGAGTTCTGAAATTGTCCATGTTTTTGCACCAAATGCAGTATGAGGTAATAACTTTTGACATAGTTTGTGCCACCTTTATTGAAATTTCTTAATGAACTGCAATGAAAAGAGAGCAACTACAGCATATTTGAGGGTTGCAGTTCAAGAATGTGATGCATCCATCAGCTCCATTCAAAATTTCAAGTTCAATGTGAATGATCATTTCTTTAAGCTTTCCTTTTAAACACAGATAACCTGGGCTCGTTCAGTATTCAACCACACAATTTTTAAAAGATCGTTACTGGCTATTGCTTCTAAAATGTCTGTTGCTTTAACCTACTTTCAAAGTATAAATTGATGATGCATTCAGTTCAGACTTTCAAGGTATGAATTGATGAAAGAAACAAATTTAATAAGCTCTGCAAAAGGGTGTCCATTTGGAATCTGGCTTTATTGAAATGCGTGAATGCTTGACTTGGTTCATGAATATGAAATAGCCCAAAGCTCAGTGTTTCATACAGAGTCTTTCCACTGTTTCTCTCTCTGGCAAAATACATTTAGGTCATAATCCAACTGATAGCCAAGTGCACTTATGTCCATCGACATCAATGGGCTTAAGTGCACTTAACTCTTTATTGGATTGTGGCTTTACACTAAGTCCAATCCTGATTTCAATGGGACTAACACTCAAGTAAGAACGCTTAGGGTTGCAGACCTCTTTAACTTAACAATAGTTAGCCATTTTGTATAACAACAATAACATTTTATACCACACATTTAAAATGTTCACAATCCTCCACATATCTTATCTCAGGGGTCTTTACAACAACCCTAGAAGGTGGGCAAATCACATCACACAGTTTCATAGTGCCCTGGTGCTGAAAGAAATAGAGCCAAAACAGAGTCGGTGATAAACAAGAGAATTGGCACCCTTGGTGTATGTGGAGTAATAATTTCATAGAATCATAGAATGGCAGAGCTGGAACGGGACCCTTGGGGTCACCTAGTCCAACCCCTTGCAATGCAGGAATATGCAGGGATCCAACCTTGCAATGCAGGAATATGGGGGTCCAACCTGTGACATTGGTGCTATCAGCACCGCGCTTCAAAAAGGAAGAATTGGGAAAGAGAGGGAGGAAAGTGAATGGAGTCCCTTGCAGCTTATATTCTGGAGGAAGACATGGATGTCGATGACTTGAACCCTGAATAGGAGTATTCCTGCTAAGACAGTGATGAGGAGGCTGTGGCCTTCCAGAGGTTGCGGTGTACCGACTCCAGTATGATAAATTGTTAGGATGATGGGAGCTGTAGCCCAGGGCAGCAGCATCTGCAGCGCACCAGGATCCCTGACCCTTTGTTACAGAGTGGAGATATGCTGCAATGTTCTGCTTCTTGTCCTCTCTTTTTTCAGGTACAGGACTAAGATAGAAACATGGTTCACTAAATACAACTAGTCTATCTCTTAGATGTTAATTATCTAATTAACAATTTAAATTATATAATTAACATGGCCTAAATGAAACAGTAACTGCTGTATTGATTGCACTTTCTACGCATCCCGCTTGGCATAGTCAACTAGGAGGACCAAGTTCTTTCCATCCTGACAATCTTCAAAGTGATCAGGTGCCCTCTTGTGGCACAATTAATTATTTCTGCGATACAGTGGTACCTCAGGTTAAGTACTTAATTCATTCTGGAGGTCCGTTCTTAACCTGAAACTGTTCTTAACCTGAAGCACCACTTTAGCTAATGGGGCCTCCCGCTGCTGCCGCGCCGCCGGAACACGGTTTCTGTTCTCATCCTGAAGCAAAGTTCTTAACCTAAAGCACTATTTCTGGGTTAGCGGAGTCTGTAACCTGAAGCGTATGTAACCCGAGGTACCACTGTACTTTCAAAGGGCACAAAGTTTCTATAATTAATCACAACAAAGATCCACTACAGATTTGCTAAAGAAGAGATACGGACTTCGTCAAAACTACTCATTGAACTGTATGGCTAAGAGCTAATTTATACCAGCATCAACAACAAAGAAGCCTGTGGACCTTAAAATCTTACAAGATTTATTGCGGCATAAATTTTCATGGCCTTCATCATAGAATCATATAATTATAGAGTTGCAAAGGACCACCAGGGTCATCTAGTCCAACCCCCTACAATGCCCCTACAATCTTTCATCCAACGTGGGGCTAGAAGCCAGAACTCTGAGATTAAGTGTCTCATGCTCTACTGACTGAGCTAGGTCCATGAGGCTCAAAAGAGCTGCTTTCTTACAGATGTGGGATTTTGCTTGGAGAATCCACCTACCCACCACCAATGCCTTTCTTTTAGATAAAACAGAGTTCAGCAATTGAGTGGAGAGTGTTATAAGGTTGGCACTGCGCCTAATTGTTTCTGGATGGAGTCAGGAGTTTCCTGTTACTGCCCCGTGCTTGTTTGAGATGCAGAGTAAAGTTCTTAACTGGGGTGGAGGGTGCCCAGGTAGGAAAAGAGGACAGGGCTCCTCTGCACTTTTAGCAGTTGTGTCAAGGTGGGATTTTCAGAAGGTGTGGCTTGCATGACTATGTTGTTGCTGTTTTGTTTTTGATGTCCTGGTTGTAGAGTGTTCAACAAGAAAGGACATGACACACAAGGAATAAGGAATGGGGGGGGGGCATCTCTTCAGTTATTATGCAACGCAGCATCCTGATGGGCAGCACAAGATGATTTTGTCTGGCTGCTGCAACTTGACTGTGGACTCAGGGTACAAGGAAGGAGGTTGTGAAAGCAGACATGACTTGGCTATCTCCTTTAACCAGCTGCAATAGGAGCAGAAGTGCCTTGATTTCCTCTACTACCCTTGCATCACCAGCTTTAGAGGAGAGAGGAAAGTAATGAGGAGACATTTCCACCTGAACAGGTGATTAAAACATCATTTCCATAAGCCTATGAGGAGTAGTGGCTGTTAGAATTCCTGCTCCATGATTGCAGTCATGGGATTGTTGTCTATCACATTACGGTATATGTTTTGACTCCACAGAGTGGGAAGTGACGGAGACAGGATGTTTGTGTTACTGTGTTCCGTGAAGTGGGACTATTGTCCTTCGTTCTTTCTCTTTGCTGTCTGATGCTAGAGAAAGAGGGAGCCATGTTGCAGTGCTCAGTTTGTGTTTATATGTAAATAAAGTAGATTAGCCAAAATGCTGAGTTGCTGAGGTCTGTTATACAAGCTGCGAAGACTCTGCGGATCCCTAAGTGTGCCGATGTCTGTTGGCATCCGTCGCTGTGATGTTTGGGCTGAAGAAAGCTTTTGAAGCTCCTGAATGAATGATCAGGCAGGAGAGAACATGCCAGCCGGGCATGTGTCTCTACCAGGGTCCTACTCGAGTGTAGGACGAGCTCCTGACAGTGGCATCCCTGGGCTTCTGATGAGGTCCACAGCCCCACAGGGGGCCCACTGCCAAGCTCTGGGACCTCCTGACTCTGTTCTGCTCCTCATCGTCATTGGCTTTTGACCTGCCTTCTCTGAGTAGGCAAGCAAGCAGGGACAAGAACGAGGAGACAGGGCAGCACAGGAACACAGGAAGCTGCCCTACGCCACCAAGGTTGTCCACAATGCGTGGCTGCAGTTCTCCAGGGTTTCAGACTGGGGGCATTCCCAGCCCTATCTGGAGATGATGGAGACTGAACCTGGGGGAGCAGATGCTTTACTACTGAGCTATGGCCATTCCCCAAGCACCCTCCACTCTTCTTGCCTTTTCTTCCCTAGGCAATTGTGTGAATTGAGCCCAAAGAGAGAGGGCAACTCAGTGGATAGTGGAAGCAGCCAGACAGGTGCTCCACTAAGAGCATCTTATCCAAGAGGCTTCCCAAAGTCTGAAACTGGCACTGCCTGCAATGATCTATATATTCTAGTACCAGAATTTCTCACTAACTCAATACACATCACAATAAAGTCATATATCTAACCTGAGCCTGTCTTCACACATATATGCAATGCTTGCTTTTTTCTTTTTCTTTTAACTAAGCGTCAACAGGTTAAGAAATGGAGCATGCAAGCTTTGAGAAACAGTATATATGGATTTACCAACAAGCACCACCGTCTTGGGGATCAACAGGCTATAATTAGAATTTAATAATATGAGTGGAGGAGTGATCTGCATGCTGTTTGAAAAATTGGAGCTTTTTCTCAACACTTCTGAACATTTTCCTTCCTAGATTGGACTCCAACTTGCCTTGCACAATATCCCTCCAGCTGAGACAAACGTGATACAAATAAGAACAATGAGATCAGCAACACTCTAGCTTTAAACACCATAAACAAAGGGACTAATTGAAACACCTCTAGCTAGTCCTGATGGAATCTGCACAACTGGTTAGCTTGGGGAGACAGAAAAGCAAACTGGATTCCCAGACTTCAGAGGGATCCTTTCCTTATAGGCCTTGCCCATGATCATAAACATTAGATTCAGTCTAGTCATTTATTTATTTGTAATGTATTCACTTAAGCAAAGGGTGGCGGTGATATTCTGTAAACAATGCATAGCAGCAGTGGTGGATGGTGCCCATTTGGGCTGGTAGAGAGCAAGGCAGGGTGGCTGGCAGTGGGTGGGGCCACAGTCAATGATGGGCGGGGCCAGAGTGAACAACAGGTGGAGCCAACTCATGTGTCTCCACCCCCTGCTGAATTCTACAAGGGACAACATTGAGAATGAGGAGGAGGAAACTGACAGGCAGTGCTTCCCTTTGGGCTGGATCTAAGGAGGTAGGTTGGGATGCGGGTGGCGCTGTTAAACCACAGAGCCTAGGGCTTGCCGATCAGAAGGTTGGTGGTTCGAATCCCCACAATGGGGTGAGCTCCCGTTGTTCGGTCCCTGCTCCTGCCAACCTAGCAGTTCGAAAGCACGTCAAAGTGCAAGTCCAGTGGGAAGGTAAATGGCGTTTCTGTGCGCTGCTCTGGTTCGCCAGAAGCGGCTTTGTCATGCTGGCCACATGACCCGGAAAAACTGTCTGCAGACAAATGTCAGCTCCCTCGGCCAGTAAAGTGAGAGGAGCGCCGCAACCCCAGAGTCGTTCGCGACTGGACTTAACAGCCAGGGGTCCCTTTACCTTTACCCTTTACCTTTAAGAAGGTAGGCAGGCAGGGACTGGTTGAGGGCAGTGCCCCATTTGCCCTAATGGACAATGGTGGTGATGTGGGGAGCAACAATTCTGTGCACCCTTTCTTGAGAGCAAGCCCTATTGAATACTGTGGTGTTTACTTCTGAATGGACATACAAGTGTAGATTGCATGGTGCACTATGCTGGCTGAAATTCCCTTTTCTTCTTTTGTATCTGACAACTCTGTTATGCTGCAATCCTAAACACAGTTACAGTGAAATCCTATATTTGTCTACCCAGAAGCAAACTACAGTGGTACCTCTGGTTACGTACTTAATTCGTTCCGGAGGTCCGTTCTTAACCTAAAACTGTTCTTAACCTGAAGCACCACTTTAGCTAATGGGGCCTCCCACTCCTGCTGCACCGCTGCCGCACAATTTCTGTTCTCATCCTGAAACAAAGTTCTTAACCTGAGGTAATATTTCTGGGTTAGCAGAGTCTGTAACCTGAAGCGTATGTAACCTGAAGCGTGTGTAACCTGAGGTACCACTGTAATTGAATTCATACCTCCTGGATTAATACATGGCTTTGAATACAGCCCATAAGATTTTGCACTTCCGTGGATTTTGCAATTTGCTTTTCAGCTCGAGAAACATGCCAAAACATCTTAAGCATGTGCATTTTAGGATCAAATATATTCAAAAATGCATATATCCATGAGACAAATATGCATTTAAATATGAATTTGCATATGAATTTATATATTTATTTTTCAGATTAATGCAGCAATGGGATGGAATAGGCTTTTGAATAATACATGCATTATTGCCATAGACTGGAAATATTACAGGGCAGTTGAATTGGTTTGTTACGCATATGGCACATGAAAAGGTGGCCCATTCTGTTTTTAATAAAGCCCACACCCCTCAAGAGAGTAAGATGAATCTGCACACAAACATCCTTGTGTGCTATTGTGCGCCTTTAACACACAAGCCGTTTAAAACCAAATTAAAGCTAGGGAATCTTAGACTCATCAGAGAAAGCAATGAATGCTGTTAATTCCAAGTGATGTTAATTGTGATAGTTTCTGGAATGTGAGCTTCACTCTCTAATGTGTCATCTCCAGTTAAACTGGTAACAACACAATTAACAGGGCCACTCTTCTAACTTGCAGGGCCAAACTTGAAGAAGATGAGTATATTGTAAAAGAAAATATTGACTTGTTGATAGTAATTTTCAGTCAAGCATGCACTATTTGTCTATTTAGAAACTTTTTAGCTTGCCTTTCAGTAAAAGCAAAGTGTTCCCAATGCAGGGAATGGCAATATCAAAGAGCCATAATCCAATTAACAAAGCCATCCAATAAGCCATAAAAACAAATAAGTTTCAACTGCAGGGAAAAGCAGCAATTACAAGTCTAATTGATATATTCCATAGTCTGTCTGCTTAAACACAATCTGGTTGCTTTATTGTGGGAGATGGTTTCCCTATATTGTGTCTTTAAGCAAAACAGCCTCCCACAGAGCTTGCCCCAGGGATCTGTGACGAACAACAGATGCTGATGGACTACAAAGCCCATCACCCCTGACCATTGGCCTTAGGGCTGATGGGAGTCCAAAATAAAAGGAGGGCACCAAGCTGTGGTAGCTTATATACAGCAGAGGGTATTCCTGCAAATGTCCTGAACTCAAGCCATGAACGGCTCCAAAGGCTACCAGCACTTTAAATTGGTCCCAGAAACAAACTGGCAGCCAGTGATGCTCATGCAGTTGTACATTTCCTATAACTAGAAGCAACAGTCACAACAGCGTCTGCATTCTGCACCTGCCAAATCATTTTAAAGAGGGTGTATCATAGTGGTCTAAATGGAGAGCAAAAGGTGCACTTGCAGATTTCCTGTGGTCTAATCTGTGTCTCTCTGGTATTTTGATATCTGAAAGTGTTTGGCTTGATACCTTATTACCTGATCTAATTTAAAGCAAAGTAAAGGTAAGAAAAATGCAGTGCGGGCTATCTGAATAATCTAAATTTGCAAACATATCTGCAAGAGTTAATACTAAGATGGATCAGGGCGGGGTGGTTTGGCTCATGAACTAGCCCAGTTTCATAATAATAAGGGTATGAGTCGAGCTTGCCCAATTATTGATTGTAGCCAAGGACTTTCCTACATATACTTGCCTGACATTTTGAAACACCTTTGAGTTGTTGAAGTGAAACATCTTAAATGAGGCTTTCCCCGCCTTTCCCTAAAAGCCTGGTTTAACAAATCATGTGTTCCTTGAGTGCCCTCTTGTGGCTCTTTTTACTTAAGTCAAAAAAAGGCTGTAAATAGCTGAATGGTGCATGTAGGAATTGTGGAGCATTCCTGACAGTTGACTTCCAGGTGGGTACATGGCTGCTGTGCTTTGAATCTTAACAGCAAAAAATTATAAAAGGATCCCATGGAGGCAGCAAAAACGACGCATTTACACATTATATAACTTGGTGTCCTATACTGAAGAATGCTTAGAATAATGGATAATCCAGCACAGGTCAAAATCCACGTATTATTCTTTGATCACCATCAATTCTATGCATAACAAGCTAGAGGGAATAATCAATAAGCCAAAGTGAAAAAACAATCTTGAAAAATACTCTGGTAATAGCTCATCAATAGTCCTGCAAATTTCCCGTTGTTTCTGTTACACCACCAAACACTGGGCAGCTTCAGCGTAAATGAGGTCAGAATCTGGCCACAATCCACCACAGACTGACCAGTGCCAGGCAATTTATTGTTGTTACTTAACTTTAAATGGCCCATTGGCTTCCTACTATTTGTGGTATGCTTCAGAAGAACTCTCAGTCCCAAATGATTAAATACAAAATAACCGTGAAGCAGACAGGTAGATGAAATGGCTCTCTAATGGAATGGGCCTGCTGAGCTAATCACTTTTGCTCATATAAACATTTGATGATATAGAAGGATACCATCTTTGTCTAATGCAGCAAAGAAATACTTTGGAGTAACCGTAAACAAAACCTATTTTCCTTCTGGGGTACAACTGTTGCACACTTTGTACAACATTTACAAAGTGTAAGCATTTACTGTACGAAGATGTCTAAAGCAACTGACGGCAGTTGCTTCACATATGGCAGAGGGAAGGGCATTCCACAGTACAGGGGCAGCAGAAGAAAATGCCCTCTGCAGTGAGCCGAGAAGAATTTCCCCATATGATTGAAGTGATCTTACAGTTCTATGCAGGGCCAGGTGGACTTCCAGGTAACCTGGTCCTGAGCTGTTCAGGGCTTTATATATTGACAATGTGATTCTTTTCATTTTGCCTTGAGAGGGATGTTACATCAATGTGCATAGTACTCAAGGTTTGTCAAGTAATGTTGACGTCCATCGGGCAGAAAACCCCACAAATATCTCTTAACCCCCACTCTGAAATTAATAATAATAATAATAATAATAATAATAATAATAATAATAATAATAATAATTTAAACCTCCAATGCAAACAAATTAGATGACCAACAATTTATTGCTTCCTGAAGTGATTGCTTTACTCTCATTAGCCGTGCAGCTCAGCTTCCTTTGGTGGCTACTTCAATCTGCCTAATGGTAGGGTTGGACATTGTCCAGGGTTTAATGAGTGAGGCCAGTTTTCTGAGGCCTGGAAAATCTGGTTTCTAGCTTGGGCATTGGGGCAGAGGTGGCTCCAGTTGTCCTGCTAGATTATCTCCACAAATGATGTCCCCAGGCTGTTGGTTCTGATAGACCCCTCCACAGCTTCCATTACCATCCGCTATGTATCAGGATACATAGAAACAGGTCTCAGAGGCATAGTGTATGGTGGCTCTTGTCAGGGTATGTTTCAGAAGGTCCTGCTTGGGGATTCTTCTTCCCCATGGACTTGTGGCACATGAGCTGGGGCATTGTCACTGTACTACCCTCTTGGCTGTGATGGCGCTACTGCTCATCAGGACTAAGATGGGTCAGGGTAGGTGGCGACAAGGGCAGGGGAAACTTTGGGCTGGTGGGAAACTTTGGGTTGGTGGGAAACTTTGAACTAGAAACTCTTGGGCAAGTCACTATCTCTTAGGTGGCCATTGTAGATATCACATTCCCTGTCCCTCTGTATGGTGTCAGCGGACATATAGGTCATGATCACACAATACTTCAAGGACCGCCTCTTTCCATATGAACTTACCTGGAAGCTGAGATCATCCTCTGAGGCCCTTCTTTGTGTGCCTCCTCCATGGGAGGCCCCGAGGTTGGCAACGCAAGAACGGGCCCTTTCTGGCTATCCATTTGTGGAATGCTCTCCCCCAGGAGGTTCGGCTGGCGCCTTCATTTTACACCTTTAGGCACCAGGCGAAACATTGCTCTTTAATCAGGCCTTTGGCTAATTGACATCTGATGCCCTTTTAAATGTTTTGTGGAAGGGGGGATTATTGGGTTGTCTCTGTTTTTGTTTTTATTTGTGTGTTTTATATTGTAATTTTGTGTTATAAACAGCCCTGAGATCTACAGGTATAAGGCGATATGCAAATTTAATAAATAATAATAATATGTGTTGGTCTTCAAGGTCATTAGTTTTAAGCCTTTATGTCAAAAGCAAGCGTATTTCTCTCTTAAGATTGTTAACCTTCTGCATTGGGAATGAATCACACATCAAGAGTTGGGAGTGCTCCTGCTATTATTTAAATCCACAAGCACAAACTTGTTCTCTAAGCACCATCAATGCTTGCCAGGTGCTGTAGAGCAAAAATGTGACCTGAGTATGAAGATAGGATTGTGGTGCAATTTCAGGATGAAGTAATGGCATCTCTCTGTTAAGTATAATAGTGGCACAAAACCACCATTCCCATTTGGCTCTTTTAAATGCTACTACAAAACTTGGCACAGTGGGATATGCCCTTGATACTCTAAATGGCATTCCTCAATAAGGCCCATCAATAATTTATCTAAGAGCAATATTTGTAGAAGCATTAAATTAAACAAAGGTGCCATGGGGAATTTAAAGATCCTCTTCTGCCAGGTTAAATCGGAAGAAGAAGAAAGCAGTAAGCGGATGCCCCATTTCTCTTGAAAGAAAGATTCCCCCGATTAAGCCAGTATCTCAGTGGCTAACATTAACTCTACCCCATACCGCACAACTGTCCCATTTTAAGCAAGACATCCTGGATTTACAGAAACTACCCTGGCTTCTGAGCCCAACACCAGACGTCCCGTTTGGGCTGTGCCAGAGTGTAGGACCAAAAGACACAGATTTTTTGGTTCCATGCTGTGGAGCAAGTCAGTTGGCTCACACCAGAATGTGTAATTTATGTACTAATTTATCCAAAAGAGATAGAAAAAGCAGAATCATGCTATTACGAGTTGTGTGTGAGATTCCTTCTGCCTTCATTGTGATGTGCTTAGAGCAACCAAAAACAGATTCTTAACCCAGTCAACTCTTCAATACAACTCATTGTTTATTGTTGAATAATTTTCGTATAAAAATCGCTGTATCAATAGAATAAGGGTTTTTTAAGAAAAGAAAAGAAAAGAATCTAAATTGTTCAAATGCAACCAGCACAGACACATTAAAAATATTTTCCTTTTATTTTCTGGTGCTGTCTAGATCCTGAGAATGGTATATTTCAGTCCTAAACACACTTATATACCTGTGGAACATATTCCTTAATAAGCAAGTATAGTATTTAAGACCATAAAACCACACTGACAACAACAATATTACAGTCAGCCAGGCTTAGGATTGTAGCTTATCTTAATGAGATCACCAAATAAATAATAATAATAATAATAATAATAATAATAATAATAATAATAATAATAATAATAATTTATTATTTATACCCAGCCATCTGGCTGGGTTTCCCCAGCCACTTTGGGCAGCTCCCAACAGAATTATATTATATCTAAATGTAAAAGGTTTTCCTTTATGATAACACAAACACAGTGAGCTTCTTTACTCCATAAAATGCACATCTATTGTTAGTTTAACAACATTCAGCTCCTCCATTTAAGCATTTACAGATGACTTGGTTCAGAGATCCATTTAGATGAATATTTATTAAAGGTAACTGAAAGACACCTTTGGCTGTTTCCACCCTGTTCTTTCCAGCTCTATGAGAAGTCTAATTAATTTATATTCAGGATGTAAAGCATAATTCATCACATATAAAAACTGTTCGGGAAAGCATGAATTGAAATTTAAAGGTACTGTGAGATATATAAAAAAGACCATACTTCTGGGTCAAGTCCTATTTATATCTGTACTATTTAAAAAACTAATATAATTGAAGAGAGGCCACCAAAGAGGTAAAAAAGGAATATAATTTCATGGTCATAAACCAGCGTTGGGTTATGTGAGCTCAAGACCATTGATTTTAGTGTAATGTTAATGTGCATGTGTTGGCTTTTGATCATTTGGAATGCCTTGAGAAGCTACTATCCTGGTCCAGCAATGCCTAATGGAAGATACAATAACCCATCTATTAATATTTCAAGAGAGCAGCAGGCAAGGAAGTTCAAAATAAGAGATGAAAATCAATGTCCATATAAATGAAATGCTGTTGTTTGGTTATTGGCTATGGCTCTGTCACATCTAACCATATGGTTTCAGGTAGTACCATCTGTGCTGGTGGTAATACATAATATTCACCATAGCAGTCTTATATTGTAAGATGTGAAACTGGGATAATGGCTCAAAAGATGAAATGGACAAAGAACGTGACAATATTGATTTACGTACCCAGATTTGTCTTAGCATTAATATCTGATCATTGTGACCACAGGGACCCCAAAACATGGAGATAGTTAGTTGCATCAAAGCAATAGCCAATCAGAGGTGGTCAAAATGGTGCATCAATTTAGACTGTATACAAGTTGCACCTGCAACAAAACAGTGATGTGCAGAGTGGGCCTGTTCACATTTCTACCCACTCCAGTTCATTCCCCTTGCCCTGCCCAGTTTCTCATTTTCCTCCCAACAAACTATTGGGATTTGTTTATGATGAATGCATTTGCTTCACCACCACATATCTCCCCACTTTCTATGTCCTGGCAAGCAGCAGCAGCAGCAGCATGGCTGACAGGAGGACAGGCACATGGTGCCACACTACCATGCTATCTGCCACTGCTTCTGCTCTTGATCTCCAAGGCCTGCCAACCTGCCCACTCAGCTCAGTGATCTTGAGGGTGGGGGATTCCTGCAGCCGTTCTTGTCTGATGGAATGCCTCGAGTACAGTGTGGCATGTAGCAAACATTGCCCCTTTCCTTTTACTCCTTCCCCCAATGAATCACTTAGTGATGGGCAGGAAGGGAAGACGTATAGTATATGTATAAATTATATGGACTTGAAATCTGAGCATTTAATGCTTGGAAGTACAGCAGTTGACTATAATGGAACACCTAAACAACAGCTCATTGATAAAATAATGCAGGGAGAGTTGTTATTGATTATCTAAAAGCCTTTCAGTATCCAAAGAAAGAGCTTTCTAATTTGAACTACTGTGATCCAAGAAAATTAGAAGAACTGCCTGCATTCTAATTTGCACTTATCTAACGGAATAATTGAATTAGGCTTGTCTGCAGTAATCCCCCTCCCCCTATTTCCACAGAATATTTTCATAGCACAACATCTCTGTGTTAGCAAATGAAATAGACTTTTGAAAATGTGTTGGGCTTTACCTTTTATTAGTACAGACCTGAACATGGGGAGGGAGTGCAAAGATACCCAGTTTCTTGATTCATGTAGACTGGATTGTGCTCAGGAACGGGTCAGGTAGTCTGTGCCCAGTCAGAAGGCTACTCAACATCTTCTTATCCCAACATCAGGATGCTTTCAGGAGCATATTAAACAATGTCCCAGCAATTTCATGAAAATACTTCTCAGAGATATAACAGCACCTAGCAAATAGGGACTGGCAGCCTGGTTTGAGAGAAATGAGTAGAATTCCCAGGCCTAGGAACTGAATGTGGTCCTTCAGGCCTCTTCCCAAGTGTCACACTCTCATCCCCAAACACAACAACAGTGGCTCTTAGTTGAGAATAAGAAAGGGATCTTTATTTCGGCTAAAAATGTTACAGGCTCAGCAGCAAGCATAGGGCCCAGAAATCAGGATCCCAAGGTAACTCATACAGAACTGAACAGAAGCAATGCAGATGTCCCAACAATTTCCCCTCCCCTCCCACCAAGCTTTTAAATATGAGTCAGGGTGAGTTAACTTGCAAGACTCTCTCACTTACGTGACCATTCGAAGTCATGCTCTGTCTGGGCTAGTGCATCTGATCCAGTCCACAGAGGCAGCACTTGGTTACCGGCAACAAGACTGTGTCCTGCTAACTCCTGCTTCTCCTCCACCTCTTCCTGCTCAGCCCCTCCCGCTGGATGGAATGTATCCAAACTGTCCAGTACCTTGCTGCAAACACTCCATTTGGGGGTTTAATGTTGCCTACTGCTGGTGGGAGACTGTCTGGAGGAATCTTCTTGTCCACTTGGGTATAGGTTGGGGTTCCACCACAGCAGAGCCCCCCCAATAATAATCTACCCTTGCAGAACACATTTTAAAAGGGCCATCAGCCAAAGGTTAAAGAGGAACGTTTTTGCCTGGCACCTAAAGGTGTATAATGAAGGCACTTAAGGCATTCTAATCTGTATATATACACAGGATACTGACCTACAACACAGTCCTAATCCCGTCTACTACTTGAATTCAATGGGGCTTATTTCCAGGTTAGTGGGGTTATTGTTGTTGTTATCATCATCATTAGGACTGTAGTCTTAGTGCAGCCAGGAGGCACCCAGAAAGCCAGGATGAAAGGGTGGGAGGAATAGCAAAACAGAGTGATATTTTGAATTCCCTGGGAAATAGACATTAATCCATACAATGGCAGAAGCACAGTAGATACTACATCTTCACTCCTTGGGGACACCCCCTGATCATATTCCGATCCATTATCTGTATCCATTATCTATACTCTGCAGTTTGCTTTCTCTTACTGGAAATTTCGTTTCAGTTGTTGCCAGAGGGCAGATCGCAGGAAGTTATACTGCACAGTACCCAAACTATCCCCTCCTTTCAAATATCACGTAACTGTCGGAGAGGCTGTACTGTAGCTTGTCATCTGCATGCATTATAGCTCCGGTGGAAATCAATAGCCATTCTGCACAAAGTATTAACATCTGACAGACGGATATTTCTCAGACATGATTGGTTGCAAGCTCTCTCCAGGCTCCTTTGGGTATTGTGAGGATAACTCCAGTTATAATATCAAGAGCGCTTTAAGCATGGAACAGAAATAGTGTATTCTATTCCTCTTAAGCGGAAGAGGTTTCGCAGGAGTGCTGGAGCCTTCTTGAGTCTGCTTTTGCCTAGACAAAGTTTTGAGAAGATGAAGACAGAACCACCGCCTTCCCAGACAGAGAAAAAGTCCTGCAACCAAGTGTTTTGGACAGTCTTCCCTCATGTCTGCTTCATTTGTTCCTTAGTGATCTACGCATTGCTGGGTGCTCTCATGTTTTCTCACGTTGAAGGCAACAGAGAAAGCAATGAAACAGAAGCATATCAGACTTTCATGCGACAGCTTTGGAATCTGTCAAAGAATTCATCAGGTATGTGCACAAGTAGCATTGGCAGAGATGTATTAACCCAAGTTTATTTCACAGAGTGGATGTCAATTCTCTTGTCCTTTTGAATGTCTGAATCCCTGTGACTCTGCAATATACTGTGTTGGGTGGTTGGTTTGTTTTTTTTGCTTGTTTTAATGTGAAAGGATTTCTCATCCTCGGAGGAATCTCTGCTCCCAGTTTCTGAACATCATACTTATCTCTGGTTTATGAAAACAGCTGCTGCTTAGGTCTTCTTCCCCATTTTATGACTTTACCGTTGTATAAATCTTTCTCACCCCGCAATCTTGGTCATGGGTTGTGGGGCACTGCCCATGAATGGACATTTTGGTGTGAAACAGATTCCTTGGTTCCAGTAAAGCAGTTCATCATTTCGAGACTTTCTTTCACACCAATCACTGTAGGCGGCTGTACCATGCCTGTCCTACAATGCTACAATCCTAAAGTCAAGTTTTGTACATATCCTAAGAAGCAATAAGTCCTTTTCGAGGAATGTGATTGTTCCAGGATGCATCATTTTAAGAAAGAACGGGTTTGAAACAACGGTGATAATTTATTGAAAAAATATTTATTTAAATTGTCAGGAACATTTTGTTAAAATTATGCTTTGAATTCAATCTCAGGTTTAATTTTATGATGTTTTCTTTCTTCTATCAGTCCTCAGTATTTTCTCCATGCCTTCACTCAGTGCTATGGAAAACATGTAAAAGCACATGATTGTGTTACCAAGCAGGTGCTGTTTGCATTTATTTCAACACCAGCTAGAGTGGAAACCCCCACCCCCACCCAGGAATTAGGGGAGAACAGCTGCCAAATCATAAGCGCCCCCCCCATCCAATCATTACTTTCCTCTCCATGGAATGATGCACTGGAAGAGAGGCGTGTGTGGACTTGTTTTTAAAAAAGCTAAACCTCAATAAAAGCCAGCCAGCCAGCCAGTCTGTGCTGAATAACTCAATGGTCCATAACCCTTACTTATTGTCCATCATCCAGGACCATAATTTTCAGTTTGTTTAATACTAAATCCCACTTTCTTATGAACAGGAAATGAGATCTCCTTTGATGAGTTCAAGGAAGAAGCACGTAAGCTGATTGAAACAATTGAATGGGAATGGTTTGGCGACCCTAAAAAGAAATGGTCCTTTCTGGGCTCTCTCTTTTTCTGCTGCACTGTGTTCACAACAGTGGGTAAGTATGTCTTTTCGAAAGTATTTTGCACTTGACTTGTTAAGATAATTGAGCTCATCAGCATGTCTGCAAGAAATATATAAACCCCAGTGGGGACCTGTAGCTTCTTCAGCAACAGCATATGGCACCAGAATCTCAAAGTTACCTACATTACACCATGAATATAGTCATTTGAGGGTGAATGTCGGTGTCCATGTACATAGGAGTAACTCTCATTGAACTCAGAGAGATTACTTCCAAATATATTTATGCATAGGGTTTATGGTTGCAAAGCTACAATCCTGTGCTCATTTATCAGACAGTAAGTCACATTGGGACGCGGGTGGCGCTGTGGGTAAAAGCCTCAGCGCCTAGGGCTTGCCGATCGAAAGGTCGGTGGTTCGAATCCCCACGGCGGGGTGCACTCCCATCGTTCAGTCCCAGCGCCTGCCAACCTAGCAGTTCAAAAGCACTCCTGGGTGCAAGTAGATAAATAGGGACCGCTTACTAGCGGGAAGGTAAACGGCGTTTCCGTGTGCGGCTCTGGCTCGCCAGATGCAGCTTTGTCACACTGGCCACGTGACCCGGAAGTGTCTCCAGACTGTGCTGGCCCCCGGCCTCTTGAGTGAGATGGGCGCACAACCCTAGAGTCTGTCAAGACTGGCCTGTACGGGCAGGGGTACCTTTACCTTTACCTTAAGTCACATTGGATACAGTAGGATTTACTTCCCAGAAAACATGTGATTGTACTGCAAGTTACATCAAGGACCTCTCATAAAGTTTTTACATACAACGTGAATACACTTCTTCAGTGTTATAAAAATAGCTGAAACAAACAAGTAAGTTAACTCATCATTGGCTGCAGAAACCTCGCATAGAAAGATGGGGTAAAGCTTCCAGGATTATTCATTGGGGCAGCCATATAAGGGAGTACAGGATGAGGGTCCCCAAGCACACCAAATCTAGAAATCTTACATTTCTGTTTGGAAAAGGTTTAAAGTTATTGATGCTAAAAAAATAATATTTGCAATATTCGAATATAACTTTATTATGTCAGTTAGTATTACGTGTAAAGACGTGTCTCTAATTTATATACATTCTGAAGACTTGTGCTTCGTATTTTAATCCCCAATTAAATCACATCACATCAAATCTTTACTAATCTTGTCGATGAACAACATTTAGAGAAGAGGATGAAACACACGTAAAACACATTTCCTTCATATTTAATTATATTCCAACAGAATATTAATACAGTATTATTAAAAATAAAGTGATAAAATATCAAACATTAAAAACTTCCCTAAACAGGGCTGCCTTCAGATGTCTTCTAAAAGTCAGATAGTTGTTTATTTCCTTGACATCCAATGGGAGGGTGCCACTACCGAGAAGGCCCTCTGCCTGGTTCCCTGTAACCTCACTTCTCGCAGTGAGGGAACTGCCAGAAGGCCCTCGGAGCTGGACCTCAGCGTCTGGGCAGAACAATGGAGGTGGAGATGTTCCTTATTTTTAATTTTGTTGGCCTCCATCTATCTTGAGAGATAATGGAGTGTGCCTGGGGGGTAGGCGCAAGTCAAACTGCTGTGCTAGCAGCACTGAAATGATTCCCATGGGGCACAAACCAGGGCAGTGTGTATGGAGGTCCCGGGCTGCCAAGATGACAAGACAAGATCCCCCTCTCAGCCTCTCTGTTTTGGTTCAAAGGAAAGCCGAGCAATATGTTTGGCACCAGCATTGCTGCAGGAGTTGCCGGAAGGAGGTGTACAAGATGCCATCCAACTGTCTTAGGGACTCGACTCAGGATTTGTGTAGGGTTTAGTCCTTAGTCCTTTCTTCTCCCAAAGATATCCCGCAAGGCAGCAGAGGTTTAGGATCAGCGTTTTCCTTCTCCTAGATGGGCTGCCTTGCCAGGTGTATGAGCCCCATCTGCTCGTCACTTCCCTCTACAAAATGTGCAGAAACCCACTTCTTTCTTCACCATTGGACCCACTACTGGTCTTGTCCACTCAATCTGGCAGCGCCTGTCTTCACGTGCAGGAGAAGTCCCTAACTCACCAAGGGTTTGAGACCCATCGGCTACCCTCACCTGGTTTCGCCAGCCAGTTGAAGTCATTCCTGGGATATGGCTGCTGTCATGTGCTGACAGCTTCTAAGAGCCACAGGTGAGAGCTGAGTGCAGGGTGGGGACCAAAGTGGACAAACTACCCCAGAAGAAGAACCACGTGTCCCCCACCACAGGTACTACCCCTCTCTTAACACCCCATTTACCCCTCATATTTAATTCAGCTGCTAATAATATTATTTCATCTCCTGTCAGAATATACTGGTATATAATCAAATTACGAATTGGGAGCTCCCCCTCCAGAAAAAAACTCCAATTTTTTCTCAGTGAAATATGATTGCCACTACCTCAAACCAGGAAGAAGAAACCAGTCAGGAGGACACTAGTCAGCCATGAAGCTCACTGGGTCACTACCTCTCCACCTAACCTACTTCACAGGGTTGTTGTGAGGGTAAATGGGAAGGAAGAGGAAATATGTATGCCACCTTGAGCTTCCTGGAGGAAAGGTGGAGTATAAATGTAAGAAATAAATGAATGAATCTTCAGGTCATCAGTTGGTATACCCCAATTTATTTCTTGAGATTGAGGTAAAGACAATAACTTATAGGGGCCACTTCAATAAACATATTATGTGGGTAACCAATGATATTCAAGGAGCAAGTAAAATCTCACTTGGAGTTCTCTTAAAGATATATTAGCAAGGATCAATGTTAAAGGTAAAGGTAAAGGTACCCCTGCCCGTACGGGCCAGTCTTGACAGACTCTGGGGTTGTGCGCCCATCTCACACAAGAGGCCGGGGGCCAGCGCTGTCCGGAGACACTTCCGGGTCACGTGGCCAGCATGACAAAGCTGCATCTGGCGAGCCAGCGCAGCACACGGAAACGCCGTTTACCTTCCCGCTAGTAAGCGGTCCCTATTTATCTACTTGCACCCGGGGGTGCTTTCGAACTGCTAGGTTGGCAGGCGCTGGGACCGAGTGACGGGAGCGCACCCCGCCGCGGGGATTCGAACCGCCGACCTTTCGATCGGCAAGCCCTAGGCGCTGAGGCTTTTACCCACAGCGCCACCCGCGTCCCAGGATCAATGTTAGTTTTTAACATTTGCATTTTCCTTCCAGTGTAGTACATCATATGGGGAAATCTAGTCTTCTTCTGCTAGCTAAGTCATTTAAGATGACTGTTTCAAGAAAGAATCATCTAAGCAACATATGCATACCAAAAGATTCACAGTAATAGGGACCTAATTCGTTTGTGGCTGACAAATGTCATATTGCTATTTCTAGCAATTGAATTTATAGTAAAATAATCAACAGGGTAGATCCAAAAGGTATCTCATAACAGAAATATTACATGACATGTAATAATACATGACAATTTTTAACAAAAATAAAATATAAATATTAGTATTGATGTCATATGATGATTTTCAAAAGTTAAGACGTGATTGACACGGTTCTGCATTCTCTTCCCCCCCTCCTCACTTGTGGCTGGTTGCCATACATTGGCAACCTATTTCTTGATTGTGAGCACTTTGGAACTACACCAGCTTTTTGCAATTATCATTTTTGCTGTCGTGTCATCAACAATTCTGGGATTACAAGACAGTGCATGTCTGATTCATAGTCACTTATGAATCCAGGCAATAAGGATTTGGGAGTTAATGGCCAATTATAGTCTGTCATTGATTTCTGTTTAAAAAAAATTCCCAAACTGTTTAGACAACAGTTTGGGAAAGAGGGGATGTTCACTGAGACCTTTCATGAGCATCAGAGGAGGTACCAACTGGCACAGCCATCCTTTGAAATTCGCACACCTTTGAATTTTTCAAATCACTCCTCCAGGGTAAAATGTGCATGAGAATCAACTTATTGTTGAAATATATATATTAAAATACATTATATTCAAGAAAACTGCTTTCCAAAAATGTGTATATTAGGTAAAACTGTGTACAAAACTGTGTATATTAGAAGAAAAGGAATATAAAGGGACAGAAGAGTAAAGACTACTTAGCTAGATGGACCTGATATGTGGCAAATTCCTACTATCTAACTGAGATCCAGTTTAGTATAGTATTTAGAGGGCCAGGGAGTTCCACGTTCAGACACCTGCCCTCTGTCCTTGGGCCAGAAGTTATATCTCAGCCTAGCCAAGACTGCTGTGAGGATTAAAATGGACCATAAGACATTTTATTTTTGACACCACACATTGCAATCCAGCAACAGCATTCCAAGTGAGATGGGCTGAATCAGTTTGACAGCTGGCCCACTGCAGACAGCGAGGCTGCAACCCGCAACCCACTTGCTAGGGTAGAGCTTGGCAGGTGGGTTTGGATCTTATGGCCTTTAGGTTGCAGAAAGCTATTGGATCAGATGTCTGTCAAGAGCCATCTGTCCCCGTCCCCTTGTGCAGGCAGAAGAGTGGAAGAGAGAGAATAAAGACGAGGATGGGTGTGGGGGTTAGGTCCACTTTCAGCTCCGGTTATGCCAACTGCTGGCATTCAGCCCGCCATAGCTTACTCTCAAAGACAGATGAAAGGTTGACCATCCTTGCACTAAGGAGTAAGCTTCATTAAGCTTAGTGAGATTTGCTTCTGTAAGCATGCAAAGGGAGTTTGCAGTGATGCAAGTAGTTCATGCAGAGTAGTGACCTTACTCATTCTGACTTTCCCATGCTGTAGCCTCACAGTTAGAAAAGCCGTAGAAATGTTTCTATAACTGAAGTATCAAAAAGTTGATTGTAAAAAATATTTCCAGTGAAATACTAGTTTTCAAATCCTGGTATGGGGCAAATGATAAATGAGCAAATAAAGGAATCCAGTTTGAATATGACATTCTTAGCAGCTGCAGCAAAGTCCATTTGTATTAACCTAGAATCATTATAAAAAATTCATATGTTGGGTATTTGCCACCTTATATGTTGAACAGAATAGATAACATTGACTATTAATTACTGGAAACATACAGGTGTTGTGAATGAGGCAGAAAAATAAGAATCTATCTTGCAGGGAAAGAAAACCTCCAAGAAATTTGAAGATATTTTAGTACAGCTGGTTTTCAACGTTATCTTAAAGCAGCAAACATATAAAAGAATATTTGTCCAGCTGTAGACTTGAGCACTGGAGATTTCATACTATCATAAAGCTGGGAATAATAATAATAATAATAATAATAATAATAATAATAATAATAATAATAATAATAATATAGTTCCCTGCTCCAAAATAAGGCTTATCCCTCCACCAGTTTTCTTCCCCTTCCTGTTCCAATCCATATACGCAATTCAGACTGTTGTGGCTCATGAACTAGAAGGTGCCTGTAAGACAAAGATTTCCCTGGACTCAGGAAATCAAGCCAAGCCAGCAAAATCATGAAAGCGATGCCAATCTATTTGCTGAGGTTTTTGTTGTTTATTTGAGATAGGAAAGGAGGACACACTCTCTGTTGCCTGTAACCTCAGGCAGAATTTGTTAGTATTTGGGTGGACTGTATTGTTAAAGTATTTTACAAATAACAACCCCACCCCCCCAAAAAATCCCAGAGTCTGGGCTTAAGCCTTTTCGATTACTATCATTAAGAGATAAAAAGGAAACAAAAAACCCCCCACTCCATACATTTAAATTATAGCAATTAACTTCCTCCTCTAGCCAATCCCTGAAGTCTACATTATTAGTTGCTTCCAGGTGGGAAAGTAAGGAGGGAAAGGCATTCCAAGCTTCAAGGCCACACATCAAGTTGGCTGTAAAGTTGAGAATGGAATCTAAAGACTGTAGGAACACTTAGTAGCAAGAATGCATGCAGTATTTGGGACATACTTCTATAACAACTTTTCTGGGAGTAACTCAGTGCAACATGCTTTTGAGTAGACACAAATAAGATATGCTGTTAAACCTTTGGTTTGCTAACATCTCTTGATGAACTAAGTAGCATATGTAGTGGCAGATCTTCTCATAAACTACTATCTTCACATTGTACTTTGTATGCAGTGTGGAATCACTGTACCCGCCCTAACCCAATTTTCTATTAGTTCTTAGGAGGAAAGGACTCTGATCATAACATATAGGAATGTTATTAATGCAAGTTGACATTATGTGATTTGATTTGTTGACACTTTGCCCTTTGCTGCTAGATCTTTAAGGGAGAGTGAGGCAACTGCCTCAGGCAGCAGAAACTAAAGAGAAGGGAGCAGGCAGAACCGTGTGACCCATACAGACTGCCCTGAAAGCCCTAAGGTAGCTTGCTGTCCTCAGATGGGGTGGATAATTTTGTCCCATTGCCAGATGTAAGAGTCAAGTACAAGTTTTGTCAACTTCCATGCATGGAATGGGAGAAGTGCCATCTTTCCCTTTGCCTCAGGCAGCAAAATGTCTTGGGCTGGCCCTGTGTTGTAGTCAACTGGTATATTACAAAGAGATGAAGTTGAAGTATGCTAACATCTTGCTAAATCACCTACCAGCACTTAAAAAAAGAAAAATCAACCAAGGATTACCAATAGTCAGTCTTTAGTTGAGCAAAATATACCCAAGTTAGATACAGTGGTACCTCAGGTTACAGGTGCTTCAGGTTACAGACGCTTCAGGTTACAGACTCCGCTAACCCAGAAATAGTACCTCAGGTTAAGAACTTTGCTTCAGGATGAGAACAGAAATCACGCGGTGGCGGCAGAGGGAGGCCCCATTAGCTAAAGTGGTGCTTCAGGTTAAGAACAGTTTCAGGTTAAGAACGGACCTCCAGAACGAATTAAGTTCTTAACCCGAGGTACCACTGTACTGGAAGAATGTTGTTATTTGCAGATAAGCATGAAGAAACTAAGGATAAACTCTACAAAAGGAGGCATCCTTTCCAAAAGAATTTAAAAAATGCACAAAAGGGGACTTAAAGAAACCATTTCGTCTTGCATTGTAGGTAGGAAAACGAAGTTCTGCATAGTATTTGTCACCTGCAATGGAAATACATGAATGTAGTAGAGCCGTCTGTTTTCAGACTTCACGTTCTGGGTGGCAGGGAAGCAATATTAGATAAAGGGAAGAAATTCTTTGCATATTTCATCAGCTTGGATTTAATTGACATACCAGTGAACAAACAAATCAAATGGAATTTAAATTGTGCTTCTCTGATTCTGTTTGGTTTCAGGTTATGGTCATACCTACCCTGTGACAAGACCTGGGAAATACTTGTGTATGCTGTATGCATTATTTGGCATCCCTCTAATGTTCTTAGTTCTCACTGATATGGGAGACATCCTCTCATCTATATTATCCACATCTTACAATAAAGGGAGACAACTACAGTCAAAAATATTAGCCAGACTTTCTCTTGCATCCTGCTGGAAAAAGAAGAGAGACTCAAAATCTAGATCCTTAGCCCTCAGGCAAACCAAAGTAGTCCTTCATGAACCTTTAAATATCAAAGAAGTGCTAAGACATCATTCTTCACTGAAAATAAAGCCTGGGCAAAGTCGAAATGTTGAAATATTTGAACAACTTATTGCCAGGGAGAACCAGTTTCTTGAACTACCGAGACCTGGCAAGTTTGAACGATGGAGTTCATGCCCTGAACTGGATTCAGGGACAATGATGAACCACATGATTGACAATATTGACAATATAGGGAAAAAAGTAGAAAAGCTGGATGTGCCATTTTGGTTGATGATGCTCATTGTCTTTGTATACATTTCCTGCGCTGCGGCCATCCTTCCACGCTGGGAAAGCCGTTTGAATTTCGAGGGAGCTTTCTATTTCTGCTTCATCACCTTAACAACAATTGGCTTTGGTGACGTTGCCCTGGAACACCCCAACTTCTTTTTGTTTCTGTCATTTTATATTGTGGTCGGCATGGAAATCGTCATCATCGCTTTCAAGCTGGGACAAGACAGGCTCATTTCTTTGTACAAAAAGTTGATCTGCTGCATCGGACGGAAAAATGCCCCACAAAAAATGGTATGAAAAATGTCCATCTAACTAAAAGGAGAGGAAGCAACATCAGTTCCAAACTCATGTTGATGGGCAGCTGCCGCAGGCTATTGCAAATGCTTTTGTTTTTCCACCTTTGATTCAGTAATGGAAAATCACGATGGGTGATTATTTTCATTGACAGTGGGATCTGCTGTAAACTAGCGGAATGGTTATGTAGCAGCTGAACACAAATGATAGTGAGGGCATTCCTCCCCTTTAAGGAGTAAAACTAATGGAATAAAACTATTCTTTGGAACACTAGGTATTATAGATGGTGCCTCTCTGTTAAATATGAATATTTACAATTGTGTGGACATATCCACCATTTGGCTCCCCCTACTCCATTGGCAATGACAGCGGTGAGCTAGAATAATTGATAATAACAATGAAATATTTACAATATTAATATACCACATCTTACTGAAATTGGTTCCATGTACGTTTACACAATTGAAATAACAAAATAAAACAGACAATTGGTAAGATTTCAAAATGCTTAAAATTAAAAAGCCTGGGATAATAAAAGGGGGGTTGTTTGGCACCTAAAATATGATGGTGATTGATCTATCGATCAGTCAATCAATCAATCAATCTAAATAACACTTGATGCAAAAAAGGGACTTCAATATGGTTTCCAGGTATATTTTAAAAAATACAGAATGATTGAAATATAGGCATCCAAAATTAAAATGTGCAATAAAACAATTTAATCAAAATATAGACAATTGAATCTGCAATTAAGGGGTCATCCATAACAACAGGAACTCCTTGATGGACATCGGTGAATGAAGAGGTTCCTGTGGAAGCTGGTTTTCTCTCAGCTGCCCCTGATCTCAGCATGGCAAATGGCTTTGAAAACCACTGAGAAGAAATCCAGAAGAACCCACCATGTTACATTCCCTCTGTCTCTCCTAGAGATGGTTATCAACCAGGGCAACCAAGGCAGTTTCAGATGGCAGCATTACTACCATGTGAACTTCCTGGGGGATGCCATTCCATGAATGAGGCACCATGGCTGAGAAAGCCCCCTCTCCAGTTATCACTCACTTCACTGATGTCACCCAGGTCTATTTAGTTGTCACATCTGAACCAGAAGTGGCTGTATAAGTTCTGGACTGGATGCTGTGGTGGGCTGGATGAAGGCTAGGAAACTGAGTGAATCCTGGCATGACAGAGCTTCTATGGGCAAGTGGTTTCTGTGGTCAGAAGACAGGCCAGCTGTCTGTTCTGGGCAGGGTTGCATGACCTTTGAAAGTGCAGGCATGCAGTCTGGGGGATGCTCCTACAAGTGTCTGTCACTGGAAACTCAGGTCTCTTCCTAGGCTTGAAAAATCTGCCAATAAGCCAATATGCTACTGGGTCCAATCTCTTTTTTTTTTATATAAAATATTTATTCAAGATTTTAAACATTATCACCAGACATATAAACCCATCCCCAAAATACAATAAACAAAGAAAAACACACAGAAAAGAAAAACATACAACATCAAAATCAAATTCTTAATATCCAAACTTTCTTGACCTTTTTAGACTTCCTCACGTCTCTCGTTCCTGTATTCCAAATTTATAAAATTCTAAACAGCAAGTTATCACCTTGTTTCAATTCTTATTTTATATTTATTCCAATATTATGTCTCTAGTTTTACCTACATTAACCAAAAGCTTAAATATTTAATTTAGGCATAATATTAACTCCGAAATTAACTTTTTCTGAGATTTCACCTATTCTCAAAATCCTTTCAACTAGCTTACTGATGCCACATTTATTTTTATTCTTGCATCTTTCTTAACACTCATAAAGTTTACAATGTTTTTGTAGGTAATCCTTGAATTTCTTCCAATCCTCTTCCACTGCTTCTTCTCCCAGGTCGCGGATTCTGCCAGTCATTTCTGCTAATTCCATATAGTCTATCAGTTGCATCTGCCATTCTTCCAGCGTGGGCAAATCTTGGGTTTTCCAATATTTAGCTATAAGTATCCTTGCTGCTGTTGTTGCATACATAAAAAATGTTAGATCCTTCTTTAACACCCTCTGGCCAACAATGCCCAGAAGCAAGGCCTCTGGTTTCTTAGGGAAGGTATACTTAAATACCTTTTTCAACTCATTGTATATCATTTCCCAGAAAGCCTTAACTCTAGGGCAAGTCCACCAGAGGTGAAAGAATGTTCCTTCAGTTTCTTTACATTTCCAACATTTGTTATCAGGCAGGTGATATATTTTTGCAAGCTTGACTGGGGTCATGTACCACCTGTATATCATTTTCATAATATTTTCTTTTAAGGCACTACATGCCGTAAACTTCACACCGGTGGTCCATAACTTTTCCCAATCAGCAAACATAATATTGTACCCAATGTCCTGTGCCCATTTTATCATAGCTGACTTAACCGTTTCATCTTGTGTATTCCATTTTAGCAGTAAGTTATACATTTTTGAAAGAACCTTAGTTTTAGATTCTAACAGTTCTGTTTCTAGCTTCGATTTTTCCACCTGGAATCCTATCTTTTTGTCCAAATTAAAAACCTCTTTGATCTGAGCATAATGTAACCAGTCCCGCACTTTATCTTTTAGTTTCTCCAAACTCTGCAACTTCCAAGAATCTCCGTCTTTTTCTAGTATTTCCCAATATTTCGGCCATTTGGCCTCCATGTTGAGTCTTTTCTGGGCCTTAGCTTCCATTGGTGACAGCCACCTTGGAGTCTTATTTTCTAGTAAATCTTTATATTTTATCCAAACATTAAACAATGCTTTCCTGACAATATGGTTCTTGAAAGCCTTATGACTTTTAACCTTGTCGTACCACAAATATGCATGCCATCCAAATACATTGTTAAAACCTTCCAGATCCAAAACATCAGTATTTTCAAGAAGTAGCCAGTCTTTCAGCCAGCAGAACGCTGCTGCTTCATAGTACAACCTTAAGTCTGGCAGGGCAAACCCCCCTCTTTCTTTAGCATCAGTTAATATTTTAAACTTAATTCTGGGCTTTTTGCCCTGCCAGACAAATTTAGAAATGTCTCTCTGCCACCTCCTGAAACACTCCATTTTATCCATAATCTGTAAAGTCTGGAACAAAAACAGCACCTTTGGCAATACATTCATCTTTATAGCAGCAATTCGGCCCAACAAGGAAAGTTTCAATCTAGACCAACTTTCTAAATCCCTCTTAGTTTCTGACCAGCATTTTTCATAGTTATCCTTAAATAAACTCAAATTCTTGGCTGTTATATTTACCCCAGGTATCTCACTTTCTTAACCACATTTAAGTCTGTCTCCTTCTGAAACCTTTCTGACTCTGAAGATGTCAATTTTTTTCCCAATACCTTGGTTTTCTGCTTATTTAATTTAAATCCTGCCACCCGACCAAACTCATGAATCAATTGTAATACCCTTTTCGTATTAGATTCTGGCTCCTGTAATATCAAGACCAGGTCATCTGCAAAAGCTTTAAGTTTATACTGTTTGGCTCCGACCTGAATTCCTTCCACCAACCAGTCCTCAATCTCTTCTTCTTTCTTTGGCAATCACTCATAGCCAAATATGGTCTTAACAGTGTGTCCGTAAGTGACTGTGGAGGCCAATTCTGGACCCACAGATCAAATTTAAGGTGCTGCTGTTAGTATGTATATAAAGCCTTAAACAATTTGGGGCCACTGCCAGGCAAAGCCACCCCCTGAATGGTCGGCAGCAAGAAAGTGGACAGGTGAGAGATGGCTGAGGGCAATCTGAGGTTGGTGGGCCAGTTGCCCATTTGCCCTAACAGATCAACCTCTATCAGTAGCAGCAGTGATGTTATGGAACTCCCTGCCAAAGAAGATCAAGCAAGTTCCATCTGTATTAACTTATAAGCAAAGATCTTTGTTTAATCAAGCTTTCCTGAAATGTGACCAGTTTTGTATTATTAGTTATTTGACTGACAGTACAGTTTTCCTGTTTGAATTTTATATTGTTTCATGTAATGTTTTGTATCATTCAGCACTTAGGTGGGACTTTCCTTTTGACTGAACAGTGTATAAATTTGCTAAAGAAAATAAAGAATAACAGGAAAGAACCTTAGCTAATGATCTGAGAGTGCAAGCAGGAAGGCACTCCTGGAAGTACTGGGATCCCAAGCTGCTTAGGCTTTAAAAGTCAATGCTAGCACTTTGAGTGGGCATAGAAGTGGGCAGCCAGCCAGTTGAGCTCTTTTAATGATATATGACCTGAATAGGCTGTGCCAGTTAAAATCCTGGCAGCTGTAGCAGCTCAAGCTTCCAAACAGCTGCCTTCAAAGGCAGCTCCAGATGGAACACATTATAGGAATCCAGTTGGGAGGTTATCAGGGCATGGGCAACTGTGGCCAGACTAGCCTTGTGCAGGAGAAGCCACAGATAATAAACCAGGCAAAGCTAATGAAAAGCACTATGACAGCCTAGGTTGTACTTTGCCCCATGAGAGAGAGAAGGAAGGCAACTAAACCAGTCCAACCAACCCCTTCTTGGCCACTTCACCACTGTCACCAAGTGGATGTCTTTATTTTTCTCCGGCTTCCTCTGCTAAAAAGCCCTTTAATTGGCACAACTTGCTCCTAATACTGAGCAGTGTGGCATTTAGGGTGCAATCCTAATCCTGGCTGCCAAGTGGCAAGGCTTTACCAAGCAACAGGCACTCTGCCACATCTCCAGCCCCGACACACACAGCAGCCCACATGGAAGGTGGAGGGAGGCAGCAACAGTGCTGGAGCTGATGCTTCAACTGGGCCCAGTGCCATCACACAACAGCAGTGGCTCAGGATGAACAGATCCTAGGGCAGCTTCCCACCTCTACAAAAATACTCCATTTCAGGGTAGAGGAGATCCCGTAGGAAGCACTGCTGCACACCGAACATTTCGTAGGCAGAAGGATAATAACATCAATGGAATGAAACCTGCAACATTTCATCAGTGGCAGAAGGCTGGAGGCTAGCTTAGCCAGGAGAGCTGGGTGCAAGTGACTGAACACTCCCACCCCTGGGCCTGGGGCAAGAGAGAAGATTGAATTGGTTTGCCAGGCACTGAATGAATAACAAGGTCTCATACCCCCCCCCCATGAAGCTTTTCACAATGTTCCTGCATATGTCCGATCTTTCTTTGTTACTTTGCAGAGAACACTTGGATAGAGTTTAAGCACTCCTCACACATCCTAATCTTCTTCTTTTTTATGGCTCAACTATGTATTATGCGCTGCTGATAATGGATGGTGTTCAGAATTGTGTGTGTGTGTTACTAATAGCTTTTGTGGAATGTGGAGGTGAAGGGCCAACTGATTCTCATGCTTACAGAGCTGGAGAAATGAAACATGGCTGAGAGCAAAAAAACAACAACAACCCAAAACAACCCAATAATTTCTCAAAATCATAAATATCGCAATTTTTCTTATTAAGCATAGTGAATGCATTTCTTCTATTTCCTACAGTACTATCACTAGAAACTTTCTTTCACAACAATGTACTCCTGTTATTAAAGCACATAATGAAAACTCACCTTGCAAACAGCAAAGATTCCTCCCCCCAGGCCTGCACTTGCTTTGAGTTAGCAGTCATTGTGTGCACAACTAACCTGATTTAATGTTCTAGCTGCAGTTACTACAATATTTTCAGAGAGTCAGAGTTGGGCATGCACTGTCAGTGTTTCTGTAAAACTGCAGTCTGAAAAGCACTTTAAATTCTTACACCAAATTTTGCCAATGATAACTTGGCTGAACAGACTGGTGCCTTCTCACTAACCTCTTTCATTTTCACAGTGAAATAACCATCATCTCATAGCAGGGCTGTTACAAAGATTAAATCAATAAAACTTAATGTATACCTTGATCACAGAAAAGCGTTGTCATCCTAATGCATGAATATTTTCCCAATGGTGCTTACACTTGGTCTCGAAAGTGGGTTTGATTCTCTTTGTCACACAAATCCTATATACAAGTGCATTTTGATTGTCAGAAAGTTCAGTAGTGCAGAACTAGGTATACAGGCTCTCGTATCAGTGAAGTATTCCTGGTAGGGTCACTGCTCTGACTTTTAAAACCCTGCTTCAATACAAATGGGCAGTTCTTCAGTATGTATCATTTGATTATGCTGGACTCCTTTTACAGTTGACATTTTGATCTGAGCTGATTGTTTTTCCCGTATAAGAAGCAGGAGCACTGCTAGGTACTTAAGAGATTAACAACCCAGGCCCATGCCACAAATTGGCACAACATGTGCATATGCTAATTTATATGCATAGATGCAAGTTTAGGTGTCTGAGTGAATTAAGATGGTGTGGCTGGGGTCTCTCTGCCACTGTGCTTCATAGCATCCCCAGCATGCCCTGTAAGCAAAGGCTGCCCCCCCAAACATTGCACTAATTTATTGCCCTGCCAGTGCAAGGATTTCTGCTTGCACAATGGGCCTTGCCCCCTTCCCCATGTGTGCCCCTCCCCAAATCTGCTCCAGAGGCTAGGGGATACCCCCAGATCAGATTTAGGGGGCCTGTGAGGGAAGAAAGTCCCACTGCACAAGCAGAAATCCTTGTGCTCATGGGACAGTTCCTTAGCACTACATTCAATGCAAGCCAAAGCAGATTTTTTAACAGTTTGTTTTTAATGGTAAAGGAGTCCAGAGATCTGGGGCCCAGCATAAAAGATGTGGGTCTTGGAGGGGGCCTGCTAAACCACCCACTAACCACACCCTGGTAAGAAGTGGAAAAATAAAAATCCACGTTCTGAGTTCCTGATCTTTTTGCAAACTGTTAATGATGTTTGTCCAATAAAAGCAGTTATTTTATGTTTGTTTCCTATGGTTTAAGCAAAGAGTATTTAAATAAATGGGCTTTCAGTAACCTCAATAATCATGATTGATTGCTAGGAATTAATGAATAATTTATCATATGCTTTAATGTATGCAAAACAATACCAATAAAGGTTATGCCTGTATCACACCATTCTAGGTATTTAATCTTTAGTTTCATTTGGCAGCTGTTGTTCCAAAATAACAGCACTGTTTGGAGTGACTTACGAATTTCTTTCAGGTTGCCTGATATTTACTTATGCTCTACAATGCCTCTAAGCTTGCCCTGATATAACTGAAAAGTAACGCACACAATTTCACCCAAAGCTCAACTAGTGCTTCCAGGAAAACATAGGTAAATATGAAGCTGTCTTGAAATTACTCTGGAGATGTAAATTTGGGTGGCCCCTCTGAAGTGGCACTGAGTATGGACTCTTAAGTCCCCAAAACAGCACTATACACACAGAAGAGGGAGATATCAACAGACCTGGTGCAACCCCAAGGCTTGCAGATAAACAAAAGGAAACCTTTAGAAAAAGCCTTAGGCGTGGAAACCCTAAAGCAAACTAAACATAGTGGAAAGGGAAAATTGAAAATAGGCGTGGGTGGGAGATGGAATGCCATAGGAGCACCAGAAGCTGCCTTATTGCCAGACTCACATACCCCAAACACCACCGCTGAATGTCCAGCACTCATTCAGCAATTGGGTTCTCTCCAGATTGACGTTTGCTGCAATTTAGCATAAAAGAGCAGGTTTTCTCCGGGAAAGGAGCAGGGCAAGGGGGAAAGGCACAGCACAAACAGAAGTGTGGAACACTTAAGAGGTGTTTTTAATATTTCATTCAGAGACACCCAGAGCGGCTGAGGCAACCCAGTCAGTTGGGTGGCATATAAATAATAAAATTATTATTATTATTATTATTATTATTATTATTATTATTATTATTATGTGTAAGTAAGACTAATAGCAGTATAGGCTCAGCAGCAAACCTAAGGTCCAGAAGTCTAGATTCTAAGAGATTCATAACCTAATGGATGCTTCGAAGACGTCCTGAAAGGTAACATGTCCCTTCTGCCAAACTTTTAAAGACAAGGCAGGCTGAGCTTCCTCGTTACACACTCTTGTTCTGTGGGCCTGCTTTGCAGACATGTGCTCTCTCTGGGTGCATTTGAACCCACCAAAGAAGGTGGCACCTTGTTTTCAGTGACAAGACCGTGTCCTGTCCCTCTGCCTCCAGCACCACTGCCATCTCCTCCTGTTCTGCCCCTCTCTTTGACTGCTTGAAGTCCTGCCCGCTCCCTGAGGCTTGGTACTCCCTGAAGGGGCAGGGGAGAGAGCTGGCCCATCTGCTTCTCTCTCTTTGACATCCAGAGGCAAAAGCAGAGGACTTCCCTTCTCCATGTCTTTGTGCCAGCTTTCCAGCCCTCCATCGGCTCTTCCTCCTTGTCCATCTGGGGTAGCCAAACTATGACACATCCTGATGGAACCACAGGGTCCATGACACCTATTCTGAGCCAGACAATTGGTCCATTTAACTCAGTGTTATCTAAATTGACAGGCCACAGCTTTTCAGGGTTTCAGGCATGATTGAACCTGGGTCCTTCTGTACATAAATCTGTGCTCTTCCACTGAGGTCTAATGTCAGAAATGTCAAACAAGCATGCTCAACGGTTTGAAGTGTCTCTCACAATAATGTGGAAATGAAAGAGAATGGAACTTGATCTAATATCACCATAATTCTGAGGATAGTTTCTCCCAGGAAGACACCAACAATGTAAAATAGAATATATTCTTTGACACAACAGAGCTGTGTCAAAAGCCTGATATTGGCTTGGAAAGGAACATTCTCAATAGTGACAGTGCATTTTTTCTGGGGGTACGCAGGGATACGCATTCTTCTAAACATTTTGTGAATCTAAGTTTGGCCTCCTTGAGGGGGAGTATTTCAATATGAGTAGGAAAATGAGAGTACCCCTAAACATATTTGTTTTAGAAAAAAACACCCTGAATAGTGGCATCCCAGTTTGGAATGCCCTCCCCTCCCATGATAATAAAGTGTCAGCTCCACATAAAAATGTGACTATTCACATAGCCATTTGGCTAGACTAGTGCCCTCTCTTGGCTGATGGAGTTGCTGTACATTGCTAGCACATTGCTTGGTGTTTGTTTTTTGTTGTTTTTTTACATTAAGTTGTATTTAAATGGAATATTTTTGTTGTTGTATTTTAATGTTGTTCCTTGGCCTGAGACTGTGTGAAGAATAAAGGGCTGCCGCAAACGAACAAATAAAAGTATGCTGTGAATGTCTTCATGCAGTGCGAGCAAAATGCTCTTGTAAAAGTGATTGTGTCTTGGGGGTGGGAGGAGATCATCTGAATGTATCCGTAATTCCATGGAAACAAGATAATCAAGAAAAGCTCTAGCACAGACCTTCTTCTAAAAGCTGGTGATACTTGATTCTCCGCTTCAGCAGAATTGCTTGGCTTTCATGCTATGTTTGCTGTTGGTTGGCTCCATGCTGAGTGCTCTGAAGGAGCAACTCATTGACTTGCGGAAAGAATAAGTGACTGTTGACACTGCTGCCTATTGCCATATGTGATACAAGGTCTCAAGAAACAATCACATGTTTAGAGGATTGTGCTTCCAGACGGCACATACTACTCTTCCATAAGCTTGCCTTGCTATTCATTTCAAACAATGGGTCAAGTACTGAGAGACTAAAATGCAAACAAGACCAGCAGTGTTAATTCAGGTGAAGGCTTTCACATTTTAGGTGGTTTTGTCCTGCAGAAACATACTTCAATACTGCAAGATGTAACTGATAACTAGGAGTTTGTGGTTCGAGGACCCGACCCCCGCAGTGTGAAATGAATACACAAGGACACGTGATATAAGGTTAATGGGCAAAGAAAGGCCACAACTTTATTGATTACAGCAGTGAAAAGGTATTGGCTTAGGCATTGGATGTCTAAAACAAGGGGGTTTATTCACCAGTAGGTGGAGCCTGTTGATGCTAATCCAACTATAGGCTCTCCCCTGATGTCACCGAGGGTCGTGCCATGGCCTCCCGCCAAGCAGGCATCGGACAGAATACACGACCGCCAGATTCCTTTAACGGAATACCCAAAAATTGAAGGCATAGGCGATGGCCACACCTAGCCCTTCGACACACCACAGCACATTATTCCAATGCCTAACCTACCCACCAATACCACAAAAGTTGTGACGATTGCTACGAGGTAGGCGAAAAAACCAAAAAGCCTAATGCCAAATGGAAAAACTCCTACCAGGCCCCCTGGACAACCAGGGCGACCAACCTAAGGTCCATAGCAAGGCCAATGACCTAAGCCCTAACTCAAAGGGAGTGGAGGGTGGGTGACTCGCGACGAGACGACGGCGAAGAATGAGGCCGGGGCAAGGCTGGTGCCGCAGCAAAAGGCTGCTGAACACGCCCCCTCTGAAGCACCTGGTTGGATGCCTGCCGAGGGGCGTGGGCGCCAGCCAGGTGAGGTGGAGGCAGGGGGCAACGCCCCCTGCTGGGCGGTGCTCGGGCTCCCGCCCACAACCACTCCCCTCTCTTGCAGGGAGGAGAGTCTTTCTGATTTGCTCTATATGCCCCGTTTCAACTTCAGCTGGTGGAAACTGTGCTTCCGCTTTGGGTATGGTTCCAACATTTGATAAACTGGGAGCTGTCTTTAAAAAGTGCATCCTGCCTGCAAGAAATTAAACCATTTCCTTCAGTAGTGGCTGTGTATGTAATATGTTTAAAAAGTGAAAAGTGACTGGCCTGAAGTCACCCAGTGAGCTTCACGGCCAAGTTGGCATTTGAACCCTGAAATGCCTTCTCACGAGTGGAAGGCAAGTCCTCTCTTTGGGTCCAACCTGCTGGATTTTATTTTGTGTTTTCATTTCACATTAATATGGTACAACAGATTCTAAATTATAATTTGAAAATTATTCCAGGTAGGTCCTTGAAGAAATATTTAAAATTAGCATCCTGTTCAATTCCAAATCTACTGCTACTTAGCTCAAAATTCCTGCAGCATATGCTTTTAAGTGCTTTGTTTTCATTGGCCAAATCTCTCTCCCCCCCCCAGTTAATTGTACTCTACGCCACATAATGAATTTAAATTTTAAATTAAAGAACTTACATCAAATTTCAAAATGTGGATGTATTCATTTTTTTAAAAAATCAGCTTGCCCTAATAATTCTTCTAGGGCTGCCACTACAGTATCTATCACATCTACATCATATGTAATGAAAACGTATTTATGGCTTGGTAGCAAATATATTGCAGTATAGCTTGTTAAAGTATGTCCATGTCGTAAATTTGGCCAATTTACTAACATAAAAGAGTCTGGTGACATCAGCATTGTTGTCTGTCCATGTCCAAATGATGCAATTAAAAAGCATTGCAAATAAAGCATGTGCAGCATGCAATTGTCCAAATGGAAAGTGTTCCAGCTGTACTGCCTTTATTTTTTCAAATTACATCTTGGAGCATAGCCATTTGACCAACATTTATAAAAAGGCCAATGTCTTATCAGAGCATTCATTTTTTGTGTGCTTCCATTAATAAATACACATTATGATCATTGTGCAAACACACTGGAGCCTTCCAGCAAGCACCAGGGAGAAGAATGCAAAGGTTTCAAATTATAGCACTTTCCATTATGAACCAGCTATCTTGATCCCTGCAGGAGGGCAGAAGTGGGCTATTTGAAAGGAGCAACAAAGCAGGATTCCCCCCCCCCCCCACTAGCAAGGGAGGAAATAAATATAGTGAGCCTATTTGTGAACAAATATGCAACTTCTGGTATATGGACAAAAGTTGTAGTTGTTTTGTTGTTGTTGCTGTTGTAATGCTCACACCTTTGAAGGACTTTTCAGGCCTGTGCTCACTCGGTTCCATTAAAAAACAGCAACACGTCAACAACAACAACTTGGGATTTTCATTAGGAAAAACTATATACAGTGGTACCTCGGGTTAAGAACTTAATTTGTTCCAGAGGTCCGTTCTTAACCTGAAACTGTTCTTAACCTGAGGTACCATTTTAGCTAACGGGGCCTCCCACTGCTGCCACATGATTTCTGTTCTCATCCTGAAGTAAAGTTCTTAATCCGAGGTACTATTTCTGGGATAGCAGAGTCTGTTACCTGAAGCGTCTGTAACCCGAGGTACCACTGTATGTGCCTTAAGAACATGAAAACATAAAATGGGCCTGCTGGATCAAGCCCATGGCCCATCAGGTCCAGCGTCCTGTTCTCACAGCAGTAGCCAACCAGATGCCCATGGGAAACTTGCAAGCAGGATTCCAGCACAGGAGCACTCTCTCTTCCTGTGGTTTCCAGCAAGTGGTTTCAGAAGCACAACTACCTCTCTGGCCATGGAGGCGGAACATAGCTATCATGGCTAGTAGACTTCGATAGCCCCTTCTCCTCCAGGAGTTTGTCTAATCCTCTTTTAAAGCCATCCAAGGTTGGTACCCACCACTGCCCGCCCCCCTGGGAGTAAGTTCCATAGTTTAACTACACCCAGAATGAAGGAGCACTTTCTGTAATCTGTCCTGACTCTCCCAACATTCATTGGTGCTATGTACTGAGTTGAATAGGATCCAAAATGCAGCAGTCTGATTGGTCCTAGAACAATAGGACCCAAAATGCAGCAGTCTGATTGGTCCTAGAACAAATGCAGCAGTATGATTTGTCTGCAGGAGCCACCCAATCCAGATAGAAGTGAATCCACAACCTGATTGGCCTACAGGAGAATTCCGGAATTAGCCAATCACGTGCAGCCCATTGTGTAAATAATGTATATAAAGCAGATACTTTGGGGAAACTTCCATTCCTCCCCACCACTATGAGCTGAATAAAGAGCATGAAATCCACTCTTGACTCTGAATATATTTCAAATGGACATCAGACTTGCCTCTTCTTTTCCGTTTCAGTAGAGGGCTTGTTACAAACATTATTCAGAACCTGCTGATTTAAAGGATGAATTGGTGGCATGGTCTGGAAGGCAAACACATACCCCCCCCCAGCTAATTTCATAGTTTGAAAGTAGTGAAGTGACCTGGTCTCCTCCTTCTCCAATCCTGCTACAGAAGGCATATAAAATTCTTTCTCTTGTTCTTGGTACATGGCCAAATAGTTGAGGGAAGATGGACAGTCGTGAGCGATTTCTGCAGGAACAGCAGCCTCACTATCTCATAGCAATATTTTCTAATTTTGAGAGACGTTGTTTTCTCACCCAAACAGCAACAACAAACTGCACTGTAATTCCAAAGCTATGGCTTTTGTAAGAGTGCTTTCAGGCCACATCAAACCATTATCTGCTTTCACATCTATAGTAACTGCATCCCTGATGTAATCTCATTGGCTATTCTTGAGGTGCCCAAAGCTGACTCATAAAGTGTGAGCTTAAAAGCCCACATGAAGAAGTGCAAAGTCTTACATATTAGACTATATGCCTGCAGGCAGTTCTATTGTCCATTTAAAAATAAAAAAAATGTACAGTGCATCACTGTAGGCATACAGTGGTGCCTCGCAAGACGAAATTAATTCGTTCCGCGAGTTTTTTCGTCTAGCGAATTTTTCGTCTTGCGAATCACGGTTTCCCATAGGAATGCATTGAAAATCAATTAATGCGTTCCTATGGTCAAAAAAAGTCCAAACAAAGCCAAATTTGGTACAACAAGAGTTTATTAAGTGCTCTTTAAAGTCACACATACTGTAAAGAGCATTTCAAAAACTGAAGGAACAATAAATTAAGTTTCTAAACATGACAGAAAAACATTTAAAAATCAACAAAGTGTACAGTACATTTTCTAAGACTCTGGGGGACAACTCGAAGAAGGTTCCTCTTCCACTCTTTGCTTCTTGCTGAAGAACCTGTCCATGGTCTGCTGCTTCATCCGCCTTTTCAGCACCTCCCTGAAAGGCGACATGACCCTCGTATCAAAAGTGTTCACAAGGTCATGTGCCACGTGCTTGTCAGGGTGGTGCCGCTGTGCAAAAGCCTGCACATCCTTCCACTTCAGGCAAATGTCCCTCAGTTCTTTGGAGGACAGCCGTTCCTCAGTTGCTTCCTCCTCTTCCAGCAAGGCCTGCTCCTGCGCAGCCTCTGCCTGCAGTTCGACCAGCTCCTGGGTGGTCAGCTCGTGGTTGTGCTCCTCCACCAGCTCGCTGATGTCCTCCTCTGTGACCTCCAGGCCCATGGTCCTCCCCAAGGCAACAATGTCCTGCACCACTGTTGACTCTGGTGCATCAGAGTCACTTGGTGCCACACAGTCCAGCCACAGGCTGCGCCAAGCGCAATTCAAATTTCTCTGGCTGATCCCGTTCCAGGCCGTGGTGATCATCTTCAAGCAGGTGACGATGTCAAAGTGGTCCTTCCAGAATTCCCGCAGGGTGATGGTGGTGCAATCAGTCACCTCGAAGCATCGCCTGAAAAGCTCCCCCAGCCCCTCCCCAACTGTTGCAAACCCCTCCCCAACTGTTCCCCCAGCCACCCAGCACACAGAAATTCAAATCCAGAATTTTTTTTAAAAAACAGCACAGTGGCTCAATGGTCACAGAAAATCATAAAAATGCAGAAAAAAACCACACAAGCTTCCAGATTCTTGCAAACCCCTCCCCAACTGTTCCCCCAGCCACCCACCACACAGAAATTCAAACCCAGATTTTTTTTCATCTTGCAAAGCAAGCCCATAGGGAAATTCATCTTGCAAAGCAGCTCGAAAAACGGAAAACCCTTTCGTCTAGCGAGTTTTTATGTCTAGCGAGGCATTCGTCTTGCGGGGCACCACTGTAATTTGTTATATGGTGCATTATGGAACCTCATATCAATATAGTGAATGCACAGTGATAGCAGAATACTCCATCGTCACTGTAAATATGCAGCACATGGGCGAAGCATCATTTTTTGCTGGCAAAATCTTCCCAGACATTTAGTCAATTTCTGCCCAGACACTTTTTGCAATATTCTGGCTATGTCCAGGAAATTCCAGACATATGGCAACATAAGATGGTTTGGACAATGCAGCTGTTAAAGCATAGGAGCTCTGGAGTGGAGGTGGGGAGGGACCACCCTAGTAATAACTTGCTTTCTTAGACATCCTCCCAAGGACTTTTATTGCGTGCTTCCAAATGCCTATCCTTTTGTTTTTTGTTTGGAAGGCTGGCCTCTGTTCTACTTGCAACACAAGTTCACTCATCAGACAGACTTAGCAGTGGCCACCAGATGGCATCACTGAAACACATAGTTTTGAAACACAAATTGCTCGTGGACATAAAAAATAAAAAGACACCAAATGGAATCCTCTGACACAAACTGTTATTCTTTGATCCCTTGCTTCAGTATTCTCATTCCATCATTATTTTTGTAAGCATAAAATGTCATGCAAAGACCTTAACTGATTTTAATGTTGCAGGTAAATCCCATGGTACAGTGATTTACAAAGCCATTATTTGGGGAAAATGAGGTAGTAGTAGTAGTAATAATAATAATAATAATAGGCCCAGCCACAGTGCAGCTCTGTGACAGCAAAGCCCTCAATTTTCAAAACAATTTGGCTAGTACTTTAGTATACTGTTCTTAATATTAGCACATTTTAATTCAGAATTGTTATTGAGAAACAATGTAAAAGTACCCAGTATATTCTGTCAACTCAAAAGTGCGCACTTATAGTCTAGGTCATAATTAAAATTAGAAGACAATGTGAGGAATAAAAAAAGTAAAAATGCATTTTAGGAGAATTAGAAATTAATCTTCATTAAACTTTTGTATATTGATATTGGGGCATCAATATACAGGTCTTAGGCTGCACTCCTATAGACACTTACCTCAGAGTCTCATCAAAGTTAAATTGGCATGTATAGGATTGTGCTGTTAGGCTGCAAATCTGTGCAAGTTGAAAGCAGGCTGATCAGGTAAAAAAGAACACAGGGCACCTGCACCTTTAATAGCTGTATAAAAGAGAGAACTTCAGCAACTATTAAAGATACAAGAGCCCTTTCTCCTTTTTTCACCTGGCCACCCTGCTTAGAAGTAATTCAACCCAATGGAATTTATTTCCAAATAAGCACCTATATTGTTGTGTCCATATTTCTTTTAGGGAATTTAATATTGTTCGTATTTTGTATAATGTATATAAAGAGCATTTATTCAAATATTGTTATATGGCATGTTTCAAAATACAGAGCCAGCAAGAGCATTTCTGAGCATGTGCAAGGAATACCTCCCTTGCCATTGAATGCTGACTGCCTACAACATCAAGATCTGAGACGAGAGACAGGGGATTCTGCTCAGAGGTTGGGCTTCCAGTCATGCACAGGTATGTTAGATATTTAAGGCACAGCAGTCAGTCAGAATAAAGCAGGCCTATGGTCTCATTGATTTTAATGGGAGGTATTTAAGCTATAACTCTCTTCCACTGAAATGAAATGCTTTGGTTGGATCATGCCAGTAGAGATTAAACACTGACTATATATAACACATGTCATATCTTAAAACAGTTTTAACAAGTGACTTAAATATTGGCTCAGTGCTTGCTCTACAAGGGATGATAAACTCTGATGCATTTAATAAGATGCTTATGATAAAAGCATACCCGACTAATGCCAGGTGTTCAAATGATGGACTGAGAAACATATTTTCACTACCGCCTTTTTGGGTTTGCTCTGTGACTGTGTGGGTAGCCAGAAAAAGGGCAGGGTTTCAGCAGCTAGGGTTTTTACAACTGGTAAAGGGGGTCAGGGAATAGCTCCCTTTCCTGCGCAACTAGTGTGGAGAGCCTGTTTGCAAGTCATTGGTCCCTCAGTCTGCTAGCCAAAGCTTCTCCTGTTTCTTGAACTTATTTTGGGTGGGGCAGCCGGAAGCAGCATCTCTGTGCATGCCTCCAAGTTGTGCAAAGGACTATGCTAAGTGGTGTCATGCTTAGGGATGCTTGAGGGGGGTGTCTGATGATTTGGGACAATATTAGCAGATGGCAATGACCTAGAAGGGTGTGCCTTTTTGTGAAAAAAGGCCTTCAAGATCGAAGCTGTTATTCCTGCTATCTTCCCTTGCTCCTGCCTGCAGTGCCCTGGGATGCCTTTCAGATCTTTCGTCAAACATCTCGTCAACATTGAACAAGGTAGCAAGTGAGTCACATAATTAAATGTTCATCTTCTGCTTAAGCTTTTCATTCAGTGGTGAATCTCCTCCTTTACTGGTTGCCCGTTTCCTGGAATTTTAAGCCCTGTGCAGGTTTTGATTAGTCCACCCTTTGTCTCAGACGGCAGCATATGATTCACAGTCTTGATGGTACAGCTGATTGCAAGTGTTAGCAGTGCAGCAGGCTTGTAAAATGTCAGCTGTTGCACAAAGGTCTAATTGCAGAATGACAATGGCCTCCCCTCCCCTTTAAGTACTACTGTGACCACCACTGAACCCTTCCTGCCCCAAACACTTAAGAAAACACAGGAAGGCCAAAACACCAGTGATTTTGCACCTGTGAGACACATATGCTGCCTATTATGGTCTTGACTTCCTGAAAAATGAAATGCTGGAGATTTTTGCATAACATACTTTCATTAAGAAAAGAAATACGGTCTCTCTTATACAGATCTGATAAAACAGCTGACAACTTAGCCAGAACCAGGGGGAATGAGAGACGGAGATCTGTACTGAACAGCTCCATATATCCATTCCTGTGTCTTTGGGAATCAGCCTTCCCCAACTGGGTGCCCTTCAGAGGTTTTGCACTACAATTCCCATCAGCCCCAGCTAGCAGTTAATAAGTATTTTAAATAAAAGCAATAAAATATTTATATAAAAGGAATAACAGAGTTCACATTCTCCTGGTCATCCGTAGCAACCTGGAGCACGTTCAGGGCTGTAAAATTCTGCAAACGTGGGTCAATCATTTTAATTCAACTTAGATTTCTGTAGAGCTTAGTCATATCAGAACTCCTGTTGTTAGTGTCAGCAGGAGATAGATCTGGCCCTCTGTCTCTCGCTTAATTATGGTCTCCTGTACAAAATGTTTTGCATTGCAGTAGTTCAGGGATGTGCAGAACATTTGCTATGGATGTTGAAATGATCCTCTGCTTCGATTCAAACTTTAAAGCTGACTTTCTCAGAAGAACAAAGCGGCAGCAGGATGTAATGAGCATCCAATGATCGTAAATTACTTCTTTTATCTCTAATTTGCCCCTTTATTACTTTGTCTTTGTCCTCCCCCCCCTTTTTTTTACAAGGAGGGAATTCATACTAATATTGCAAATTTAAGGATGCAAGCAACAAAGGCAGTCTTTTGAGGGTTTTTTTTTTTAGCCCTAGCAGGTCTGTCTGGTTCTAGGAGACTAGAACTGGCATATTTAAAAGGGTCTTATCTGCCAAGATTCAAAACATCAATGTATTTATAAAATATATGATCCAAATACTCTGGATCCACATACTTCACACATACACTGTGCAAGTATTATTATTAAATAAAAATGTGTCCCTTTTTATTTAAAGAAGAGGTGGCATGGTTTACACTTGCTTTGAAGCCCTTCCCAGATGTGCAGAAGTTTGTAGGAATGACTTAGTGGTGAGGAAAAGGTACTCTGTACAAGCTCATGGCGTATATCAGTTTTCACATACAAATAATAATAGTTCCAGCTTAACAGGAAATTGAAAACAACAATGCCTGATCATAAAAGAGACTTCAGAAACAGTTGCATTTGTAACATTCTGAAAGTCATATTACATGGTCATAAATAGCTACCTGGTAGACATGCTATGAACATCTGAGTGAGAATTAACCTATACAATGTCCTAAATTCCATCTAAATTCCAGGAAATTTGGAAGACTCCATCTGAGGTTTATCTCTGTGGTCTCTGCGGTTCCAAAAAAATTGGCTTGACTGGTTATAGCTGTGCCACCCTATGCATGTTTACTTGGAAATAAATCCCAGTGGGTTCAGTGGGGTTTACTCCTCAGTAAATGTGTATACAATTGCAGCCTGAATCCTATTGATGTGATTGCACAGTTTTTAGCTTCTACTAAGCTTTGGCTCAATCTTGTTTAGAAGCCATATCGTCTGACCCAGAAGCCCACTCTCCTGATCCCAGATGTGTGGGAAGTACTGTATTTCTCTCTGTGATGAAAGCAATACATTCTGCACTAGTTCAGAGGCGCTTTCTTCTTCATTGCATTTTGCAGGCTGAAGACAATTTCTCTGGCTAAGCCCTGAACCAAATTACATCCCAGTTCTTTTCTTCTTTTTATTCCTCTCTTGGTTCACATTGCATGGCGAGTAGCCAGAAGCAAAATGGCCTTTGCAGTGAGAGAGAGAGAGATAAGAAAACGGAAGCTACAGTTGACTCAGCACTAGCATTGTGGTCCAGTTTGCTAAAGATCTTGATTTATCTATCAAGCCTAAACATGCCATCCGCTTCCCTTAACTCATCTTTATTTTCAATCTCTGCTGCAGGAAGAGGCTTTAAAGGCAGATCTATGAAACTGTTCTAATGGTGTTTCAAATAAATGGTGTTTTGGATGTTTTCCATTTGAGTGGTGGTGGTGGTGGTGGTGGTGGTGATTACCTGCCCTTCACCCTAAAGTCCCAGGTGGGTTAAAACTATTTAAAATACAACATTAAAAACAGTCTTAAAATAAAATATTTTAAAAATACAATAACAAAGAACAAGGTGGGTCCTGAAAATATACAGATCAGGTACATTCCACAATAATGGACACATATCAGGAAATCTAATGAACATTTGTAATTAACACAAGGACAGTGACCTAATGAAAGGGTGTTTAGTTCACAAATCTGTCATTTTAATAAATGAACTGAGTAATCAGTTACAATTAAATGAATTTGCATATTACCAAACACTGATTATTTGTGCCTTTTGGAGATACTGAAGGGAGTATAAGCGGATATACAATTTGTTGAACAAAAACTGCCATCCATTATTAGTAGAAAGGCCGCTGTTTTATGTTCTTTACTCCTTTTTACAGCAGAAGCAAAATAGCCTCACCATCCCACAAAAAAGGAAGAAGTTGAAAGTGCTTAAACTCACAGCTCCAGCAATTAAAACTTTCCCAGGTTGAAAATTGCCCCGACCCAATAATTTATTCAGTGTAGGTAACTGAGACTGCCATTCCTATGAACACTTAACAAAAAGTAAATGCTGTGGGTTTTGGATCTTGCTGCATTCCACTGATAAAACATATTAATTGTTGCAGCCCTAATTATGACTTTCAGCTTCAGAACCCACTGGTATATTTTCACCATGTCTTTAAATCCTCCATCATAAGATATTTCACTGACTGTTCTTTCTCTTTGCAGTAAATGTATAAGGGACAGGAATATTAAACCTCTGTCCTAAACAGATACTGCTAGACTACCTATCCTAAAGAGCAGCTGTTTGCCTTAGAAAAAGCTGCCCATCCATTCCCAGGCAACTTACTTAGGATTTTCTAATAGCAACGTGTACATCATCTGAAAATGTCTGGAAGGTGGAAATTACTTGTACGTGCTGGGGACAATGTTCCATTAGCAGCAATTTATTATCCTTAAGAGCCGCACAGGAGCGTTTATTAACACAACAGAACACAGACATTCACAATCTGTTGTAGTATCACATTGCATTTGCCCATTTGTGAATCAGCACTATATTGCTCATTTTATTCCTAGACCAATTTTTCTATTTCTTAAAATCTGTCCTAAATCCATAGGACCAAGTGAGGGAAGGGAGGGCAGTGGGTTAATCCTGCAACAAAATAAATTGCCGTAATTGAGAAAATGCACAAAGCAGGCACATGACATTACCCTTGGTGTTAGTGCTTATAAAATGCATGCGTTTTCCAGCGATATTTTAATTACATTCAACTAAGCTAAGGAACAGTTTTCAATTCTATGTAAAAAGCTTTGAGAACTTGTTTAAAAAGCAATATAAACATTCTGTATGAATAAGACTGCAATCCTACACTTACACGAGTTCAATAGGGTCTGCACTGCAAGTTTCAGGTAGGACTTGCTGCAAGATTATTTGCACCTCCTAACATCAACCACTGGCCTGTGGATGAAAGAGTATCTGTGTGTGAACGCAAGCAATGTGTACATCCAAACATATTGGCTTGGAGCCTAAGAAAAGTTAACCTCAGGACATTCAGGGAGGTGAAGTTTCCCATTCCTCCCTCCCAGCTGCAGGCAGCTGCAAGGCTTTTCAGAGGTTGGGGAGCCCGCCTGAAGAACATGGCAGGAGGTGTCAGGAAGGGCTGCTGAAGTGCAGAAGGAATGGGAAATGGTCCTTCTGTGACTTAATTTTAGCTTCATTCTGTAAGCTTTCTTAAATTAACTCTGCCCCCCCCCCAACACGACCCTCAGACACCTTCCCTTTGTACTGTCTCCTGTCCCTCCTAATTTTTTATTTTAAAATTTATGGGGTTTTCTTTGCTTTTTCTTTATTTGAAGGGGCTGCCTTTGCATGGGGGGTGGGTTGCCTGCTTTTTTGTCTGGGCTTTATTTGTTTTGGGTGGTTATGTTTTCCCTCTTTTTTGGTGGTTCTGAGCATCACCAGTTGTTATTTTGTGAGATAGGTATTTTGTAGTGCCTTAACAGTTCTTTAGATTTCCAAACAAGTCTCCAAGCCTCTGAAGGTTGGAGATTGCTGGGTTAACTTACCTTAGGATTCAGGTCATTGTCATTATACCAGTTTAACTTATATAACTGTCCTGTCTTATCTATAGTCTGAAGAAGGCACTGACAATTTCCTCTTAGAGATACTTTCTCCACCCCCATAAAGGATTCATTGGAGAGATAATAATGGTTAAACCAACTGCCATCAAGCCAGAGAGCCAGTGTGGTGTAGTGGTTAAGAGTGGTAGACTCGTAATCTGGGGAACCGGGTTCGAATCTCCGCTCCTCCACATGCAGCTGCTGGGTGACCTTGGGCTAGTCACACTTCTCTCTGAAGTCCCTCAGCCCCACTCACCTCACAGAGTGTTTGTTGTGGGGGAAGAAGGGAAAAGAGAATGTTAGCCGCTTTGAGACTCCTTTGGGTAGTGATAAAGCGGGATATCAAATCCAAACTCTTCTTCTTCTTCTTCTTGTCTGTGGGAAGAGCTGTGTGAAAGAACCAGCCCTGACCTAGACATTGATACCTGCTCAACTTCTGGGTCAGGTCTGGGATGCTTTGCGGGAAGGGTTGTTCTTGAGTCTTGAACATCTACATGTGGAAGCCCATATTATCTGACACTCTGCACTTCAGTCAATGTCTTGATGAAGCATGTTTGCAAGCCTCTGTGAACCTACTGACACCACCTAGAGAATGTTTATATTAAAAAACAGCATATAAACTTCAAATGAATAAACAAACCAGTCACTAGGAGAGCCCAGCTAGATCTTGTTTTCTTTTCCTAAAAGCAAACTTTGGGCTGGATTTGCATCAGAACCATGGCACAGAAGAGGTGGTTTGAACCCTCCCTCACCACCCACCTGAGCCTCCCTATCCAACTCCTTATGTAAGAAAATAACATGTAGGGAGATCCAATAGCAGATCTCCCATGTTATGTCTGGTTTGGTCCTTAAGTCTATAAATTTGAATGAATTTGGAAAACTCATCAGTTTTAAAAGGGGAAATTCAGTATCTGATTCAAGTGAGCCCCAATTTTCCCCATGGATCTTATTTGAGATACACATGTATATACAAAACACAAAACATTGATGTGTGAGACATAATTATAATCCAGCATGTAATTCACATTTAGCATCGTAGCTGCCACGATGGTGGTGTTTTGGCATTCCTACATTCTTTTGCTTTAACCTTGTTGCCTTGGCTTATTTATCCCTGATCCTAAATCTCTGTGTGTATGTGTGTGGACACACACACACACGTGTCTGTACATGCACTGATTTCTCAGTCTACTTCGTGCATCCGGTTAAGTAGTCTCTTCCCCATGAAAGCTCATGCCACAGCAAATCAATTCATCTCCAAGTAGCCACTGCACTTTCTGCCTTTTTCGATGCTCATGGAAAGTTTGCTTTGTACCTTTCTTTCTACCTCTGTGCTCCTGACGAAAACTGTTTATGGGCTGAAGGCAAGATGTGACATTTTCTTTTCAAAGTTCAGGGCCCAGAGGAGCACAGATGACTGTTTCCCTTTCTTAGCTTGCCCAATGCACAGTTAAGCTACATGTGCTTGTCAAATGAACACAGAGGGGTGCACCCTGATGTAGCCAATATTTAACTGAGGAAGCATATTGCTATTTTTTATTATTATTATTTTTTTAAAATGTGGACCGTTGCACACAGGTCATCATGCAAACATAATCACATTTGAAATATAGATCTATAGTTACATCCATTTGTACTTCCACCATGCCTAGAAGGTGGTATTTACTGCTCGGTGCTTAGAAAACTAAATGCCAAAAGGTTTCAAGAGCAGTGTAAACAGTCAATATAAACACAATTTGCATGTAATGACTGGATTCCTCTAACCTCAAGCGATGGGAAGATTATTTGTCAGATGCCTTTTTGTGAGAGACAAATTTCCAGAAACAAATAATTAGGTTTGTAACACTGCAGTCAGTGTGGCTTCTTATTGATTATGAAGCTAAAGCAAAGTTGCCCTCAAGGCTGTGTCAAGTGTTAACGGAATACTAGGTTTGAAAAGACAGATAAAACAATGTGAGATTTAGCCTGGTTGTTAGCCGGCTTTTATTTTGCTTGACAGAGCCTCTCTTCTTGTTAGAGTAACGAGACATGGCAATAGAGGCCTTCCTTTCAGGGCGCAGAATGGGAAGCAATGTGTGTCTGTGTGTGTATAATGATATAGCCAGCTGCTCCTGAAACCATTGACCATTAATATTTCCCCATTGAATGGATTGCCTGACAAAGTTTAAATGTTGTGTTTTTAAATTCCATTGAGGTTGTATTGTTAGTGCTTGATATGATTCCTCGGAAGAAAACTTTTTATGGTGTCAAAAGGATGCAGTGGAAATAACAAGAATGGGACAATACTTGGCCGCAGCAGAATTTAACAGGAGAAAAGATTGACACAGGAATCCAGACAAGGAGTAGAGAACAGGGGAAATGATTTGGAAAAGCACTGCACAGGTCAAGAGTCCATGGAATTAAGACAGTCTCTTAGGAATTAAATATAACATACGAGAAATCAGTTCTCTGAGTGCTGGTCCCTAGCTAGCCACAATGAAAATCACGAGGGGACGTTTTGATAGGGTTGGAGCATCTCCATGGTTTGTAGACCTTTTAAATGATACTATCTTACATTTGGCACTTTATTATATTATTGGACTGGTTAAAGGTGTGTTAATCTTGACATGAACTTGTATGACTGCTCTGTATAGTGTTGTGTTATATTCTTTTAAAAAATATTCTTATTACAAACCTGAAATAAAAACATTTTCTCCCAACAAAGGGAAAACTATATCTACCTAAAAACAGCCCAGCGGGCAAGTGATGCTGACTTTTTCTAAGGGAAAACAGAGAGGTGCGAGGAAGAGATAATGGAACTTAAACATTCCATGCCACAAACATTCTGTTGCAGATCCCACTAGTTCAATACAACATCTGTAGCGATACAGTTGGGATGTGGAGTGGGATTGCTGACTCCTCATCCTGACTCAGTGGTTTTGCAAGGTCAGTTTTGAAAGTTGTTCTAAAATAACAGGAGACTGAAGTGGTAGAATTGTGGGTGGTAGTATGTCAGGCTGCAGGTAGACCCTGTATTTTGAACCCTTCCCTGTGTAAAAAGCTTGCTGAATGCAGTGAACAGTGGCACCTAAACTATTTTGCTTCATGCAAGGAGAAACTAGTTTTCTAGATTTTGAAAGGGGGGAGCATTAAAAATGCAAACCTCTCCCAAACCTAATGGTGGCATCTTTATGCCATTTTAATGGAACCATGGAATGAATTGCACATCCACAATAAAGTGTGTGGTATTTGAGAACATTTGTAGAGTTATTAAGGGAAAATAAGTTTATCCCTACTGTGTTTTTAATTTTTCAAAGGGTTAATCAGACACAGAAAACCAAAATACAGTGGTACCTTGGGTTACATATGCTTCAGGTTACATACGCTTCAGGTTACAGACTCCGCTAACCCAGAAATAGTACCTTGGGTTAAGAACTCTACTTCAGGATGAGAACAGAAATCGTTCTCCAGCAGCACAGCGGCAGCGGGAGGCCCCATTAGCTAAAGTGGTGCTTCAGGTTAAGAACAGTTTCAGGTTAAGAACGGACCTCCGGAACGAATTAAGTACTTAACCTGAAGTACCACTGTATTTCACAAATCAACAAACATTTTCATAATAATTGCTTTGCATTAGCCTTTCCTCAAAAAAGCTTTACATTCATAGTTCCAGTAGATTAAAACTACGTTCTAATGTAGATAGAAGCAAATCTGCATTTGTAAATTAATATTAAATGTTCACAAAATGTTCACCTAAATAAGGTGAGGCTTAAAATTGGCTACTTTGAAAACAGTAGTAATTCAGTGCTTGAATTGTTATGATTAATTTTGACTTAATTTCGGGGGATGCTAGAAAGTGTGGCATGTTAAGGATGAATGAAACACACAGAAAGAACTCTGCTGGACACAAGCAAAATAATCTGATGATTATTCTAAGTTCACTCGTGTTGATCATAACCTGTTCTACAAGGGCCCAAGACATTATTCAAGGGAAATTTAGCAGTTAGGATCACATGTAGTCACAGTTGGTACAGTCACAGTGCTTCCAAGTTTGAGTAACCAGATCAGCACCTGAGAGAGCTCCCAGTGAGCCAAACCTGGCAGAAGTTTCTTCCCTCATTGGATAACATGGGAAGATGTTAACACAGCAAGTTGTTGTTCTCCTTGGATTTTAATGGCATTTCCAGGCTATAACATTATTACTCCTCTATTCTAATTGTTCATAAATCCTACAACAAGGAGTTGGCTGGTTTTGTATTCTTAAGCTTTTGTGAAGCTGAGGAGAGGGGTTGTGCGGTTGGTAGCTCATCCTCTGACAATGTGGTTATGTATTTTGGCTGGGACAGTGCAAAAGAGGGTCCCAAAGGATCCCAATTTGAGACAACACCCCAAACCTTCTGCTTGTCTGCAACATCCCCCATGCCTTGTAAGAACCCAGAGCCAGGGGTTGTGACACACATAAATTGTTGTTGTTGTTGTTGTTGTTTAGTCGTTTAGTCGTGTCCGACTTTTCGTGACCCCATGGACCAGAGCACGCCAGGCACTCCTGTCTTCCACCGCCTCCCGCAGTTTGGTCAGGCTCATGTTGGTAGCTTCGAGAACACTATCCAACCATCTCATCCTCTGTCGTCCCCTTCTCCTTGTGCCCTCCATCTTTCCCAACATCAGGGTCTTTTCCAGGGAGTCGTCTCTTCTCATGAGGTGGCCAAAGTATTGGAGCCTCAACTTCATGATCTGTCCTTCCAGTGAGCACTCAGGTCTGATTTCCTTAAGAATGGATGCGTTTGATCTTCTTGCAGTCCATGGGACTCTCAAGAGTCTCCTCCAGCACCATAATTCAAAAGCATCAATTCTTCGGCGATCAGCCTTCTTTATGGTCCAGCTCTCACTTCCATACATCACTACTGGGAAAACCATGGCTTTAACTATACGGACCTTTGTTGGTAAGGTGATGTCTCTACTTTTTAAGATGTTGTCTAGATTTGCCATCGCCTTTCTCCCAAGGAGCAGGCGTCTTTTAATTTCGTGACTGCTGTCACCATCTGCTGTCACCATCTGCAGTGATCATGGAGCCCAAGAAAATAAAATCTCTCACTGCCTCCAGTAAATTACGGTACTATAATTTCTCAAAATTCCATTCAGGTTAGACCCTAAATTTTGTTGCACATTCTCAGGGCTGCAGAGTATTATATATATATTCTTAAAATTGCTTCACTTTATAATATAATTTCATCTGAAGCCACACTGCATCATGCTTTTTGTAGTTTTGAACTTCCTTTTCCTTTGACTCTGAATGGAGCAGAGGTCACTTGGGAGTAAACATTCAATATTTTAAGTGTATCTTAAGTGCAAAAATGTGGTGCTGTTGGGATGGACAAAATTATGGGATGGACTCGAGGCAAAGGACTGAAAATATTGCAATAAATATGGCATGCTGGTAGCTCTTATATTGAAAATCCTAAATTACCAAAATCTTCCAGAATGAACATACAGAGTTTCCTCAAAATACTATGGATTTCAGTAAGGCTACATGAATTTCTAGGCCAGCATACTGATGCAGCCATAGTATTTGAGTATGATTTTACTATTGATGGGTTTTGGCTGTAGTCGTATTATTTGAAATTATTGAATTATTATTGAAATTTAGTTTACAATTATAATATAAATATTGTGCAGAGAGAATAACAAAATGTTGCCATATTGTTCCACAGATATTGACCTCTGGATAATGAAATGATATGATAACTTTGGAATGATTTCTATAGGTCCCTTACAAGAAAAAGAGAGTGAGATGTGAGTAGCATCCAGGAGCTGATTGGCAGACCTTTGTCTTTTCTGTGAGCAGACATCTATTTTCTTCCTTCTCATTTAAAGATTCTAGTCATGACTGTGACTCAAAGCCTAATGATCTTGGAGATCTTGGCTGAACTGTGCCCATCAGAGGAGGCTGTTAACAGAAGTACTTTAAAATACTTCATCTATATTTCTTTTGTTTTAGCATCAAACGTTAAATGAACCACATCAAATAAGACAAAATAGCACTTCTGCCCACTTAATGGGCTAACTGCAGTGCAAAGTGCCCAGGGCAGCATGCAGTTACGCTTCAAATACATCTTCACTCACTGATAAGATCCAGACCAGACTATAATGAAATTAACAGTGTATATCACTGGCCCTAGCACACATACACACTTCCTAAAGCATCAGATTAAAACAAGGGCAGTATCCAACTAAGTCCTACTTAGAGTAGACCATTGAAATTAACATACCTACATTAATCATACCCATAGATTTCAGTGAACCTTTTCAGATAATTATTGTCATGTGGGCAGGGGAGGGGGGAAGAGCTATTTTCCCTCAGACTTACAAACAAAACGAATGCACACTATGGAAGGAGAGTGGAGGGAAAAGGTAGAGGAGAGAGATCAATGTGAAAAGATCAGAATTTCAGCAGAAAGTTAAAGTATATGCCCTGACTGGAAATGAAGTTGTATGGCTGCCCCCAAAACCTTTGCAGGCACAAATAATAATAATAATAATAACAGTAATAATACATTTATTGTCATTGTACAACCTGTGTACAATGAAATGAAATTAAATAATATTGAAAGGGGGATTGTACATGACTGTCCTGATAGTATGCCTTGTGAGCACAGATAACCATGAATGCACAATAAAAAGGACACCCTTAATTCACATGGATACTTGTGAATAAACAGTTTGTCTAAATGTCCATGCATGTTCTGCTGTGGCAATGGAAACCTGTCCAAATTGACCTTTAGATGTTACCACAATGCAAGTATTAATAATATATCTGTGCACAAATAAGTACTCTCAGAAACAATTTCAACCATTTGTGCCTAAGGTACTGACAAGATCCCTTTTAATATATATTGGCTTTTTGTATCTGGCGGTGAGAATGTCAGCTCCTTGGAGGCAAGGAGGGCTTGAGAGACTAAGAAAGCCGACGATTTAAACTTGAGCAATACTAAATAGCCATTGTCAACATGGACTGCAGTGAGATGGGGCAAAGAATAGCAGTCTACAGATCAGAAGGCCTTTCATGTCACGATGTTCGCAGTACAGTATATTCTGTCACAAGCAAATTTGATCCTTTCCATTCTATCTACAAAACATGTGGAAATACAACTGAAGGCTAATTCTGCTTTGATGTTCTATGAAAGCTCAATTCCTTTTTCTTCTGATGCAATATTTCTATTGATGTTTCATTAAAATGCATTAAAAATGTGATTCCCTATCACCAAAGCATTATCTACACAACTATTCATTTTTTGATGGACTACGACTTCAAACACAAATGTAATTACACATATGTTTACAGCTAAACCTTCAACTTGAAATGCATGTCTGTCCCTGTCACTCTGGTCAGTTTTTGTACATAAGGAGGTTTCAGAAGGTATTTACATATCATGAGGAGAATTATTTTCTATCCCAGGAAAATATATTAATACATACTTTGATATGACTTCTTACGTATTTTAAAAATGCCTTATTTATGCCTAATGCTTTACAGACCTTTACAGACCTAATGCTTTACACGAGTCTGACCCAAACATGCCATGATAGTTAAGCAATGCCTTTCAGTCTCTTTCATTCTCTCAAGAGCCAATGTGGGATTTAGGTTAGAGTAGTGGGCAAGGATCTGGACCTTGGGGCATTCATCACATCTCAGCCTAACCTAATTCACAGGATTGTTGTGAGAATAAAACGAGAAGATAGAACAACCATGCATGCTACCTTGAGCTTCTTGGAAGAATAAATTAAAAAGAAGTGACCAAAATGGTTAGATAGAAATGTAAAGGTAAAGGGACCCCTGACCATTAGGTTTAGTCGTGGACGACTCTGGGGTTGTGGCGCTCATCTTTCTTTACTGGCCAAGGAAGGCGATGTACAGCTTCTGGGTCATGTGGCCAGCATGACTAAGCCGCTTCTGGTGAACCAGAGCAGCACACGGAAACGTCGTTTACCTTCCCGCCGGAGCGGTACCTATTTATCTACTTGCACTTTGACATGCTTTCAAACTGCTAGGTTGGCAGGAGCAGGGACCGAGCAACGGGAGCTCACCCCGTTGCGGGGATTCGAACCACTGACCTTCTGATCGGCAAGTCCTAGGCTCTGTGGTTTAACCCACAGCGCCACCCGCGAAACATATAGAACACTAAAATAAGGACACTTATAGTCCACTACCTTCTGATGGCTAGAAAAATCTGCTCAAGTACTCTTTTCTTGAAACTCATTGTATGAAGTCTGCCTTCTAATGGAGACTTCATCACAGAGCAAACCAAGGCGTAGTTGGCACAAAAATGTTTGGCAATGGAGAATCTGACTTTATGAATTTAAAGCATTTTCAAATTCTGGATTAGAGATTTTTAGTAGCAGCCAAGAATGTAACTCTGCTTACAAAATGCAAGTTGTACATTTACTAGTATGGTCATAGAAACACATTAGGTGGGATCCAGGCTAAGTTAGGTGAAGTTCCTACTGAAATCAGTAAGACTCCATGGCTAACTTGCCTGGATTCCAATGGGACCTAAATTCAGCTAATTTACTGACATTAATGGGATTTACTCTCAGAAAAGTGGGCCCAGGCCTTAGTCTGGTTCCACCCCAGTGATCATAATCCATGCTATTTTTCTGTAAAAAGAGGTGCCAGAACTCCTCCCTTGTTCTCTTATCATCATCATCATGGCAATGGTGCCCACCTGAGAGGTGCTTAAACTGAGTTCCGCCAAGTTCCAGCTGAAGAAAAAGCTCTGATCATAATTATTATCATAGGTATGCCAATGATAGTGATTATGTTCAAGCAAAGAATAGTGAACTATGTCTACCAATGGCCTGAGAGAATCGGCTGTGAGTCTTTCTGGACCTGCCCCCTTCCTTGTGCTACGTTACTTGTGTGGTGGACAAATTATCAAATCAGCTGTGGAACCTGCTGAAAGAGATTAGTCAAATGTTGACTTCTTTTAGAAATTAGAATTCAATTATTTGTTTGGAGGGGGAAGAATAACCATGAGATTCTCCTTTCCTCACTGCCATCTGAAAACTGTTCCTAAATATATTTTGTTGGGAGTAAAATCAGTATTTTTTCTTTATTATTTTACTTCCAAGGAATTATATGTAGGATTCGGCTGCAACCAGTACCCTGCAAGAGTCCTTGGGTAAGTGAATATATATAACGGTGTAGAAATAAACTGGCTAGCACATTTGCAAAGCTAAGCAGGGTCTGGTATGGTTTCAAATTGGATTGGAGACTGTGTGTTGAGATTCGGGGGTTGGGCTAGATGACCCTTGGATTCCCTTCTAGCTCTATGACTCAGTGCCTCCATATATATCCATTATAATTCAAGCTGATCCCTTATAAAGCATAATAATAATAATATATTATTTATACCCCACCCATCTGGCTGGGTTTCCCCAGCCACAATGAATGCCTACAGGGAAACATAGGAGTTTAATTTGTTGTTGTTGTTGCTGCTGTTGTTGTTTAAAAACTTATGCTATTTTAAAGGTCCCTGTGGTTTAACAAAGGACCCATGCCGTTTCTAAATATTTACACATTTGTCTATAACAAAGGAAGGTGCATCTGCTATTAGCAGCAGCGTGGAGGAGGCGAGGAGTGTCAGTATCCTGTTCAATGAGTCCCAGCTGGAGACGCCAGAAAAACCCAGCTGGCTGAGTGAGTTCTTTACACATCGCGCCCCTAGTATTTATCCCTCGCCTCGCAGCTGCAACAGGGACCAAGTGCACGGCAGCAAGCGATGATTTTGCTGCTTTCTTCCCGGACCTCCAAGCCAGGCGCTTGCCAAAGTCTGGCAGAGCCGCCTGAGTAGAGCATCCTCCGGGAGCTCCTTGCAAGCATTTGGTCCAAGGCAGCGGCGAGGTGACGCGGGGAGTAAAAGCGGGGGCTGGGTGGAGGTGGGGCTGGGAGAGACGCTTGAGTCGAGTTGGGTGCCTGCTTGGAACAAGCAGCGCCCCAGAGGAGTCTGTTGGGAGCGATAAGGATCTGGCGTGACGTCAGAGAGGAGTCTGGTAAGTGGAGCTGCCCAGAGGCGCTGGGAGCTCTTTCGAGTTCTGCTGGAGAGGACGAGGCAGCGTTTTGCTGAGGCGGAGGGCAGCAGGCAAGCAGCGGCGAGCTCGGGGGACCGCGGCTGGGGAAGCCTCGCCCGCCCAGGAGGGTAAGCGAAGCCCCTGGCGCGCGGGGAGGGAATTTAGGCGGGAAAAGGGAGCAGGCGAGAGAAAAGGCGGGAAAAAAGTGAGGGCGAATGGCGCGCCCAGAGGGAGAGGCGTGGGGTGGGTCTGGGAGTGGGGGGCGCTCACGTGGAGAAGTGAGGGGGGCGGGCAGGAAAAAGGGGTCACGAATGTGAGGTATACTTGGGAGGGAAACCTCGAGATTTAGGCCTTGCAAAGCAGGGGTGGGGGGGAAAGCTGTGCCCATGGCTGGACTGGAACACCCATTTCCCTCGACATTTATTTATTCATTGCGCTTATATCCCACCTTTTTCTCCGAGGAGCTCAAGGTGGCGCACGCGGTTCTCTTCCTGCTTCAATCCCCACAACAACCCTGTGAGGCAGTGACTGACCCAGGTTCACGCTGTAACCATTACGCCACACATGCTGGATGGGGCGGCTGATGGGTTTTGGAGTCCAATAGCATCTGTAGGGCTGCAGCTGCCCCACCCCAGCTGTGTGGGATACTGAGATGGAGCAGGGAAAGTATCTAGTTGGGCAATGGAGGTGACAAAATACTCAAATAAGTATTGGAAAAAGGGCAATAGAAGTGGTCTAGAAGCATTAATCCCAGTAACCTTGGTTGCTGTGGCTGGCTCAAAAATTGATGCTGGCACATGTGGGTTATTAGCTTTGTAAATTGGCTGCTGTTTCTTGAAATCCTTAAAGTAAGGGTGTTTCTGCACTAAGGTCAGACCTGAAATTGGGCGAGAGTGCTTCTGAGCATGCACAAAGAACATTTGGCTCACTGCTGGACTTTCAACGCATCTAGGTTTAGGAAGCTGCTTGTAAGTTAGAGAGAGTGGCTTCCAAGCTGGTTTAATTGTTGGCAGTTTTATTTCAGCACTTTGCAGGAGAGGACAGTGGAGGAAAACAGGGAGCACAAAGGTAGTGCTCTGAAAGTGCACACTGAGTTCACTTTATGTGTCTTGTTGTGTAACACAAGCTGGTTTTTTGGACAGTGCCAAATATACATTCAGATTCCATTCTGATGAATGGAGATTTCAGTCATCTACTGTGCTCCCACTATATGGCTGGTTCAAAACTAAGGCTTTCTTAGTTAGCAGGACATACCGTAATGAACCTCTACCCAAATGCAATTGCAGAAAAAGAGCAACCAGTCTCTGGTGCAAAAACTGCTTTGTCAGTCAGAAGGGAGTGTAATTGTTGGTCAGCGAGAGTGTATAGTGGGGTTTACATGCATTTGGTAGTTCACACAATAATACGCCTTTGTGTTAATAGCATCCTTACTTTGTGTCCTTTGTGTGAAGGACACTTCTCCAACCTGTTGAATCAGACATGATTGTTGAAATACAATTTGCCCTGTTTGCAGGTTAGAAAACAGAGACATATTTTTTCTGTGAGGGGAATTTGAGGGATTGATCAAGGTGGTGCAGGAGTCTCGCTTTGAGGCAAATTTGCCCCTTCCCCATTGTGCTGAGTATCTTGTCCTCATAGCCCAAGTTGTGGCAGTAATGTAGGGATCCCCGGTCTGGAGTTTCGACTAGGGTTTTGACCTAGTCAAATGTTAGTAATCCATTATTCCTGTCTGATATCATGTTTGTTTATGGCCAAACTAGATTAAGCAGTGAAGAATTAGAATGTGAGCATTTTCTAATATGGGAATTGGAACAAAACATAATTCAGAGAGATATGTTCAGTCCTCTTTGAATGTAGATTTTCTTTAAAAAATGTATATATTTGTAGCATTTGGAGTTCTAGATGTTTATGATTTGAAAGCTAAGCAGAAGATACATACTCACTGGATACTGCTGACCATTCATAGTGCTTTGAGAATATTCTAAATGAAACTGAAGTGCTTGATGTTCTTTGCCTTGGGAAATATGTGTAGAGGGATTAATTAATACAGAAGTGGAAATGAAACCTGCTGGCTAGAGATATCTTCCATTTATACCAGTTCAGTTAATGCTCATACTGTATTTGAATGCATCTTTATTGCCCTTATTTTAATATGTTTGGGTGCTGGTGCACTTCATTGCTAGTTCTATCTCCACCCTTCCCCACAACCCCTTTAAATCCTACATAATTGGACTTGGCACAGTTTATTTTTTGGTAGTCAGTTTTATGAAAAGGGCAAGTGGCTTTTGTATAGTAAATTAGAATGGTAATGCTGAAACCAATGAGAGCTTGGCTGGAATTATCATTTGTTTTCATAGTGATCACAGGAAAACATTGATTTACTTGGCTATTATAAGTAGGTCCCGAATGCAGAAGCGGCCTCATTGACCCCTCCCTATTATGCCCAGGAATGGAAGAGAAGCAAACATCTCTTACATTTCTGGTGGCAGATTGGAAATCATGTTCTTCCTTAAGAAGGTTGCCTTGAAAACAAAAGGGGATGAGGCATTTTAATTTTGGATTTGTATTAAAATATTATTTTTTATGTTTGTAGTATAAGCCATTACTCAAGGGAAACTAAACCATGGCTTGGAGGGAATTCGGTGTCCTCAGCTGGCTCAGAGAGAGTCGGCAATCCCGGAAACTAATCTTGTTGATTGTCTTCATTGCTCTGCTCTTGGACAACATGTTGCTTACTGTAGTTGGTACGTAGTTTTTTATTCTTTCCTCTTCTTTTTTTAACAACCATTAAAGGAGGCTAAAATGCTACAATTGCTATGAAAGTGCAATTGATTTCTTTATAAACAAAGCTAGCCATTTGTTAGGACATATCGCTTAACCATTTCCAGTTACAATTATAATAGTATTGCTTCTGTGGATATCTGCAGGAACCGTCAAATAATGCTTTGAATAAAAAAATTATTCATAAGACAAAAATAGCAATGTAATTTTTTTTTAAAAAAAAATCTACAGTACTTTCCTTTGTGGTTTCACAAACCAAAATGACAGTGAGGATAGGACTTGAGATGCATGTTTCCTTTTGATAGGTTATTTTTCATCTTTGAGCTTATGAGACTATTTAGCTTTGCAAAGCTACAGCATTTAGTCATCATAGATTATGAATATGGCCACAGATGGAATAAACTTGCACCACTGCTTGTATTTAATAAGAATTGGCCAGAGAAGTAAACACGACACCCATATTAATGCAGGACATTATTTGACTTCAGCAAGGTATGATCAATACCAAAATACTGTTAGGTTGGCATTCAACCTAGTTTTACTCAGAGTAGACTTACTAACATTACTAAACCCATAGTGAAATCTTCTTAAGCTGCCCCGCTCTTGTTTTTGCTGGTCAGCTTGTAGGGCCAAGTTTGAAGCAAGTGGTTACTATCTTGGAATAACACAAGTTTCCTGCTTTGACTCAGCTGTGCTGAGCTAATTGCTCTGGGTTGTATGTCTATGCCAGTGTTTCCCAACCTTGGGCCTCCAGCTGTTTTTGAACTACAATTCCCATCATCCCTGACCACTGGTCTTGCTAGCTAGGGATGATGGGAGTTGTAGTCCAAAAACAGCTGGAGGCCCAAGGTTGGGAAACACTGGTCTATGCCATTACCAAGATGTTATCTTGTGTAATTAGGCGTCAAAAGGCAGGGAGGAAAGCATCCACAGTGCTGTAAAGTGAGGAACCTGAGAAAGCAACATAAGAACATGATGCTTGCTGCAGTACATTGCTACCAAGATAAACCATTGTTTATCTTGCTGTCTGAATGTAGCCAATGAAAAGGCATGAAAAATTTCTTTCCATGGCATTGAATACTCAGTAGTGGACAGCATGGTGGGTAAGTTGCTTCTGCTTGCTGGGAGGGACTAGGTTCCAGGATGCTCCTTGGCAGAATGAAGGCTCTGTTTAAATATAGACCCAAGTGTTTTAATTGTTGTTGCAACCAGTTAATAAAGTGCTTAATCAGAAATTATGTGCTGTAGAAACTTTGAAGATTGCTTTATACTTGTCCTTTAAGTTGGCCTCTTTTCTCAGTGGTTTAAATCCACCATGCTCTATACACGATTTCTTCAGCATTTCAAAATATCGTGGAAGTCCATTTTACAAATTCCTTATTGCTGTGCAGTCTAGGTTTACCAAAATAAACTGAAATCCATAAATTATAGAGCTGATGCTCTTCTGTCTTGTATCTCCCCCACTATAACACACACAAACACACATGAAACCTTGAGTGTCAACCTGGATTTAATTCTACTACCAAGTCATGTGTGTGATTGATGTTAAGGAGATTTGCTTTTAAAAAGAAATAATCTGACATCTATGGGGTTTCCCCCTAACTATAAACCTAGCTTCACCTTCATTATTCAGACTGCCACTTCAACATAGTGAAATAATTTGGAATGGGACTGGCTTCAAAAATAGACTTTCCAAATGTTGCTAACCTTTGTAGTTGATTTATCATATCTTCATTTTCCTGTCTCAGTTGTCTAGATTTCCTAGCTGTTCCAGTTTATACTCCTGCCTTCTCGGTGCTTTGCATCTTCCCCCTCTCCCTGCTTGAAAGCACCATGTAACTGTTTGGGTAGTTATTTGAATAACACCCTTTTATGGCCGTTTGTGCTCTAACAGGAGCAATACAATGTGTCTGAGTGACACTCTGAAGTGTTTATTTTCCTTTGTGTTTGATGTTATATTCTTGCCAGAGTTGCTATTTTGTTCTGAAATTGAAAAACACCCTTTTGCAAATTTGTTGCTGTATCACTTGGCCTTTCACATCTCAACAGAAAGGTTTCCTAAATAAATATAATTGTTGCCACAGTAAATTGATCCAGACATCTGCAAGTCTTGATGCACGTAAATGACTGTTGATTTTGTCACTCATATTTCCTGATAAAACATGCTGCCTCGCCTGCTTCTACTATTTTTAGTTCTCGTTTCCTTCCTTTCAATACAGTTAGGATGTAATTAGGATTTTAAATCGCATGCAGAAGTTTAATCTTACCTTTCAGAGTTTAGCTTTATCCTTCCTGCATTATATAAAAGGAACGAGGTACTAGTGGTGGTAAAGCCAATGTTATATGGGATTCTCCAGCTTTTTTGTTGTCAGGAGCATGGGATCACGTAGGAGGCAGGGCCATGGCAAGTTGCTTCTCTGCCTCTTTGGTTACACTTTAAGTCTCTTTAAAATCAATAAAAAATAGCTGTGACTTAGCTCCCAATGAAATCAGTGGGACTTAATTGCAAGTGTTGCATTTTAGTCTGTATATATCCTTTATTTTTTAACGTTCAAGCTTTGTGTAAAACAGTTTGAAGAATAAACAAACTTAATAATAAAATAAAGAACAATGAAAATAAAGAACTCTGGTAAAAGGCCTGCAGAAGAGGAATATAGTGTTCCTGATAAAAGATACTGAATGAAACTTGTACTATAAGTACACAATGCTCTCTAGTCTAGATGTTTACTACAACTGGCTGGGGCTGATGGGAATTGTAAATAAAACAATTCTTAGCATATTGGAACAATTATTGTGATGTGTTGAAGACAATACCAGTTAGGTGACATTCAGTATAAACATCTCTTGTTTATATTTTATTCCCCTACTCTTGTAATATTAGTGCTTCTTTTGCCTCAACAAATGAAATATATATGAGACACAGAAGGACAATTCTTTTATGAAAGGGAAGTGTGTGCATTGCATGTGTCACTTTCATTCTTGATTTTAAATGATTGGAAGTTTATATTGTAATTCATATCAAAAATACCACTGGAGTCTGTGGGGTATACAGGTTAAAACTGTTGATTTGTGTTAGAACTAAAAATCAGTTTAGGCATGGCTTCCACTCACAATTTTCCAGCTGTTTGTGCATTCCCAAGCCCTATCCATTTAGAAATGGATTTGAGCACAATCCCACTTCTCTTTTAATCAAAACTTACCCCACTGTTATTTTGCAATAATGTATCGTCATGATGCTTATTTATATGCCACTGTTTCAAATTATACTCAAATCACAACAGTAAATAAAGAATAAATGTGTTCCATAAAAAGCAACAGATATATTAAATACATCTTTCAAAGTATTTTATACCCACATCATCAAACCAACAAAGAAATTCATCTTAATTACAGTATTATTAGCTACATATTTGCACTAAGGTGTCTCAAAGCAATTTACATAATAAAAATTGAAATACTAAATTTTCCTATTCATACATATGAAAAACATTTAAATCTGTTTCATCAACTATATGGGTCTTTCCCTTCTCCCTTGACCTGTCCTCTCATACATTTAGTACCTAATAGCTGGATTACTGGTTGCTGGTGCTCAAGTCTATCCAGAAGCCCTTCACCCACAATATTTGATAAACTGGCACTCTCTATTTGCCAAACAGAGGACAAATTTTCGGGAACTTTATAGTTTAGTTTCCTTGCATTTTAGAGAAATGAACTTTGCATTGAAAATGGATGCCATGCAGAACTTTGTTGAGCCTTGTTGCAAATTCTCCTGACTGTATGGAAAAGAGTAGGGGAGAGAGGTTGAATTTCTATCGTTTTAGAAAGTAGCGGCACCTATGTTTTCCCCAAAGATGGAGGTAAGATAGGAGGATGCCTAAGGTGTCAGTGTTTCAGTTTGCATGAGAACTTCCTGCACATTTTTTGTAAGGATCACAGCTTATGATTCAGTTATAACGTATGTACTCTTCCATGATTTCTGGCAATAAGTACTGTATAACCTGAAAGCTTACATAATCTTCTTGTAGTTTGATCCAGCAAAGTTATAACATTTATATGTGTTTTGATAGTGGTATTTGTATATTTCCTTATATAATATTTGTTCTGTTTGCTTTTTCAGTGCCAATTATTCCCAGTTACTTGTACAGCATTACACACCAAAAAAATGCAACTGAAATCCAAACTATTAGGCCGGAGACATCTACATTAAGCCTGAATAGTTTTCAAAGTATCTTCTCCTATTATGACAACTCCACAATGATTACTGGAAATCATTCTGAAGGGACAAGACCAGGAGATTTTTATCACGCTCGGACAGAGCAAATGGTGGTAAATATGACTAAGGCATCACCACCCTCTGACTGCCCCAAGGAAGACAAAGACCTGCTAAATGAAAATGTCCAAGTTGGTTTGTTGTTTGCTTCCAAAGCAACTGTGCAGCTGCTTACTAACCCTTTTATAGGGCCAATGACAAATAGGTATGCTCTATCTCTTACGCACTAAAGTGGCATTTAATACTGATCTGCCAGTTTATATATCAGCATTTCTGAGAGAGGTTTGCCTTTTTCCTTTAATCATTTGCATTATGTGTATGTTTTCGTTGATTGCTCACATTAATGGATTGCTCTTACTAAAATATATATCTGAATAGTAAATCTCCTCCAAGCCTGCAATATTTTTTAAATAACAGGGGCTTCTATTGGTTACGTTAAATAATTTTAACATCTCCTTCCTTCTGTATTCTTTGAATAGCACTTGTTTATGAAGGCTTTTGTAGAAAGAATGAACCTCTTTTATACCAGGGTAAATACCAGCATGTGTGAAGTAGAAATACGTAACAGTGGTTGTTATACTTGTAAATTTTTTGAATATTTATTTTTGCCTTCAGAACTTTTCAGGATTATTTCATACAACTACAAAATATGAAATTGTAAGATTGAAGAGCTTCTGAAGGTTTCGGATTTTTACATCTCAGAATAATATATATAATCTAAATCTAAATCATGATGATGTTTGTAACCTATCCATCCGACAGGGTTGCCCTGGCCACTCTGAGCAGCTTCCAGCATATTCCAAAATGCAATAAAACAGTATCTCATACAAACAGGCCACCATCTTGCTTGGTTAATTAAAAACTAGTTGGAAGTCTGGGAGTGAGGGACCAGGACCCCCAATTTCAGCAGGTGCCAATGTCCTCAGCCTAGGGGAATTTGTATCACAGGTCACAGGCTGGTCAACTCAGTAGCAGAAATTGGTTGCAGGCTGTGCAGCTATCTATTCTGCTAAGGCCAATTGTGTTGCCACAGTAAGTTACTTTATGGATTCAGAGGCAATAGGCATGCTTGAGTGAGGAAAGCAGGTTTTATTAAAGCACAAAAAGCATATAACTGAAGAATGCACACTTACCGTAATGGATCACAGTTTAAACAGACTAAATAAGGCATATTACTGATAGCTAAGCAGAGCTAAAAATCTATAATAGCATATCTCATGCCCTTTCTGCTGCTGGGGAAATCCTTGCACTCACAGAACATTCTCCATGTTGGATTCCACCTAGTGTCACAATCCTATGTTTCTGAACATCAAAGTCAAAAGCACAAAAAATAGGGGTAGAAGCAAAAGCTAACAACAATATTGTGATCCACTCCCACAGAGTGCTTAGCAACTGCTCCACCTACTGATTATGGTGGCATTTGCTGGTGATACATCCACATTAGCCATGCATGAAAGACACCAATAAACAAAGAGCAATGAGTGGAATTCCAGGATGATGTTCCACTCACACATACTATCATACACAATGCACAATCATGTTATGAAGAAAAGGCCATAACATGTCTGTCAGAGCTTCAGTTGGCCCATTAATTAGGAGATCTGTATGTAATACCTTTATGGAACCATCATCTTCCTTTCCCAAGAAGGATTCAAGTCCTGATGCAATACCAAGGATCCCCACAAAGACAGCATGAAGAACATTGCATACATCACATTTGTATTGGTATCCATGTGAAATTGTCCCGAAACAGAGAACACTAAAGATCTGGGATGAAAAGAACTATCAATCTGCCCTACTCCACTTTTCTTTTTGTTTTTTATACACACTACATTTAAAGCACATTCAAAGTGCATTCTTATCCTCAAATAATTCTGGGCACTGTTGTTTAAGTTGGTGGAAATGTAACTCATGGGGTCAGCTGCAATGCCCAGAATTCTTTGACTGAAAATGTACTTTGAATGTGCTTCCCTGCTATAGTGTGTACACAACTTTAGTCTGGCAGCCAGATCCACAGAACATGTGGGGTTTGCTCATCATATGTATGCATGTTCTTCCATGTTGTGAAAATGTCCAGACTGCTGATGTTTGCAAATGGAAAAGGGCACATGGCTCTTGCACCATTTAATAGTTGTTTAGAAGATACAATTTCAACAGGTGTTGCTTGAATGACAAGCTGTGCCTGCCTCTACTCAACTTCCCTCTTCTACACAACTATTAAAGGTGAATCATAGAATCATAGAGTTGGAAGAGACCACAAGGGCCATCGAGTCCAACCACCTGCCAAGCAGTCCTATTGAAGAAGTCCTATCTTCTCTTTCACCTGGCTACTCTATGTGCAGACAGAACTCTTGGAACATTGAATCTGTGTTTAATTTTTATAATACTATTCTACTTTTTAAATGTATCTTTGTAGAAGAGATTTCAAAATAGTAAGCTGTTTAGAAGTGCTTTTAAGTAAATATGATGCAAGTGAAACAGATTGTTAGTGTTTCTACAGATGGAAAATGTGTGATAGGTAAAGGTAAAGGGACCCCTGACTGTTAGGTCCAGTCGTGGACAACTCTGGGGTTGTGGCGCTCATCTCGCTTTACTGGCCAAGGGAGCCGGCATACAGCTTCCGGGTCATGTGGCCAGCATGACTAAGCAGCTTCTGGAAAACCAGAGCAGTGCACAGAAACGGCGTTTACCTTCCTGCCGGAGCAGTACCTATTTATCTACTTGCACTTTGACGTGCTTTCGAACTGCTAGGTTGGCAGGAGCAGGGACTGAATGAGAGCTCACCCTGTTGCGGTGATTCGAACCGCCAACCTTCTGATCGGCAAGCCCTAGGCTCTGTGGTTTAGACCACAGCGCCACCCGCATATGATAGGTGTATCACAGATAGAGTTTTGGAACAATGTGATATCTGAGCTGCAAAGCTGGCTTTCACTTATAGACCACTTGGAGGATTGTATCGTGTAACAGCTGTGCAGCTAACTGTGCACAAATAATAGAACTGTGCTATTACCATGTGCTAATACCATGTGGTATTATAAAGTAGAATTAGACACTTGTTGCAAGTATATTATTTTTCCACATTATTTCATTGCAAGAAAATAAATCTATAAATGGTTTAACGTTTAAATCATTCTTTTTAATGTGCATTCTCATTACCAGTCAGTTCTGTGATACTGGATCCATCTTTTCACACAGTCTTGGCAATTTATACATACATTGCTAGTCACTGCCTGCTTTCTATCAGCCTAACAATGCACACTTTTCTGGAGATCAGTACTTTCTTTTAGCTGGAGACATACCTTTTTAAAGATGTTGGATTCTGAGCTGCTCCACTTTTGCCCCTCCTGAACGACAAACTAAGCATTGTATCAGAGCATTATGAAGAGAAATGTGCTGATCCAAAGCCTCCAGTCTACCAGAATAATTGGTGGCTTAGAGTGGAAGTAGCCATTACCCAAAGCAGATGCTGCCAAGAAATTAACCAAGCCAGTGTGGTGCACTGGTTAATGTGTTGGACTAGGCCTTGGGAGATCACCGTTCATATCCTAGCTCAGCAATAAAGCTTACTGGGTGACCTTAGTCCTGTCATAGGGTTGCTGTGAGGATGAAAGGTACATCATATAGAGCATCTTAGAGGAAAGTTGGGATATAAATTTAATATAATAGATAAAATGAAATCTAAACATAATTTTCTGCCTCTTGCTCCACAATATATGACAGTTGTGGTTGGCATGGTGGGGCAGAGATACTTACCTGATCTAGACGGTAACTTGCTGCTGCTTGCCAGGCAAGGTTGGCACAGTGCAAATGCACCAGCAGAGTCAATTTGGTGCTCCTGCTGGTGCATTTGTACTGCAACACCCTTCTCAGTGCCTTATCCCACCCCGCCTCTCCTAGTAAGCAGTGGTGACTTGCCTGCTGGGAGATCAGGTAAGTGCCTCTACCCCTTGACTCTATCTGCTAGAAATGTGTTGATAACTGCCCTGTTGATAACTAGTGGCATTTAGGACTTAGTGAATGGTCCAATAGCACCTGATGCTTTAGTATTTGTTACAGCTAAATAGTAAGGCCCAATGGAGAGACCACAGAGAGGTCCATGTAACTGAATTTTCTAAAGCAGCTTTCTAGTGAAATAAGTCTTTTAAAGTATGTTAAGATGCAGGAAAGCATAAACAGCAAGCCAAAATATTGTGTTGGTTTTGTTTTCCAGAATAGGCTATCAGATTCCCATGTTTGCTGGCTTCTGCATCATGTTTGTCTCAACAATTAGTAAGTGCATTTCCTCCCCTGCCCATGTCACCAAAAATTATTATATTATAATGGAGATGGAGGGGTGGACGGATAGGAAATACACAAATGGGGAGACTAGTTTAAAGCATGCATGAGTGTACTGAGGAACTTCCCTGCTTATATTGTTCCATAACAGTATAGTATGGACGTGATCATTCCTTGCTTCAATTTGGGTGGTGTTGCTTGGTGCCTAAAATATTTGCTTTTCTTGTCCAGTCCAAAATGTTGAATCAGCAGCACTATTTACAACCTAACACAGTCAGTGGGAAGAGAAGGCTGGCATTTCCACTTTGCCCGCCTTCCTTTGCTAGTTTACAAGCAGCCGCAGAATAATTAAAGAGGAAACTCTATGCTCTTCTGCTCATCCATCTGAATGTTTCCTTGTGCTGTATCCATGTTCTTATGGAGGTTTGACATTAGCTTGGCTCTTCCTGTGCTATTTTCAGCAAAGCACTTCTGCCAGCAAGTGTGAACTGTATCTGGTTTGGGACACTTCCTGTGGTGTTTTTTTTATGGTAAATGCATTGTGAAATGCCTTTACAAGATCCTGGATCAATCTAGTTCAGTTTAATACAGTTGTGTTGGTGTGTTCTGTCTTTTCCACAGTGTTTGCCTTTTCAGAAAGCTATAAGTTACTATTTATAGCAAGATCTCTTCAAGGAGTCGGATCTTCTTGTTCTTCTGTAGCTGGTAGGTATTCATATGCACTTCATGATATAGATTGGTGGTTGCTAGATCTGTCATTTTGAGCAATCAACATATTCTTGACTCTGTCGTTTTAGCTAAGTATTTCTTTAGTTAAAATAATTTTTACTTTCATTTACTTCCTCTATTTAATCAGATAAATTTTGTCCATCTAGCTTTTTGCTGTTTACAGATAAGCTGAAATGGTCTAATGACCCCATTATTGTTGCTTTTTAAAAGAATTATTGCATAATTTTCTTTTGCTTTAAAAGTTTTAAAATTCAGTTTTATAGGTCAGATGATATTAATATATTCTGTGTGAGGTAGCATACGTTTTACTGCAGGTCTTCTTGGCTCTTGGGATTCCTTTTCCTTCTCATTTGGGTGTTCTATTTTCAACAAGCTTGCTAAGTTTAGCTTTTTTTGTGAACAAATGAAGCATGTTCTTGTGCTTCATATGTACCTTGCTATTCATATCACTGTGTGATTTCCTGTCTGATTTTCACACTGAGAAAAATCATCAGTACTGACTTGTCCTTTTTCGTTTACTGCTTATGCAGGTATGGGTATGCTGGCCAGTGTGTATACTGATGATGAAGAAAGAGGCAATGCAATGGGGATTGCCTTGGGAGGCATGGCTATGGGGGTATTAGGTTAGTATGAGGAAATTCATTGAAAAAGAATGTGTGGTTCCCCCCCCCCCCCAAGTTCTATCTCTTTCATACACTGATGCCTTTATGTACCTACACTACAATAAATGCATGATTTAAAATGCTCTAATCAACAGTGGCTAATGGGGGTGGTGTTGGTGGAGGAGGCAGTCCCCATCCCAGCAGGGGTAGTGCTGCTGCCATCAGGACACCACTGCCTTTGCCTTCTTGTGAGCGACTGCTGTTTCTAGTAAATTAGTATGTGTTTCCATATTGGTACAGATTGGAGAAGATATACCTGAGGCGCTGTGTAATCTTAATTATTTCTGCTGTATATCATTTAATTGAGTCATTTGCCTCAGGATTATTCCTTTCTGCTAAGTGTCAAATATTTCAGTTATTAATATACAGGTATCTCTTTGCCCTCCCTCTGTTTCATAAAGTCATTTTAGTGACATAGCTAAAATATGCTAGAACAAGATCTGCTTGTTCAGTGCCACTTCCCCTCTCTCCTCTTCTGTGCCCCTGGAGGAGGGTTGTGTGAACTCCCAAAACAGGTTTGGTGGAGGGGGACGGAATACAGTTGTATCTTGGTCGTTGAACGCCCTGGAACTCGGACATTTTGGCTCTCGAATGATCAAAATCCTGAAGTGACTGTTCCAGTTTTCAAATGTTCTTTTGGAAGCCGAATGTACGACAGGGCTTCCACGGCTTCTGATTGGTTGCAGGAGCTTCCTGCAGCCAATCAGAAGCCATGCTTTGGAAGTCGAACGGACTTCCAGAATGGATTCCATTCGACTTCCAAGGTACAACTGTAGTCCTGTTGCATGAGTGGACCTCATTCATTGTGTACATACCCCACTTAGAACTATGTTGAATTCCACCCTAAGAAATGTGTAAATGACTTTTTTTTGGTAGTGGGACCGCCTTTTGGAAGTGTAATGTATGAATTTGTTGGGAAGACAGCACCTTTCCTGGTGTTAGCAGCATTGGCTCTTTTAGATGGTGGTAAGTAAAATTCCCATATCTATGACATGACCAATAGCTTTGAATTGTGACATTGTCACCTACTTTTATTTTTGAAAAATACCCCAACATTATGATTTCTTTTCCTGCAGCAATACAATTGCTAATTCTGCAACCATCCAGGATACAACCAGAAGTAAGTAGTTCAACAATTGTTTTTTTTTAATGCTTGTATTACACTTTCCCTAAAACTGAGGTTATTTATCTGTTGATAGAGTCAGAAAGGAGCATCGCTGCTGACACTCTTGAGGGATCCATACATCATAATTGCTGCAGGTATTTGCAGTTATTGCACACTTGCATTTATTTGTTGTGGTCATTCTGATCTGTATTTGGTAGTCTGTGGGAAGGATCACTTAGTCCAACTAAGGAAGGATCACTTGATCTGCACGCACCAGCATGCAGCTTGTGCACATTATGGTTAAAACTATAATGTGAACAAACAGCCAGTTTTGTTTTCAGGTATTCAGTTGTGATAGAAGGACAAATCTACTACCTTGTGCTCATAGACATGAGTTTTTCAGGTGGAGATTATAGTGGAAAGATTACATTAGACATAACATTTTATCTTTGTAAGAACAGCACTGAACTATTGCTTCTTGCCCTCAGGATCACAGCACTAGTGAGACCACAATATTGTTTTAGGGATTCTTCATACAGAGTCTAATGCAACTTGGCATATTTGAACAAAGAATGACAGCAGTGGTCATTTTTTTGCTGAACTGTGTTACAAGAGGAGAGCCTTTTCTTAGGAGAAATAATTTATCCGTGATTTAAAACAAATTAGACTTGAATTTTAAAGATAACAAGCTCCTTTAGCTGTAAATGGCTGCAACATGAGTCTGTTGTATTTTTTAATTGTGATCGAAAGGGTATAAACATGTTTTGAAGGTACATTCAGCACTGAATGTGCTGTTCGACAAAGTGGAGTGGCAGTTTGTAGATTCAGGGCTTCTTTACATAAGACAAACATCCTAGATTTCCAGGTAGGAAAAATTGCATGAACATAGTGTGTGCATGATGATTCCATACTGCCTGCTTTGTCACATGTACATATTGTAATCCAGAATGATGGGGCATTAGTATGATATATTGCTATGGCAAAATAAACCCATGTGCGTATTGTTGCACACGGCATAGTACATCAAGAATATATCAAATAGTCCAAAGTTGAAATTCAGATATGGATTGACAAATGCTGTTTAGCCCATGTCCCTTACATGGAATATCACATTTTCTTTTGACTATATTAGATGCACTCAATATATTGGGACATTGTCCTGTTAAACATTTGATTAGCTGGGATCTGGCATCCTGTTAAATTAGTGGTGACCATTTCATCACAGGCTAAGCAGCAGAGAGTAAGGCAGCCCTCATATATGCATCATCATATATATAGAATTAGTGTGATCTTTGTCAGCTTTTTATCATGAAGAATAATCCTTAATTAAGATTAATTTGGGTGTGTACTTACAGTACTGACAATGGAGTCCTATTCATGTTTTCTGTGGAAGTAAGTCCTCCTGTCTTGAATATGGTTTACTCCCTAGTAAGTATGTTTAGGACTGCATCCTGAATCTGCTTATGTTTTGCACGCATGCAAGTTCATAATATACCATATAGTGAATGTCATCCACAAGTATATGCACATGTCCCAAAGTGTGCATTTGAATCCACTCTTAGTTCTCATTAGCTTTATCTCTCCAGGCAACAATTCTATTTTATTACAAGTGATCAATTCGCTGGAGCCTGTCTTTGCATGCAGGGGAAGTCCTTAACTGCCAGATGTATCACTATGCTTTCCTTTGGACCACATTAGTGAGGCTGAGAGGGGGGTATTGTCATCTGGGCAGCCCAGGACCTCCATACACACTGCCCAGACTTGCACCTTGGGAAGGTCACTTTGGTCTGACTTCACCCACTGGAGGTGCACTCCATTGTCTCTTGAGACAAATGGATGCCAACAAGTGATCAACGCTCCAGTTCCCATAGGGATGAAAGGGACAAAAGGCAATTCAACTAACTAAATGTTCTGGTGGATGGATTAATGTTAGCACAACGAGACTTTTCCCCCTTATCAACCTCAAATCTGCTCCAGAGAGTTGGTGGGACCCCAATAACAGATTTAGGAGACGCATGAGGGGGAGCATGTTCCATTGCAAATGAGCTGACAAAAAGTTCACATTAGTACTACATTGAATACAACTGAAAGTCTTCGGTGTTCCTCTTTTATTCTGCTTCAGGTAACAAATCTGTGTCCAACAAAGTAAACTGTTTCTGAACAAAATTAGAAGTATATTTTCAGATTAATTGTTTTGTTACAACCGGAGCATGTGAACCAGGTGCAATAGAATTATTGGCAAATCTCCTATTGATAACTGTGCTGCTCCTACTAGAGTTCACTTTCACAGTATCATCACATACTGAAATATTTTGTCTTTCTATTCTGAAATGCAATGAAAATAGGGAAATCTTTTGGGTGTTTTTTTTTTGGGGGGGGGGGATAACGGGACTATATATGAAATTACAGATTAAATGACTTTCCTCCCACACTAGTAATTTAGAAGTAATCAGTCTTGTATTATTTGACAAGCAAGTCTTCAAAAGACGTTTTGTTTCTGTAAGTGTTGCTTTTTCGAGCTGTTGATTGGAATTTAAGTGAAACAATTCCAGCAATTTGTTTTCCATCTCTTTTCAAGGATCAATATGTTTTTCAAATATGGCAATTGCTATGCTGGAACCAGCTTTGCCCATCTGGATGATGGAGACAATGTGTTCGAGAAAATGGCAACTCGGTAAAGTGTTTTCTTTCATTTATTGTATTTCTGATCCTGAGAATGTTTGTGATTGCCATCTCAGATCATATGACAAATGGTAACATTTTTTTAAAAAATGTGTCTCTAGACAATTGAGTGAATACTGTAGATTGCTGGTATGCCATTATATAGTTTATATTGCACATAACCAAGGGACACTTTGGTACCTATTTATTGGGAAGGCAGTGGAAGACAGGAGTGCCTGGCATGCTCTGGTCCATGGGGTCATGAAGAGTCGGACATGACTAAATGACTAAACAACAACAACATCCTGATTTCAATGAGAGGTTATATGATGCTGTCATTGAGCATTCATTTTGGTTGGTTTGTTATGCATTGTTAACCTACACAAATATCTGTGTGTCTTTCTCCCTTCCTTTCCCCAAGTAACTCCTTTACATTCCACCTGTTTTTCAGCACACCCCACCCCTGGTTGTGTCAGCTTTCTGTGTGCACTGAGCATGTTCATTCTTCATTGGGCTGGTTTATTCCCCTTCCCTACTTTAGTGTTTGTTCCAAAGTTTTTTGGGGTGTTTTTTTTTTGTACTTCTGTAGATCTCTAGATATCCTGTTCTTGTGCATGAGTGATATGGTTTTGGCTACAGAAAGGTGAACCGCTGAAGTCTTTTGAGTTTGGTGTTGGTATATGTGGTATTTTACATTTATCATAACCCAAGTTCAGTATAGGAAAAGAGAATATGCATGATCAAAGTTATTACATATGTATCCTGTCTTTTCTCCAAGAAGCTCAGGGCAATGTGTTGGGAGTTTTACCCATTTCATCCTTATAAGTAACCTGCTGTTTTCTGGGGGTGAGGAAGGAGAGGGGCTGAGCCTCACTGCCATTACATGATGTCATGGGACCTCATTGCTGTCCCATCTCCAGGCTGTCAGATGTTTGCCTGCCTTCTGCCCCCTCCCCTTCACTCTGGCTGGCATGAGCAGCAGGGCTGCAGATGCAATTTGTCCCCTCTGTTTGAATAAATTCTGCCCCGTCCAGGTCTGGATTGCAATACTCTTAATCTTAATTCATCTCCTTTTAACACAGTTTATTATTGTGTTTAATTTGGAAGCTACCTTTCTTTTGTTTTATACACACACACACACACACACTACTTCACTTATGCACAGATACTGGTGTCCGATAGCAAGTATTATTTTTTAAATATAACAATGGTCTAAATTTGATGGATAATCTTGCTAGATCAAACAAAAGGCTTGAAACAAACCGGATATTAAATTTTTTTTGGTTCAGGCTGAAGACCTTCATTAGATATGTTCTAATCAAAACTGCTGTGTCTGAACTTATTGCTTTTTCCCAATGCTTCACAGAAACCAGTGTTGATAAGATAACCCGTTCATATTTTTCAGGCGTTGCTTTTATTCCTGCCAGTGTCTCTTATCTGATTGGAACTAATATTTTTGGGGTCCTTGCACACAAAATGGGACGGTATGCTGAATTTAAACATTATCTAATTCCTTAACACAGTTGTACAGTATTTTCTATTCTTTCAGTGTAGCTGCATTATGAGAAACAAACTGCAGCTTTCATGATAAATAAATTAACCTGCTGCTTTATTTTAAAGTTAATATTTTAGTAGTAATTGTAGTAGAAATGCTGAAGTAAAACACATGTTTAGTGCCTACGTTTCTTGGTGTCTAAAAGATAATGTTTCTTCTTTCATAGGTGGCTTTGTGCTCTAATTGGGATGGTAATAGTGGGAATAAGCATTTTGTGTGTGAGTAAAAGTTGATACTTTGAAGAGCAAATTCTGTTATTTCTATAATTTCTATAATTTACTGATGGTTCTATCCTTTTGGTGTGGGTATTTGTAGATGTAAATTGGGGGAGGGTATTTGGGATTCAGTGATGACACTAACTTTCTTCAATCTTAATTTGAATGTAATCCCCTGAAGGGTGCTATAGCATTCATACTTTTTTGGTTTCATGCATGAGAATATGGAGAAGAGAGCTGCGGGAAGATTCTATTATATTTGTTTTTTTATCTGGGCTGTCTTTATTTGTGGTTGCACTCAGTCTCCTCATTTGCAGCAGCGTCACTATGGCTGATTAGCTTCTTTTAACTTGAACCTAAACTGTTATGGGTTATTAGATGTTTCATGTTTAATGCTAGTAGGGAGCAATCATATGCTGCTTGGGAGGACAGCTGAAGGGCCCTAATGAACTGTGGACCTCTGTGGGTGGGTGGAATGAATGGTGTGGCATGATGTCCCTGGTGTGGCAGGAAAAAGCTGCCAGTAGTAGGGCCAGGATCAGGACACGTTTGGGGAGTGCCAGGTGAGGCTGTGAATCTTCATGATCCAATTCCCTCGTTTCCCCAAAATCCCACTTTTAAAAGGCTCGAGCTGGAGCTGGCATAGTTAATTCCCTTCCATTGCCCATAATATGAAGATTGCAGGAAAAGGATACCCTGGCCACTGCACCCTTCTCCTTGCACCCTGCCCTTTGATCGCTGTATGTCAGAACTTACTGACTACAGAGCATAATATTAATAACATTTTTTTATTTATGCCCCACCCATCTGGCTGGGTTTCCCCAGCCACTTTGGACGGCTTACAGAATCTATAAAACATAACAAAGCATCAAACATTAAAAACTTCCCTATACAGGGCTGGCTTCAGGTGTCTTCTAAAAGTTGTATAGTTCTGTTATCTCCTTGACACCTGAAGGGAGGGTGTTCCACAGGAAGGGTGCCACTAACGAGAAGGCCCTCTGCCTGGTTCCCTGTAACTTTGCTTCTCGCAGTGAGGGAACCAGCAGAAGACCCTTCAGTGTCTGGGCTGAGCGATGGGGGTGGAGATGCTCCTTTGGGTATACTGGACCGAGGCCATTTAGGGCTTTAAAAGTTAGCTCCAACACTTTGAATTGTGATCGAAAATGCACTGGGAGCCAATGAAGATCCTTTAGGACCGGTGTTATATGGTCTGGTGGCTACTCCCAGTCACCAGTCTAGCTGCCGCATTCTGGATTAGTTGTAATTTCTGAGTCACCTTCAAAGGTAGCCCCATGTAGAGCACATTGCAGTAGTCCAAGTGGGAGATAACCAGAGCATGCACTACTCTGGCAAGACAGTCTGTGGTTAAGTAGGGTCTCAGCCAGTGTATGAGGAGGAGCTGGTAGACAGCTGCCCTGGATATAAGATCGTGATTAGGGATCCCCTCAGTATTTGAAGACTTAGTGAGCTACTGGTATGTGAAGAGTTTTCATGAGGGTAAGCAAGAGAGATTGCAAATATAATTGTTCAGTGAAAACAGTACAATAAACATTAGCAGAAATCTAATAGATCAGAAAGCTAATAGATCAGATGAAAGAAACACTCACCAGTAATTAAATGAAGGTCATATGATACAATCTAGTAAGCAGCTTGATGTTTGATTTTGAATGTTTGCTTTTCTTTTTTCAGGTGCCACTTGCTAGAAATATATATGGACTCATAGCACCAAATTTTGGGGTTGGTTTTGCCATTGGTAAGGAAAACACAAAATACTTGTTTCTGTTTTTTGATGTATTCTATTTTTTTTGTGAGTCGCTCAGAGAATGTATGTTATTGAGTGGCATATACTGTACAAATACTAAGTAAGTGAAACTGTAGCTGGGAATTTGATTTAGTGGTTGAAAGTATGACTTCAAAGTTATATACAGGATCACATTTGAATGTTATCTTAATAGACATGGGCATAGCCAATGGGGGCAGGGGGGGCAGCTGCCCCCCTAGATCAAGTAAAACAATAGAAATAACTAACCAATCACATCGGTTCTGCTCCCCAACAAAGACCTCCCCTCCCCCACAAAAATCCTGTCTCCACCCATGCTAATAGGGTTAAAAACAATCTGCACTTTAATATATTTGTTAATAGATAGGACTCGGTTTAGATTTCTCTAGATGGGGTGAATGTCCACCTGTGTGATAACTGGGGAGGAGTAGTCCTGCCAGGTGTGCATTCATGTTATCGCATTTCAAGTAAGGGCTGGTGCATATGCACCAGGCTAGTGACTGATAGGAAAAGGGAAGGAAGGGGAAAGTGCTCTGTTAACTTATGGGGATTGCCTCCCATGCTCTGCTGTGTTCTAGATTTTAATGATTATGTTGCAGCATGTCACTCTAAACAGTAAGGCCCGTAAGTAGACTTTCATGTGTGGCTTTGCTTACCAAACTCTGTATGGATGGATATGCTTAAAAAATCAAGGGAAGCTCTCTAGACTGTGGATGTGTTGATCCTTTCTGAATTAGGCCTGCTTATGTGCATTTCCTAAGAGATGGTTGCTTTTGGGGGGATGGTGGCTCTGAATCCAGAACCCTTCCCAGCTTCCACTGCTAATGGGTGATCAGCACTGCCACTCACAGCAGTGGGTGTGGCCCACAGCTACAGGTGAATAATTCTGGCTTGGGCTTTGGCTTCTGGGGGGGGGGGTGTCAGAAAACTTAAAATTCTTTGTAATTTATATGACATAAATTTTCAATTTTTTAAATGTAAATTCCCTACTGTTCCTTTCCTTTCAAAGAGCAATTTATGTACTGCTTGAAATGCAACAGGTGAACAGATTCAAGTTTAAGTAATTCCACCAGGTATATTAGCAATCTCATCTTATTTCAAGCAAGTGTGTTTAAACTGTGCTGAGAGTAGTAAAGTCATGTAAGTGTCTTTATTATACAGTACAGGAGTTGACAGGTGATGAAATAATTAGATATTTAGAAATTTAGCTTCTTTTGAAGGTCTTAAAAGTTCTCTGAATATCATTTTTTCTAATTCTGGAGAAAAGGGTCAGAGGGCTGTGCAAGATTATAATTGTATAAGGTTTTGCGAAGAGGGTGGTTTTGCATTTGCTGGAAGATCTTGTGTTTAGGACAACAGCACCATCTTAAAATGAAAAAAAAAACCCCTCATACATTCAGAGATGGTATAAGGAAAATTGAACACAACATATTGGTCATAAAAATGAGCAATTGTCTCACTGTTATCTTTTTTTTATATATTCATGCTTTAAAATAAGTTTTCTAAACTGTGGAAAGAGGAAAAATGAAAGGTCTTTCTCAAAATATCATTTGTTTTCTCCCTATCTTATAACCAGGGATGGTGGATTCTTCGATGATGCCTATTATGGGTTACCTTGTTGATCTGCGCCATGTTTCAGTCTATGGAAGTGTCTATGCAATTGCAGATGTTGCATTTTGTATGGGATTTGCTTTAGGTAAGAGCTGAATTTGCTTCTTGAAATGCATCTAACAGTACCAAAAGGATATTACAAAGGCCTTGGAGCAAATGCTGGCAATGCCAGCTGCCTGGTAGGCTGCAGCAATAGTGGGGTTTGCTGCATAGAATATGCAGGTGATAAGGCTGTAGAAGAAGGTAAGAAATATCCCTTTCCCATTGGCACTATTAGCTGTATCACACAGTCATGCTGTTCAGTCTCCACACTATTGGGGTAAATATCTACCCAAGTCTCTGTTAGGACAAGGCAATTGCATTGAAAACTCCATCAGCTAGACTCTCTTCTGAACTGATCAGTAAGAGTGTTTTGCTTACATACAGAGATAACAGCTTCTTACAGGGATGACAAAGTTGTCACAACCTGGTCAGTAAGGAACAGCAAGAAACTAGCTAGGCTGAAGTCAAAACCCCTGACATTCCATTCATCTACATTCATTTTCTCTCCCACCTTCACACTTACTTTCTGTTTACTCTCCAAGAGAGATGTGGCCTTAAGATCTTAGCTGGCCCAGGCCTGTTATAGGCCCAGGCCCTTGCAGACTTCAGACCCATACATTCTGCTTCCACAGATTACAGAAAAAGAGAGGACTCATGAACTGGTATTAATTTGTGGCTACTGGTGGTGGTGGTGGGGAGGAGAATAGAGGGAAGGCAGAATGCCTTCCATTTCTGTAATTATGGGAACTGTTGTCAAGCCTCTTGCTTGGTAATGAAACAAAAGCACTGAACTAGTGGGTAGCTTTAAAATCCATGTTGAATTTGTACTATTTTCACTGGCTTTAAAAGGCATTTAAAAAAATCAATAATTTTCCAACACACAGGTTTTCAAGCATACCGTATATTTGTTAATTCTGCTCATACAGTATATTATGTTAGGACTTATTTTTTTCTTGCTCACAGATTCTTTTAGGCTAGTTCTTGTTTTTCTTATGTATGTACCCTAAGACTTTTTCTTTTTTTAAAAAAAATGTGTTTCCCAAAGGTCCATCTGCTGGTGGTGCCATTGCAAAGGCAATTGGATTCCCATGGCTCATGACCATTATAGGAATCATTGACATCCTCTTCGCTCCTCTGTGTCTGTTTTTGCGCAGCCCTCCTGCCAAGGAAGAAAAAATGGTAAGCACAAACTTTTTCTCGTTTCGCTGTATTTGAATTCTGATATATTTTAGTACATAAGCAAATAGAGAAATGGACTATTTTGTAATGTTCTATTTCATTAGCTGAAATCAGTATTTTGTATTGAGTGGGGTAACTTGGTTTGCACAAGACAAAAAAAAATTACAAGGCTGGCTTATCTTTGGAAACCAGCAGTAACAAAGTCACTATATTTTGGGTGAAGTTTGAATTAACAGTGCATGTTAGACATCTGGTTTTATTTGATGTGTGAGGCTTTGCCACATTGATGCTGGAATTCAAGTAACTGTGAAGAGTTCACATGGAAGGGTATTTGAGACTAACACCTTCTCTGAACCCTCATGCTAGCAAATTGTGTCAAAAACCTGAGGCAACTTTAGGAACAGTGGAATGTCTTGAGAACCTTCAGGCATCTGATTTCAGTGTGAGAGCCCTCAGGGTTGCTGCAGTGCATGCACAGAAGCTAGGAGATACTTGGTCCCAATTCTAAGCCATCTGTTGCTGAAAGCAATAAAATGCTTAACAGATATACTAATGCACAGCTTTGTTCTTTTGCAGGCAATACTTATGGACCATAACTGTCACTATAAAACCAAAATGTATACGCAGAACAACATCCAGTCACATCCAATAGGCGATAATGAAGAAGAATCAGAAAGTGATGAGTAATTTCTGAAAGCCATATCAAGTAGTTTAATGTATACAAGTGTTTCCTGTGGAACATCTCATCAAGACGTTTTAGTTGTACTGTACTTTTAATGGTAAAATAGTAAACAAGAAAAAGCCAAAGGTAGCTTTATTTATTGCCCTTGATTATGAAGCAGATTACCCACTGCCTTATAAAAGGAGAAGGGAAGCTTTTATAGGAGTTTGCTACAGTGTCAAGAATTTGTGCATTTCACATTATGCACTATATTTTTGATTAAATTAGTAGTGTAGATCTAAATCCAGATCTATGCCTTTAAAATGTCCATTCATTAACACTTTGCTTATTCCACCATTTTCTCTATTTGACTGATCAGCAGCAGAGAGTGCCTGAAACTAACAATGATAAATTATCTGATTGTACACTATATAAAAAAATGAAAATGTTGCATTTGTCAAATAGCTTTCCTTGAAACCATGAAATAGAATACGTAATTCCCCTAATTATATGCATTTCCCCATTATTCCTAGAGGAAAAAAAATCATTGAAAAATAAAATATGGAAATTGTGAAGGATACATTTAATTGAACTCCTTATTATCAGATAGTAGGCACTAAACTAAAAATGGCTATACATTTTGCTTGCCAACACATTTGTGCAACTTAGGTGGAAAAAATCTATCTGTATAGAAATATTGATTCACAGTGCATTATATGATTTAAATTTCAGACAAGTGTTACTAGGTGCACACCATAAATTAAATCCAAATTGTGTCAGACACTTACAGATGCATAATACTCGCAGATGGACAATCCCTCCCATATAACACAAGAGAAGACAAATATATGACACTAGAAGCAAGACTGGTCGATGTCTGAACAGTTTCACCTAGTCGATTTGAAACTTCTCAACAATTTGGATGAAATCGGTTTTTCTTTCTTTATTTTTATTTCTTAAAGCTTTATTTTGATTTTTAATTAAGAGAGTTGCAAGACACAAATGTCTCCTGGGGGACCTGTGTGTCTGCCCAAATAATATAAATCTAAGAGCTATCAATTAGGTAGTCAGATTTTCACTCTTGGCTGGCCCTCGGGCATGAGGAGACTACAGAACCACAGCCTTAGAAAGTATTCCTGCTCTGGGCAGAGTAACTTGCAGCAAGGGGATTTGGAGAGACGAGGACTGTGTAGATTGCTGTATGGGAGGAATGTAATACCCCTGCCTCTTCTAATTGATAGGCAACTCAGCAGTCCATTGAGCCCTACAACAGTGTTGTCCTTCATTTGGACCTGAGCTCATGAAAGGATGTGTGGTGCCCTTAGTTGTGAAAATAGAATTCCAACAAATGATAGACCATGTATCAATATCAAATATTTAGTGTCATGTACTTGTCATGCTGTTTGTAAAACATGATCTCTGTGCCTTCTTTCATTTATCAACAGATGGTTTGTGTCTTAAAGCAGACACTTTGTTTACATATTTTTGTAAGTGTATATATTGGTCAAAATTAGAGATGCTGTAGATTAATTATTGTTAATTATGCAGAAAAGTAACAACTTGGAATGTTATCATTTCTTGGAAAACCCCCAAAATAAACGGTGGACAATTTGATGTTGTTTTGCTACAAGTGATGTACAGATTAGTAGAATGACTCCAACATTGTCTTCTAGGAAGAAAATAGGCTTATGATTTCATCATGCTGTTGCACTCTTGCTGTAACAGCTCTTGATATGATCATACGAGAGCTTAGGGGAAGCTGTTTCAAACCACACTTGTTCCTGCATGCTGTTTCCATATCCTTCCAAGTCAGCGCCATTCCTGTAGCACAGGACAGTATAGTGACTGATAACAAGAGAGTACTCTGTTGTGTGTATTTTGCAAAGGGTGCTTCTATAGCTGTAGTTGCAACTTCTGCTGCAAAGTCACTTAAGAGTACAGGATTTGGTCGTATACAAATTCAGACTGCTTGACTTAACTTACAGATAAATGTTTGTGCTTTAAACAGATTTTCACTTGCGAAAACAGAACGTCCGTCTCTGTTCCCCCTGTGGAACAGATGGGGGCACAGGGAGAGAAGATGAAGAAGCCCTATTTATTGCAGGAGCAGAATGCTGCTCAGAGTTTTGGATATAAGCCTGTTTTATTTTGTTATATAGTCCAGGGGTGGCCAACTCCCAAGAGACTGCGATCTACTCAGAGAGTTTAAAACTTGGCAGTTCAGGTTGAGCTTTTAGGGAGGAGGAAAGCCCCATTTTTTAGGGGTTCAGGTCAAAGTTGTTGAGCTTCTTTGGGGGGGAGCCAGTGATCTACCAGAGACGTCCAGTGATCTACCCATTGGACATGCCTGTACACTATCAAAATGCTTCTGAATGGTTCAAATTATAAATCAAATATCCTGTGATAACTATTCAAACATGTTTTTAAGCTTTTTCTAATGGAAACAGTACTAATGCGAATAATACATGGTTTCAGTAGAACCTTGAATAATATACCTCACCCATCAGACTGGATTGCCCTAGCCACTGTGGAAGTGAGATCTATGTCATAATGTGTGTATCTGAAGAAGTGTGCATGCACACAAAAGCTCATACCAATAACAAACTTAGTTGTTTAGCCGCCCTGAGCCCAGCTTCGGCTGGGGAGGGCGGGATATAAATAAAATTTATTATTATTATTATTATTAGTTGGTCTCTAAGGTGCTACTGGAGGGAATTTTATTTTGTTTCGACCACGGCAGACCAACACAGCTACCTGTAACTAGAACTATGTCATAATGGTTGCATTTGTTTCAATACATCTGAAAATGCTGTAGTCTGCATATTGTTTTTCTATCAGACTAAACTTCAGAAACATCCCTTCAAGTGGCGTCGGTATAACTTGGGTCAGGAGATGGTTAACTTTATTATTTTAAAATGAAAATTAATACTGAATCTGAAGTACTTTATGACTGAAGCTTTAATTTCATGGTAAAATGAATTTCAAAATGTTTTTTATATACCCACAAGCATTAGACAATATGCCATAGCTGTTTCACAAAAAGAGCATCATTGCGGAAATTCTCTTCTGAACACATTGCACTGCAATTTTATACCTGTAGGCCCACATCCATATGAAGATTTGTCAGTTTTTGCATGTGAAAAAGACATTGGTCCTGTCACTTTGATACATGTTTCTGGACGGAGGAGAAAGGCTCTGTAGTGTGCAGCTACAAAGGGATGTGCTCTTGGACTCAGGTTAAACCCACACAAAATGAAATATAGGCCCTAAGCAACTTTCCAAGGTTGCATTGCCAGTTTCAGGATATGTGAGACTGAAACATTCCCCCCACAAAAATCAAAATACTGTGAAGTTTAGGTCTGCAATGCCAAAGTGCATTTAAGGAATTTATACTAATTTGATGTTGTAGATTTTTATCTATGCAGCTTTGCAACAGAATGGATCCTGATAGGCAGCCTACAATACTTTCAATCCCCTGCACTTGTTGAGGCCCCCCAAATGCAGGAGAAATTTAGCATGCTACCTAGAATGTATCATTGAATCCTCTGTGCGGATGTGAAAGATGTTCCTTAGCTAACAAGTCAATGGAAAGGAACAGTGAAAGCAGTCTATACCACTAGCCCATCAAGCTCAGTAGTGTCTACAGCGAGTAGAAGTGACTCTCAAGGGCTTTAGGCAGGTGCCTTTCCAACTCTATCCGGAGACGTCAGGGAGTAAAGATGGGGCCATCTGCAGACAAAGCATGTTCTCTATCACTGAGTTGTTTTCCAGGGCATCACTGAAAGGATTCACTTGAAGATAAAAACTTTGGATGTCAATCCTCTACAACATGGATAAGATAATATTTGCAGATAAGTACTGAAAATATCCTATAAATATAACAGCTTGCAACAGAGAAACTGAGAAGTTATTTTAAAAAATTTATTAAAGCTTGTTTTCATGATAAAATCATGTCTGACAATCATCTTGGGCAGACTTTCTATAAATATGTGCAAGTGTCAAGTAGTTACATACCACTACATCAAGATATCCTTGCTTTCAGTGGCATTTTTTATTTTCAGCTATGTACAGTAAAGCACAGAAGCAAAGAATATAATAGGAATGTATTAATACAGCTTGCCTCTCAAGATCAGTGTTTGTTATAATTATGTTTTCCCTTGCTACCATACAATTATTTTGCCACCATTCTCACGCAACATTTAGAATATTGCACTACATTTAATTTATTATACAATCATCATAGCAGAGTATTGATACCAAACTTTTCATGCCCGTTTCATTAACTGATAAACTATAAGGTATTATTTTGAAAAAACCTAATGCCTATATTATTTTTGTAGCTGTTTTCTCAAATGAGCAAGTGTTTCAAGGCAGTACCTGGACTCAAGCGAAAAACTAATGGAGAATTATTCCAAACCACCTCAGTTGGTAAGCAACCCAGAAAATAAATTGAGAGATAAAATTCATTAAACACAATGTTGAACTCTTTTGGAGGGGTTTATTTTTTGGAAGTATCTAGTATAAGTTATGAAGCAAATTTTTTAAAAGAGCAGAACTGTACCCTTTTTTACTAGTATGGATTGTATTCTAATTTAATATTCGGCTCAGTTATGTTTTTTTAAAAGCAAAAGGTTATTCTTAAGGCCAAAAAGATGTGAAGAGGTTGTTATCACTCCTATACAAACTGAAAAGCAGATTCAACATAATAGGATATCTGATTGCTTGTCTGTCAAAATAAGAGGCTTTAGGTGTGCTAGCTTTGCCAGTTTCTACAGGTGTTTGTATATATAGCACAGGGCCTAAAATAATGATATGGAAAACAAAGCCTTATGACACATAAATGTCAACCCCCCCAAATATATTTCTTAGCAGACCAGCTGAGGCTTTTAAAAAAGAAATTTAAAAAAGGTCCCCAATTTCTGTTGGGCCCAGGAACCAGTAAGGAAACTCACATGCTATATTAAAAAGCTGGGTATCTAACTAGCATTTTTCTGTTCACGATATTTTAGCATTTCATTTACCCTTTAAACATTAACACACAAAAGTCATACATTTTGTGGAAAAATCAATGCTTAGGTAAACAGAAAAAGCTACAACTCAACTTAAAAATAGGTCTTTATGCATTATAATATTACAGTGATATGTTCTATAAGGCTTCCACCTATTTTTACATTAACATATCTTTTGCTGGTACATTTCCAAGAAATTGCTATACAATATTGGTACAGCTTATGATCAGGCGAAATTGAATGTTTGTGGTCTTTAAGGAAGGAGAGAGGGGGAGATGAGCACCTACTGATAATTATTTGAGCTTTGAACTAGACATGTTTTAGAATTCTCTCCCAGCTTACAATTCTGCTAAACCCATAAAGGAAAAAGGTATTCAAGTGTCAATTAAGCTTCAAAAATCTGTGACTGAAAAAAATTATGGAAAGTAAGCATCATGATATGTAGTAACACCTTTACTAAATAACTGAAAATAAAGCCTGTGTTGGCTATGATGCATGATTGGCAAAAAAACAAAACACCCCTGCTCTGAAATAAATCAAAGAGCCAAATAATGAGACACAATCAAAATCTTCAGAACCTGGTCCCCATGGCTGTAAATTTCAGCATGCAGTTAAAAATCAAAACATTAAACTTAATAATGGAACGGAACAAAAAATAAAACAACTGTATTAGCATGAAACTTTAGAAAAAGTTCAAATAAATTAATCTTCCAGTATAAACTTCCAAAATGTTCTTTAAACACAAATTGGACCAGCTATGTCAACAAAAAACAAGAAAGGGGAACTGTACTTGTAAAGAAAACTCTAACTATACTATTACAGAGATTTAAAAAAACACCTGTGGAAAAGCAGCTTGTATACATTTTACCAGTGTTTAATTACATTTTAATGTATCTGGTGTGGTTTTGATTAAGTGCAAAGTATTTTCCCAGTTTATCATTCTCAAGGCCAAATGTGCAACATCAATCTACTAAGTCATCAGATCTTTCAAGCTCTCCTTCTTTTAGTAGTTGTTCGAGTACTGGCTCCATTACTAGAGCACTTTCAACTTCATTATCCATTTCTTCGTCTTCATATTTATCCTCTTTTCTGGATTCCAGGTCTAAAGCTTCTATATCTTCAATGCCTGCTCTGTAGTGAATCATAAGGAGTGTTAGGGCTTGCAGTCGTTCACCTGATTTAGCCAATGCAGTAGACAATAGCATTTTTTTCCTTGTATCTGTTGTTTCTTTCTTTTCTCTTATTAAAGAATTGTTATTTTCCAGTTCCTGGTCTATTTCATACTGTAGTTTTTCCAACATAACCTCTAATTTTAGGATTCTTTCTTCTGTAGGCAAACCTCTATAAAGGTCTCGACCAATTTCTTTAACAGCAATGTAGACACTATCATCTAATCCACCTTCTTTTCTTGCTAACTTTATCCCTGTACTTGCTTGCTTGGAAGGGCTACTTGGACCACCAGTTTCTGTGTCGCTACCTTCATTATCGGAACCATGTGGCGTGTGCTTTGGCGAAGGTTCTACTACATCAGCCCCTGGCTCACTAACACGAACTTTAGGAACTTGACGAAGATTTAACAACCGGGAGCTAGTGTTGATGATATGTCTTGTTAAACCTGTTGTTCTGTTTGCAGTTTTCAATTCTGTATCGGCACGAGATGCTGGTACGCTTAGAGAATCAGGGCTATCAAATTTAAAAGTGCGAAGGTCTCGTTCAAGCCGTCTTGTGGCTCCTAAACAAAATGGGCTTTCCGTTAGACATTTTTCTTGACATTTTTTGTGACAAACGTATGCACAAACAACACACTGTGATGCTGCTTTAGTCCAAACTTTTTTTTTGCAGTAATCACACCAAGTTGGATTCTGAAACTGGGTGTCCTGAAAATTATGCTTGTTTTCAGTGTAGATAATCTGTCCAAAATAAGGATCCTCTTTGGGAAGAATGGGAGCAGATTCATCTTCTGAAATATTTTCTTTTTCTTTTTCCAGGAGAAAACTGGAGTCTTCTGGTTCACCCTCTTTTAAATATTTAAAATGTATAGTAATATCACCGTAACAAAAATTTTCATTGAAACCTTTGTGAGAAATCAAATTACGCAATGCAGTTCTAGTTACTGAAGCTTTAGGTGCAGGAGGATTTAATCTAAATTGTCTAATGAATTCCATGGAGGATGTAGCTATACAATCTAAAGCTATTTCTTCAAGTTTTATGCTTTCATATCCTAAACAGAGAAGCCCACCTAATTTGAAAGGATCCCTACACCAAACAGCAACATTTAGGTACTTGTGCTCTTTTTCTACTTCAAATATGTAGGAAGAGGTCTTTGTCCTTGTCCATTTACCTAATCGTTTGCGATAAGGAATTTCTGGTGTTTCCCATGAATTATGGTTTTCTGTAGCTGATCTAGAACTTTGTGAAGATTCTGAAGGTTCTTTTACTGTTTCTAATTTGTTTGTAACTGCTTTGTTTGTAACTGCTTTGGGACTCTGTAATGATTCTGAAGCGTCCTTCATTAATTCTAGTTTGTTTGCAGCTGGTTTGTTTGTAACTGCTTTAACATTCAGTGTGGAATCGGAAGGCTCCTTAACTGCTTCTGGTTTATTTACAACTAATTTGGATCCTGTAGGTTCTTCTTCTATATCAGTATTTTTTGTTAGCTTTGCTGAATTTTTATCTCCATTACTTGCAGGAAGTGGCTGCTTCTCTGGTTTCTCAGCAGATAAGTCACCAGTTTCTAGTGTATTTTGAACTTCATTAGGAAGTGGTGTGATTTTAAACTGTGGCCTGGGTGGGACAGGAGGTTTACTTGTCTGTTTGTTTGTTTGGTGGGTTGCATCCATATTTTCAGAATTTTTTTGTACCACTTGTTTGGCTGCCTCTCTGAAAAGTGCCTTTCCAGTTGCCTGAGGACTTCCAAAATGTCCCTTGCGGCTTGGTAGCGGTGATACAGTTCCAGGTGGTTTTGCTGTAGATGACACTGTGGTATGCTTGGGACTGGTTGAAGAATCATCTCCGGGTTCATATGACTTTAATTCATTTGCCAAATCCTCAAATTGTAAATCTAGTTCTTTGTTTTCTAGATCTACTGATGTCTCCTCATCTGGAAACACTGAGTTTACAAATGGTGCAAGACTATCTTGCGGTACTGAATTCTGTTGGTTATAGCCAACAGGCCTCTCATAATGTACGATGACTCTGTCACCAGCCTGTCTGATGAGCTTTAGCACTTGTATTGTTGATGTAATTTTCACTCCTGTCAAAAAAGAGAAAAAAATCCAAGAATCAACCGTAATGAAAAAAATATATATAGCTGACTTTATAAAACATTCATGCCCTGTTTCAATGAGGACAATGGTCATACCAAACACCAGATTCTGCTGACTGGGAACTGTGTGCACAGAAAGGGTCCGACACATGGAGATCTTGGCAGCACTTTGAGCGGAATATCTTGTTTCCATGATGAACAAGACAATCAGATTTGACAGCATACATGTGAAATGGAACTCTGGCCCCTCCTAGTGGTAGGGTGATAGGCACCTGAATTCAGCTCCTTATTGATCCTAAAGGGAATTGGTACCATCAAACATGGCAGTGTGAAACACTTGGTTCAGTAGCTAACCATGTAAACCATTCCTGATTCAAGGAAGAAGACACAAGCTATTAACACAAACCAGAGCCATGGAGAATATTTTCACTTTTGTCACTCCAACTGATGATGAAGAAATAAATATGAACTTACAAAGATAGAAATAAGTTGCTAATATACCAGAATACCACATATAGAAAAATGTTCAGGAATCTGTTTTGTGAATTCCGAATTACTGGATATTGTTGCACAAGAACCCAAAATACTTCCTCACTTTCGGAATGGCTGGTGCCTAATCATGTAATATGGGCCAAATTATTTATATATTTTTCAGGTCTCTAGGTAAGGATTTATCAATAATTATTGTTGCATCAGCCCATAGTGCCTGCAAAAACCATGATCCATGTTTAGGTGCAGCTGGAATCTACACACAGGCAATAGCCAGGGAAGTGAAACTGCGAAGCAACAGCTGCTGGGAAAAACCACCCTGTAGTTCTGCCAGGTAAGAAACATTGTGATACCATCTAGAAGATTTTAACAAAAGGTGGTTTCAGATGAACCCCATTCACATTTAAAATATTGAAGAGGGTGATGTGCTATACCTCTAATGTACCTTCCAACCTTCTAGAATGGTGCTGGGGGGCTGCAGTAAAAGCTGCCTTCCCCGCCCCCCTGCCACATGAGTGAAGTCTAGGTTCAAGGTCACCCTTTGCCAAATGCACATTTGAATGTGCATTTTCCACACATACTCTAGCAGCTGCATCACACTGGTACACTACATACCAGGAACAGTGTCAGTGCCTTTTGGTTTTGATCTGCAGGCACTGGGGTAGGTAAATTTATCTTTCCAACATAGCAATTCCACGAGTCCATCAAGGAGGGATTGGGACTGAAATTAGCGCACCCTCAGATTCCAAAGTTCTATTGGGAGTGAAGTGGCAGGGCAGAAGAAAGGAAGGGAGCAGTGCCCCCCCATCCTTCCTTCTGGTTCCTCCACCTTTTTTATGATCCCTCCCCTGCTGTTTTTGAATGGTGGGGGGCAGGCAAGAAATGTCATGTCCAGGACTAGCATAGTTTGTTCCATACTTCAGTTGTGAGCTGGAGAATGGGAGGGCTTCCTCTGGCACATCTTCCTTGCCCCCCTTATGTCTCTACTGACCAGGGGTGCCACTTGAATAAAATATTGGGAGGGCCCAGGTAAGTTCCACCCCACATAATCACATGATGCAGTGCACGCACACCATTTGAATGGCAAAGCCCCCTCGGCCCCTCTAGGAGCTGGCTCCTATACTACTGACATCTGCAATGCAAGGGTGCTGTAGTTTCATAATGGTTAGGAGACAGCTCACAAGATCAATATCACTCACCCAAGAGTGGGCCTCTCTCTTTTTCTCTACCCTGGAAAGAGATTCTCTAAATATCCTCTAAGATCCCATCTCAGGGATCATAGGATTGAAGTGTAAATAAACTTTTAAAAAAATTGTATTCATGAAAAAGAAAAACACAATTGCACGTAAACAAAGAAATGTCTAATGAGTGGAGACACCATGTCTGTCTTTGAGTAGGAACAATTTAAATGTGTTTATATTGATCTTCAGATGCTTTCAGTGCAATTATGGAAGTCAGGTGTTAAGGAAGCTTTAAATCCACAGTAATGCATTACAGCAAGTACTTTCAGAGCAAGTGCAACCTAACTGTTAACAGCAAGAGGCACAAAAACATAGTTTTGGATTAGAACAAACTGTAGGTGTAAGCTAGAACCACAGAACTGAAAAAGATTTTACTGTGTCTGTTTTTCCAAGGGTAGGTAAAATTAACATCTTAGGGCTGACAGGATTGGAACCTCATACACAGGCAGGCTTGGAACTGGGAAGAGGTTTTATGATGTCAAAACAAAACAAAAACCTGAGGGAAAGAAAGCCAAGAAGAGTTTGTATTTGATATCCTGCTTTTATCACTACCCTAAGGAGTCTCAAAGCGGCCAACAATCTCCTTTTCCCTTCCTCCCCCACAACAAACACTCTGTGGAGTGAGTGAGGTTGAGAGAGAGAAGAGTGACTAGCCCAAGGTCACCCAGCAGCTGCATGTGGGACGCGAACCCGGTTCACCAGATTACGAGTCCACCTCTCTTAACCACTACAGCACACTGGCTCTAGGAGGGTGAAGCAGCAGGACAAAGTATGGATTGAAATGAGCCCAAAGAAAATGTAGAGAGAGAGTAGGGCTTGAGGAAAAGGACAGTTACAACTGGAAAAGAAAGCAAGAAGAGGTTATAAATAAACCTCAGGTCACTTAAGTACGGGACAGGAGTGAACAACAACAACAACAACAACAACAACAATATGCTACGTGTGGAAGAAGGGACTAGTACAGTATTAGGGAAGCTGGTCCAGAGAGGATAGCTAAAGATGGATCTGACATACAGTTTTATCCAAGTTGTTTTACTACTTACCTCCAATAGCTATAAGCCTATCCCCTCTCTGAAGATCAGCAGCTGCTGCAGCTGAGTTCGGTGTGATAGTTTCAATGACAACATGCCCTGTTTCACCTTCCTTAACTTGTATTTGGCGCAGAGTGAGTCCAACACTTTGTGAATTTCCTTTTATTAGTTCTGCCTGGGAAGAAAGAAATTGTAAAATTGTAAAATGAAATGACATTTAATCTGGTATCTAATAAAGATTTAATGCATAAGGTTGCTATGTTTTCTCTAGACAAATCTGTCTCACAAAATGTGGTATGTTTAAAACAGGGTTGATCAATAATGAACAATGTCATTTTCTATCCATGTTTGCAAAAATGAATGCTTTTTATCAAATAAAGTTGAATATAAACATGTTACGTGAACTATAGCATACTCCAACTCAGCAGAACACTATGTGATCCATGACTTTAATCAAGCCAGTTAACAGAAAAAGAAAACCAAATTAAGATCAGCTCTACAGATATCATATGCTGTATTCAAAACCATGTGGCAAACAATTTGCTTCTTCCAGTACAAGTAGTGCTCAGGGTCTCAAGCAGAAGTTAATCTGAAATGCTGCAAATCAACATATTTTGCATTCAAAAATCTTATTTTACTAAAGATGAAGTGATTTGAAATCATAGAGCATTTATTGCTGTAGGTGTAGGGGATAAACTAAGCTCAAACTATTTCCCATTTCCTTTTTTCAAAAAACATATGGGCATCAGGGAAATACATCTGTCTCCCTTCTCAGAGGAACATTAAGTTTTTTCCAGGTACAGTCTGAAGCAAACAAAAAGCCTGCAAAACCAGGGGCAGAAAAACTTATACATTTATGGTGGACACTGACAGGTGGGAACACCCAGGTTAACTTATTTAAGATAAATCACTTAGAAGTGTACCTGCACATTTTGCTTCAGAAACTACTTTTCTAGGACTACTTTTTAAAAAATAAATAAATAAAAGCTCAGTGTCTGGGCATGCCAATGAAGGCATTTGTGGGTATGATGGCACCTGGCAGCCCCCAACAGACATCTAAAACTGATTTATTAACAATATGAAACACATACCAATAAAACAGCAGCTGCAAAATGAGGCTCTCTCAACAGAAGTTATAGAAGTCATATAGCTGGAAGGGACCCCGAGAAATCATCTAGTCCAACACCCTGCAATGAGGAATCCTGCCCACAGCTGTCCTTGGGTGGACCTGAACCACTAACCTTCTGGTTAAAAGCCAGATGCACTGACCCGTTCAGCCACCTGGCACCACCACCCCTCCCCAAAGGCTTGGGCAAAAAGGTACATATTTTTTCCTGCTGACAAAACAAAAAAACATGCTGGAGTGTGACACCTCAGAGGGGAGTTCATTCAACAGGTGCAGAGCCCCCACAAGGAAAAACCTTTCATGGGCCCCTACACAATGGACCTCATTAAGTGCAGTTATTACCCAGATTCCTCTAAGCAAGGGTTACAACTCCTTACTGTGGTCGTGTGGCTGCAATGGTGGCTTTTGCAGAGATCTTGGGAGAGTTCTGCGAGATCCTGCTGGAAGCTGCCATTGCATGACCCTAGTAAGCAGAGCTTTGGCAGGGGTAGAAGGGTGGGGGACACCTCAGGCAACACAAGGGGACAGGCCGTCCCTGGCATATGTTTCGCATGCAGAGGGGTCAATCCCTGCCATCTAGTAAAGGAAAGCAATTAGTAGAGCTAGAAAAGTTAACTGCCTGAGAAGTTGGAGAGCCACTGACAGTTTGAGTAATACAGGGCTAGATGGACCAACGTCTGACAACTTCATATGTACAAATGCTCATATTTTCCCAACTTAGAAAACATTCTCTACTGTTAGAATATGTGATTTATATAAAAGGGGGCTTTTCTGGGCATACTTGTAATAGCTTATGTTTACCTTCGAATTGCAAAGCAGTAATTTTTCAGAACACTCAGAAATAACCAGTTTCTGTGACATGCAAGACGCAATCTCTTTAGCGATTAGCATGAATTGCCCAGGTATTCCAAGCAATGACAATTATGGAAGCAGCAGATACAAACAACTACAACAGGGCAACTAGCATTTAGGAGGACAGTGTCTGCACCATGTAAAAAGGAAGCCATTGGTTTTACATGCAATTCTGTTCCTCTTCTAAAGAAAGCAATTTAGAAAAAGATGCTAGTGTAACTCATGCTGAATGGTTATTACTCATTGACTTTTAGTTCTTGCTAAATGCAGTTGTGATGTTCTCTCTGTCCTGAAAAAATGGAAAACAATTGATTTTTCATATTTCAATTCTGACAGCCACTGATAGAAAAGATTCCTCTAATATAGCACTTGAGCATGGATCAGTTATTGCAAAATGTTGCACAATCTCACATTAACTGACTCATAAAGTCAATTTTCAAATATTGCAAGAAGAGCTGGGGGGGGGGGGGAGAATCAAGAGGGTTTGGGGGCCAGAAATGAGTCCCAATCTCTCCACACCATCAGCACTGCTTTTAGAAATCGCAGTTGACTTGGCAGAATAGCTGTGATTAAAATGTCTATTCTTCCAAATTTTTCATGTTTTTTCCAGGTTTTGCCCATCCATATTTCCTCCTCTTTTCTTAAAAAAATGGCAATGACAGCTAATTCTATTTCTATGAATAGAAATTCTAATTCTATTCATCTAGTGGGAAAATATAGAATAAATTATAAAACATTATTTAGGCATAGATGTAAGGGAGGTCTCAGAATGCCCAATCTAGAAATTATGCAGCATTTCAAATTAAATCTCTGATCCCCTTGATTAGGGGACAATATGACATTCAATTGGTGCAGACCAAGGCCCCTCCCTCTTCACCATCAGTAAGGGCATTTCATTTCCAAAAACTGTCCCAGGCTGAGTAGAGCAAGATTCAAAACTATTTCGCTTTTCAGTGCATAGCTCTAGCACAAGGTGCAAGCTAGCTCTTCTGTAAGCAGAATATACTTAACATAAAAAGAACATCTTAGGATTGCACCCCTTGTCTATGGTTTCCTAAGTACCAATAGTCTCTTCTGCTTTTCCATTTCTTTTTCCTGAGCTATAAAATGTTTCTACCTCTTTGTGTTTATTTCCCCCCAAGGACTATTGTTCAACATTACACTGTGCTGTATTTTTCACTTTTCAACAGCAGCTGACTAAACCAAATTTCAGTGCATCTCAGGGAAGCAGAATGACCCCAACAGTGCCATGTGCTGTGTGTCAGGAGTGCTTTCATCTGCTTCCCTGTAACTGCTTTTGTTTGAAAAACCATCTAGGATTTTTTTACCCCAATATTATAATTCTTAAGCTGAAACTAAGATAATGACATAGGTAATTTGGGGGGAGGGGGATGTTTTACTATCCCAAGTGAAATTCTAATATGCATCTGGGTAGTAAAATGTTCCAAAACAAAAGCAATGTGTTTTCTATCAGAAGAAGGGCACTTATCTGCTTCCTTGGGTTGATTTTTGTTTTAAAAACTGTGTGGTACATTTGTTACTCCAATATACTAACAGTGGCTGAGACAGAAAAAGCACCTCAGTGGCAGAAATCAATAGATTTCACAGGTTTTTGTTGTTGTTGACAGAAATAAAACTTAAAGGTTGAAATTTGGGAGCACCCTAGGTAGGTGACAACTGTGCAGATGATGATATATCAAGAGGGACTACTTAGGTGTAAAGAAAAGTATCGGTGGGGGAAATTTTAACCACAATTGGAGGGAAGAAGGTTTTTAAATAAACTAATTGTTTTACTGGCAATTTTATACTATAATTATCATTTTATTTAAATTTTATTGTGAACTGCTTTGAGCACAATGTATTTGTGAAACATATCAGTATTATTTGCACAGTATATCATGACTATTATTCCTCTGCATGCAGTAATTTGACATTTCATCTCTATATATGCAGCTGAAAACTGTCTGTGCTTTTAATACTTTTTAAAAAATGATCTTTTCTGTGAGCCTTTCAAAGAGTAGAATGTTCAGGAAATTCTGCAAGTCCTAGAGACAGAAAGAGTGCTACATTTTTGCCCTTTTTGTTCCTATTTGCAAACAAAGGGATCTATGTTACCTTATCATTTTAAGATCACTCAGTTCTGTCAATTACCATAATACATCAATAAGGCAGTTTTATTTCCTACTGAGGAAATTTGTTAGCTTTCAAATGTCAGCAGAAAATCATGAAGAGTAAACCTCTGTTTTCATCACTGAACTCTGGTGGCTCATATCCTTTGACCTATATACTTTAATATCCTCTAAACACGAGTGTGGTAAAATAATTAAAAGTGAAAAGATTCTACAGTATGATGGCATTTAAATGATTTGATAGCTTGGAAAAGTAAAGATGGAATTATGTTCCTATGCCATTAAATCAACCAATATTGTTTTGAGTTTTATTGTACAAAAATAGGTTTAATTTATGGATTTGTTTAAATGCCACTTTCCCTTCAAGGATGATTAAATGCTTTAGCACAGAAGTAAAAATAAGGAAACAGCAATGTAAAGAAAACAAACATTTTTGGACAATCATATGCCCTAACACCTACCACTTGACAGGGGCAGAGAACAGACCCAACACTGGCCTGATTTGCACAATAACAGTAAACAATGGTTTAATAAAGCACAAGTTGTCCCACAGAAGTTCAAACAAACTATGGCTTGTTTCTCCAAAGTTTGATATGTTTCTCTTTTGCCTTGTGCCTTTCTGGTTTGGTAAGCACATGATATGGGGTGGCTGAACAAACCATGGCTAAGGAGGTGTTGGAGGTCTACAGGTTAACACAAAGTCATAGTTAAACAAAGGTTCACAAGTCAACAATAAGCTTCTGATCATGTTTTTTGACATAAAAAAATCTCACTAGTGTACAGGGTTCACACATAATAAATAATTTCTTAGCATATGTGAACCAGACCACATCAGTGTACTTCAAAAACCCTTTGGTAGGAAGAAATATGACTGGAAATGTCACTTAGTTTGTAACACAATTGGCCAGATTCAACTAAATAGCTGCGCTAGCAGAAGCCAACACAAGATGTCTGGCTGGTACAACAAGGCTTTCCCTTGACTCCTTCCTCTGTGTGCCCCATCAGCTATAGGGGGTCAGGAGAGTCCCCAGAACTGCATGTGGCAGGAGGACAGGAGAGATCATTCTATCATGTAAGTCATGCTAAGGTGATAGCTATGCCAGCACAATAATTCTTGTGCTGGCATAACTAACTCTTTTTAGTGCTATTTTGAATTCCACCCAGGGTATTTTTCTTTAATGCTTTCAGTAGGTTATCTCTTGTGCCTTCCCCCTCTTCCTCCCCATAATTCATATCTGGGCTTAAGCCTTTATTAAATTTTGAACATTCTCTCCTAAAAGATCATACACTCCCTTTGCCAGGTATATGGAAGATGGCCAATGTAAAGCCAAGTTTTAAATACACCCAGAGAAGATCCAGAAAACTCAGATCTGTCAATCTAGTTTCTGTCTCAGAAATACAAACTGGAAGAAACCGCCTATTAACAATTAAACATTCAGAAAGCATCAGTTTAGCATGTTTAAAAGGGAAGTCATTCCTCAGTAGCTTTCTGGAGTATCACCAAATATGAAGATAAGGACAGCCTGGTGAAATGAATTCCAAACCTTTTAGAAAGGAATCCCCTATCAAAGGCTTCTAAAAAATATGGTTATCATGCAGTAAGAAGGAAGATCCTCTTATATAGACTGGCAACGAGCTAGAAGGAAACAAGCAAAAGTAGGAGTAAATGGCCGTATTTTATTCTTTTATATAAAGGAAGATTAAAAGAGTAGGCTCTCCTCCAAGAACTGAGATCATTACTATCATAGAACATCTTTCTAGTAACAATGAGAGGAAATGCTCGGTAAGGCAATATATTCGTTGCTTGTTACTGAGCTTATCCCAATCATAGAATCATAGAATCATAGAGTTGGAAGAGACCACAAGGGCCATCGAGTCCAACCCCCTGCCAAGCAGGAAACCAAGCAGGAAGCCAAGCAATAACTTGCAAAAATATGTTTTTGGGCAGAAGAGAGGCTGGTTTGCACATAACGTTAAACCATAGCTTAGAACTACATACATGAACTAGAATAAGCTTGAGCAAAGTCTTGGCCTCATGTACTCTCTCACCCCCCCCCCACCTCACCCTGTACAGCTGGGAATAGAACTGGCATGTTTACATTCAATTTCCATGAATCCTGGCTTCTTATTACACACAAATCAGGGGCAATTGTTTAAGGTTAAATTAAACAAGTCAGATTCACAATCCATGGTTTGAAGTTGGCTTGTTCTGAAACTTAAAAAGAGTTTGTTTTATGCCATAACTAACAAGCCAGAAATTTGAAGTCTACATGCCAGAAGTCCTTCTCTTGGTCATATGGGAGGAGGTGAGGTAGCATATTAATCTGAGGCTTCACTCTGCTCATTCTAGTTTGTTCATATAGTCATAAAACATGTTTAATGTGTCCAAAGAGAAACAACAACAACAACAACAACAACAACAAGAACAAGAACAACAACAACAACAACTAGTATTGCTAGTGCTATGACATCAGCACTTGGCTTCAGAAGGAACAGATTCTAAACATGGCTGCAGTAGCTATGAACCAGAACACCAAGAATGACAATTGGCCCTTGAACCATTTCAACTTTGCCTCTCTTTTAGATATGAACTTGCAGGGCCAAGGACAGATGACTGTTTTGCAACCTTTCCATGGACTACCTGAATGGAGTGTGCAGACCATATTTTGAGAAACTCTGGTTTGAACACAAGCCAGGACTCCCAAGTAAATCACACACATACATAGACACAATATTAACTAGATTACGCTGGAACCTTGTAACCAGGCAATATATTCTGTACAATATATCACATATGCTTTAGAAAGTCATTTGAAACTAAGCACATTACCTGGAAACCACCATGTTTAGTTGGGTCAAGAAAACAAACATTGTTATCACTCTTACAAACAGGCCATATTGTTTACACAAATAATTAGCTTTCATGCTGAGTCCACCTTTATAGCTGAAATCACTTGTCACTGTAAATCAGTTTCAAATGAGAAACATGGCTGTCTGCAAGTAATACTGAAAACTCTGCCTTGTGTCCAATATTTATATAAGCAACAGAACAGATTACCATGTGAATACAAAATGGATTGTCAGCACAGTGCATCTGTGAAAAATAAATACTCCTCTTTGTTTCTTTTAGGATTTGTAGCTGCTTAAAGAAAATAAACCAAGTTAAGTTTATACCCTAGGATAACATATGCCTTTACAAAACATGTGTTACAGTGCACTGAACCATCATTAACACCTAAGCCATCCAAACATTAATTAATTAATTAATTAATTAATTAATAATAGTAAACCTACTGTTTCAAGAACAGAGTTAAGAAAGGGGAAACTGTAACATAAAATAGGACTGGGAACACCTTGACTTTTCCTCATCCAAAGTAGCCAAGTTCAGCTAAAAAAACCACACCTTGGTGCATTCACAGTATGTACAAAATTGTGTCCTTTATTTATTGGAAGGATCTTGGAGGGAAAGGACAGATATCATATGACTGCAGACATTATTATTATAATAATAATATGCACATCAGGGTAATGCTTGCAACTGTTGCCAGGAAAGGGAAGATAGAGGAAAGCTATTTCAACAGAATATAACAACTTTAAATCAAGGCAGTTACTAAGTAAGCCAAATAGTTAATGCTCGACATGAGAAAGCAGACAGCTTTCCATTTTACATGCAATATGGATTACAGAAAGTTATGCAAGTCTCAAAATTATCCCCCATTGTATTTTCAAATGCTAAGTTTTACAAGACTTGGTATTTTCATAAAAAGTGACATTTTCAAAAATGGAAGGTTTTTTATTTGTTTTTTGCCTTAATCTCAGTTCTTTCCTTTGACAGGATTAAAGACTGAAATGGCAGACTTCAGTAAGCTCACTAAAATACTATTACTGAGAGACATTTGACTGAGTCGATTTACACTATTATTTCACAACTACTTCAAGTTTACCAAGTAGTTGAAAAAATGGCATTTTATTAGAGTATGTATCATGCCACACCTACTGCAATTTCTTGCAATGGGGGGAAAAAAAAAACCTAAAAGAGGACCCAATAAGGTTATATATTTTGATATGTTTATTACATTGGGTGTCATGAAAGTCCAGCTCAAGCCAACAACAGAGTTCCTTGTAGTCATCTACCAGTGAAGTAGCAGCATAATGTACCCCAGTTGTCTTCTCTAGCCATTAATGCTAATAACCCTCTAGGAATGCCATCAATTTTGGTACCCTCCAGTGTTGGCCATTTACTGGATGACATCAATTCAACCATATGATTAAGTTGGCTTGTTTTATAATAGCTATTTAAATTCAGAATGCCGCATCTGCCAACCAATAGGTAGAGAGATATAGTAAGACTGTTTTCTTTAACCCAGTTGGCACATAATGCTAAACTATGTTTCAGCATTATGAGAGAAAGCAGTATGAGGAGCTTGTGCACTCCTTCCTCCTCCTCCTCTAAAGTGACCAACTGAAGATCAGAAGCATCTACTTCTGTTTAAGATTAGCTACAGTTTGGCTTTGTTGAAACCCTAAAACGTGACTAACCTTAACTATGTTTAGCATAAGCAAGTCAGCTGCATAACCCAGGGTTCAAAGATGGCTTGTTTCTACTAACCATAGTTAAGGCCAGTGCTTTTTTTCAGGGGGGGACGTAAGGGTATGCAGTACTGGCACCTCTCTTTTTTGGTTAAAAAGTGTGGCACTTACTCTAACAACTTCATGGTGAGTACTGGCACCTATTTTTATGGGGACGACGACAGTGGTTAAGGCTAAGCATGACCAATTGCATTTAGTCTACAATGGAAGCAAAACCATCTCTTCAGAGCAGTGCGAGAAAGGAGAGCAGATAGCAGGCAAACCCAAGGTTTACTATGGTTCATTCTGTTAATGTTAAAACATGGTTTGGTATTCAATGAAAATGCAGTCTTTGTTAATCGGGAGACTCAACAATTTGTTTGTTTGGAAAAAAGACTAACACTAGTTTAATTTTCCAGGTTTCAGTTTTAACAAATAGTTTGTTCAATGTCACTTAATGGAGAACATCTAAAGTCTAAAGGAAAGTCCTGCCTTACTTCATATCCAACTACTGATTAAAATCAATCTAGTAATGGAAAATGGAAAATTTTCCAACCACAACAACTACTGTATATTCCATAGCCAACAACATATGAAAAGGGTTGTAGCTTGGTTATAGGTTATGGGCATTGCATGGGAAAGGTCCAAGGCTCAGTTCCTGTCATCTCTAGGTAGGGTTAGGCAAGACTCTGGTCTGAAACCCTGTAGCTGCTGCCCATCAGTGTAAATACCAAGCTAGATAACTTGGTGTAAGGCAGCTTCATAGGTTCACTTACCATATTAATCTCAACTTTGAACTGGATAAATAAATCCAGAAACCCCATATGTAGCGACCTCTCATGTACAATATTTTATCTGAAGTATTTAACTTTTGCAGAGTTACATAATAGTATTGATTCTACATGCAGTTTCACTATTACCATGCCCAAACTATCTCAACAGCATCCATGTGCAACCACAACTATTTCCCATTAATACGTTTGTACATTTGGTTTCTCCATGTAATGGTTTATTTGCAATGCTAGCATATTAGGGGCAATGTGGAAAATTGCAGCCCATGCACCATATAAATTTGCTTGAAACAGATCCATCTTCCATTGTAAGTGACATTTGAAGTAATGCACTGGACAGGTTTAATAACCTAGAATCTTTGTTCAAAATCAATTATACACCAATATGTAAAGGGACATGATTTGATTAAAGTCTCACTATTTTTAGTCATTGTACATCAAGCTGTCTAATTTATCCTCATTGCTTACATAACAAAAGTATGAAAGCAAGACCTAAGGTGGGTATTTTGCAACTGGAAATAATTATAGAGGATAATTTATAGTAAGAAAAAACTGTTTTGTCAACTGCCCATGAACAAATTTAGCTCTTTCTGTAAACTTGCAAAACAAGAAATTGTTTGAAAATATCCAGACTTATGACATTTGAGGTCCCTATACTGTGATTTAGTTTCTAGGTCACAAAGGACCATTATTCACATGCTAATCCATTACAATTCATTTATTTCAGTGGGATCAATTTCTACATAAGTGTTTATAGGTGTACATTTAAAAAAATAGCAGTGGTATGGGGAAATCAGAATATTTCTCATTACAATGGAGGTTGTAAGGATTGAACCAAGGATCTTTGATTTACAAAGCATGTGCTCTGCCATGGAGCTATGTCACCTATCCTCACCATTCAAATATTACTTTTGCATGGAAGGGCTGTGGCTTCATCTGATCCTGTGGATACTCTGTGTAAGATATCCTACCTCTCTCTACAGTGTTGTCACTGGCTTTGCCACCACAGATAAGGCTCCTTCTTGTGTTGCCACCCTTGTAGCACACAAAGAAGGGGCCTCAGATGATGATCACTGGGTCTTGGTCAGTTCATATGGGGAGAGGCGTTCCTTCAGGTATTGCAATCCTGGCCCAAGAATTGACAGGGGAGATTTCCATTGGGATCTACAGAAATCTCTCTCAAAGAATGTGGGGAGCGGTGTAGGTGAGTGTGTGAGAAATAGATCCTGCCCTTAATATTTTGATACACTGTATTCATAGTATTATTTCAGTGCTATTTATTTAAACAAAATTTTTGATGTAATTGGGTAAAAGGTTACATAGCTACTTCATGTGCATATTCTTAAAGGTGGAGGGGTTTCCTATTGGTTTTATCTCATGAACTTCTTAGAGACAAGAAGTGAGTACTTTGTATTCAATTGTGCTTGCTTGTCAAGTTATTAAGTGAAATGAGGGGAAATATGAGCCATCACATAAAAATAATATAAAATAGCATATATATAATTTACCGTCTTGATAAAAGATCTTTCTTTTTCTTCCCAAACTTTTTCACCCAATTCAAATGTGCAATGAATAGATACTTCTCTCTCATAGGATCCAAAAATAAGTAATCTGCAACACAAGAATATCAGTAGCATTAACACAAACATATATTTTAAGCCATCATTCATTGTTTGTAATTGGTTTAACATTTGCCCTTATTAAGGAACCCCTTAAAATATTAAATAACTTGAATGTATAGCTAAGCCCACATGATTCTACTTGACAAATGTAGCACAAGTAACATCAGAAGTTTTATAAAGCACTTGCCCCCTCTAGTGGGAAAGGAGGATACATGAACTTGTTCGGATGCAGTTTCTCAATTTCTCAAAAACATAACATGCACACTGAAGTACAGTGGTGCCTCGCAAGACGAAATTAATTCGTTCCGCAAGTCTCTTCGTCTTGCGGTTTTTTCGTCTTGCGATGCACGGTTTCCCATAGGAATGCATTGAAAATCAATTAATGCGTTCCTAGGGAAACCGCCTTCAGACCAGGTCCGGGGACAGACTGTCCCCGGACCTCTTCTGAAGGCTGGGGGGGGGGGGACAAGGGCTTTTCTTCCCACCCCCAGCATTTTTAAAAACCCTGGGACAGCGGAGGACTTCTCCGCTGTCCGGGCGATCTTAAAATGCTGGCGGGCGGCATTTTAAAATCGCCCCGGGACAGCGGAGGACTTCTCCGCTGTCCGGGGCGATTTAAAAGCCCCTGGGAAGGCAGGCAGGGGGGACAAAGACTTTCGCCCCCCGCCCGCCTTCAGAAGGTGTTCCCGCCCCCCCCCCGGCTTCGCAGCAGCGCTACGAAGCCCGGCGGCTGGGGCAGGTGTTCCCGCCCCCCCCCCCCGCTTCGGAGCAGCGTTCCGAAGCGGGGTGGCTGGGGCAGGTGTTCCCGCCCCCTGCCCGGCTTCGCAGCAGCGCTACGAAGCCCGGCGGCTGGGGCAGGTGTTCCCGCCCCCCCCACCCCGCTTCGGAGCAGCGTTCCGAAGCGGGGTGGCTGGGGCAGGTGTTCCCGCCCCCCGCCCGGCTTCGCAGCAGCGCTACGAAGCCCGGCGGCTGGGGCAGGTGTTCCCGCCCCCCCACCCCGCTTCGGAGCAGCGTTCCGAAGCGGGGTGGCTGGGGCAGGTGTTCCCGCCCCCCGCCCGGCTTCGCAGCAGCGCTACGAAGCCCGGCGGCTGCGGCAGGTGTTCCCGCCCCCCCCCGCTTCGGAGCAGCGTTCCGAAGCGGGGTGGCTGGGGCAGGTGTTCCCGCCCCCCCACCCCGCTTTGGAGCACCGGGAGAAGCGATCTCCCCGCAGCCCCTTGCTTCAAAAGAGGTCCGGGGGCAGACCTCTTTTGAAGCAAGGGGCGGTGGGGAGAAGCGATCTCCCCGCCGCCCCTTGCTTCAAAAGTGAAGACCCGCTGTCCCCGGGGCAAGCTTCGTTTTGCGAAGCAAGCCCATAGGGAAATTCGTCTTGCGAGGCAACTCGAAAACGAAAAAACCTTTCGTTTTGCGAGTTTTTCGTCTCGCGAGGCGTTCGTCTTGCGGGGTACCACTGTAGGCAGAAAGTTGAATCTTGCACTATTACTACATATGTAACAGTGATAAAGAATGAAGAAAATTGATCATATTTTAATTGATCAATTTTGTATTAACAGCCTAGTACTCAAGACATGCATGCATCCATATTCTGGCATGCACACCTAACACCATCACAGAAGAGGTGTGATAGGAAGAAAAAATAATGATAATATTTAAAAGCCGGCCCAGGATCTACCAGATCCCAAGTAAGTCTAACTACCATATCACAACAGCATCATGCACAGTCTGCAGCCTAGAGCTGGCAAAAGGATCAGGCCCAATAGTCCTTCTCAATCCCATTGCCATGAGCTGCTGGGCTGTAGCTCTGCAAGGACTCATCAGCAAGGAGGACGGATTTGTCTTGCACACTAAAATATTAAAATACCAGCGGATAAAATGTAATTCATATACTGCTGTCTGCTATTTTGATGTTATACTTTACATTACTCTGTCAAGTGAATGATCTGTATTTCATCTGCTTGACAGCTCCTATCATCAGTTCTGTTTTTAGAATCTTTCAACAATTAAAACCTTGCAGATATCAGAGGCAGGGAGCTATTAGTATTATAAACTTGATGTTGTAAGTGCAACTGTCAACAAGTACCGTATTTTTTGCCCTATAAGACGCACTTTTCCCCCTCCAAAAATGAAGGGGAAATGTGTGTGCGTCCTATGGGGCGAATGCAGGCTTTCACTGAAGCCTGGAGAGCGAGGGGGGTCGGTGCGCACCGACCCCTCTCGCTCTCCAGGCTTCAGGAAGCTATCCGCTAGCCGTGGGAGACGCAGCTCTCCCACAGCTAGCGGAGACCTTGTCAGCACCCAGAAGCTTGGGGTGCGCTGAGCTCCGCACGCCCCAAGCTTCGGGATTAGCGCAGCGGTCCGCTAGCCGTGGGAGAGCCGCGCGAAGTCGTGGGGCTCTCCCCTGGTTAGCGGAGACCTTGCCCGCACCCAGAAGCTTGGGGCGCGCTGAGCTCCGCACGCCCCAAGCTTCGGGATTAGCGCAGCGGTCCGCTAGCCTGTGGGAGAGCCGCGCGAAGTCGCGGGGCTCTCCCCTGGCTAGCGGAGACCTTGCCAGGACCCAGAAGCTTGGGGCGCGCGGAGCTCCGCACGCCCCAAGCTTCGGGATTAGCGCAGTGCTCCGCTAGCCCTGGGAGAGCTGCGCGGCTCTCCCATGGCTAGCGGAGACCTTGCCAGCACCCAGAAGCTTGGGGGCGCTGAGCTCCGCACGCCCCAAGCTTCGGGTTTAGCACAGCGCACCTGGGGGGGAAATAAAATTTTTTTTCCTTTATTTCCCCCCCAAAAAACTAGGTGCGTCCTATGGGCCGGTGCGTCCTATGCGGCGAAAAATACGGTACTCTGAATATTTGTTCTGTTATAGAACCCACTAAACAAAGCTGTGCTCATAACAAAAAGCTAATCATCCCCGGCCTCCAAATCAACCAGCCTTAGATTTCAGTAGACCAGATCAGTAATTGCAATTGTCATGAGTTTTAAGGGTTGACAATACATTTTAAATTTGAATTGCTATCTAAAAATCTGCTTGACAGAGTTACTAAGAAGTGCTAAGAAGTGCTAAGACAGTATTTCTATACAAATTTACATGGCAGTAAACCACACTGAACACAGCAAGCACTTGATTGCACCATTAATACTTAAGCATGAAGCAGTGTTACAGTTACAGTCTATTCCTACTCCATTTAGAACACCAACAAAATGAGAAAAGGTACTCTTCATTTGAAATACATTTTCGAAGATACAAAAAAAAAAAAAAAGGTACAAAAAAAAGAAAAGAAGAAAATGTGCTAATAGAAGCTACGAGCAACAGCTTCTAATCGTCTTTGTAATTAGCAGAGAAAAGCAAACTAATGTAAAGGAACCCATATTTAGGAATTAATTTTAAATAGTGTTGGTTAACAAACTCATTTTGTTTTTAAGAGCTACAGTCACATTCCACAATCCACAAGGGAAATCCAATGGAAGACATTCAGTGAAACCAGACATGCAGAGAGTACCAAGAACATACCTTGAACATTCTATTAAGGAAACTTTCAGTCGTCCTTCAGTTAGTGAAAAATTTTGTATACTGAGATTCCAATCTCTAAATTCTTCAGGTGGCACAACTTGAAATGGAAAAAACGGCTTGAACCTAGTCAAAATATATGTATAAATAGGTTAAAAACTTTCCCCCATAGGTGAAAAAAGCATACAAAATTTACACACTGCAACGAAGAGATGAAAGGTCTGATTGTAAGAACAAAGCAACTGCGTAAGTAACACTATACAATACAGTGGTACCTCGGGTTACATACGCTTCAGGTTACATACGCTTCAGATTACAGAAATAGTACCTTGGGTTAAGAACTTTTCTTCAGGATGAGAACAGAAATCGTGCTCCGGCGGCGCGGCAGCAGCAGGAGGCCCCATTAGCTAAAGTGTTGCTTCAGGTTAAGAACAGTTTCAGGTTAAGAATGGACCTCCGGAACGAATTAAGTACTTAACCCAAGGTACCACTGTATGTCGAATTGAATATGAAACAGTTATCAATTGGAAACTTGATTTAAAACAGTCTTTTTTCTTGCCAATTTAAATCACTGATTAAAATTAATCTACCCAGCCCTTACCCTCTTCCCAAACTTTCCCCCCATAGGTCACTTGAAAATTGCTGAGTGTCTTGTTGGACCATTTGATGTTTATTCTGTCTGTTGTAGAAATTGTAATGTGCTGTGCTAGGTGCTGTATCATTTTTAATTGTATTTTTATTACTTTTTTATTTCTTATACAGTGGTACCTCAGGTTACAGACACTTCAGGTTACAGACTCTGCTAACCCACAAACAGTACCTCAGGTTAAGAACTTTGCTTCAGGATGAGAACAGAAATCGTGCTCCGGCGGCGTGGCAGCAGCAGGAGGCCCCATTAGCTAAAGTGGTGCTTCAGGTTAAGAACAGTTTCAGGTTAAGAATGGACCTCCAGAACGAATTAAGTTCTTAACCCGAGGTACCACTGTATTGTATTTTATTGTATTACAATTTGAATACATTGAAGTTCAAAGAACTCAAATATTAAGTGTTCTTCACAGACACACTGTGGACCACTGTTTGCCGATCCCTACAATAAGGTATTTGCCTGACATGCGGATTGGAACTGAATGGCCATGTCCCTATCGCCAGATGTTGAGGCTGGCTTTTGTTGCAACAGCAAAAGCCACTTTTTACCCTACTGAAACTAAAGTCAGCCAGCCTATTCATGTTATAAATAAATGATTTGCAAATATCTGTTTCTTCCATCAGTATATTTTGGGATCCCTAAAATCTCCGTTGGGCCTGGAAGTTCCAGAGGCTCAGACAAAGTTTCCAAGTTATCCACAGAAGTTCAATTTTTACTGAGTAACAAGTTGCATATGGCTTATTCTTATACTCTATGGTTATACTCTTATACTCTACACCTTATTCTTTATACTCTATGGTTTGAAGTTGGCTTGTTTCAGTAATCTATCTTTAAGACTAACCACAGTTTAGTTTGGTTCAGACCCACTCTAGTCATGGTTCGGCACTAAAATTGCCCTGGTTGATGACTTATTATGAGAGAGACAGAGAGTGTGCAACCTTGTAGATCCTCATTTATCTCTCAAAAGCTTTTTGATACCACCCACCCTAAGTGTCCTTTTGGAGGTTGAGGACTGGAGGCACTGTGATATGGTGGGTGTTTTTCCAGCAGGGCTGTCTCCAGACAATAAACATTGGGAGACTTCTTCTAGGTGCCGTGACAGTTAAGCAGAAGAGTCCTGCAGGGTTTTATTCTGTTCCCACTGCTGTTTAATGAAACCATGGTGAGAGCTATTGAGGAAGTATGGAGCATAGCATCACCAATATACTGATGAAACGTGACTCTATTTTTCCATAAGCTGGTCAGATGGTATAGGTGCTGGTGTGTGTGGCTTCAATGGCTAAGAGTGTCTATCAGCATTTATGGCTAGTTTGCCAGCTATGGTCATTCCTAGACCAGGATAGCCTAGCAGCCCATGCCCTAGTAACCTTCTAATTAGATTACTCTAACATGTTCTACAAGGGACTGCCCTTGAATACTTGAAAGCTGCAGCTAGTGTAAAATAGAGCTGCAAGGATTCTAAGTGGTGTTGCACTCATTGCCAAATGTTACTGGGATAAATTCAGGGTGTTTGTTAGCTTGTGCAGAAGTGGAAGCAGCCGGGTACACTTGCCCTGGGCCTCAGAGGGACTAGGGACTGGCTGCTTTTTTGAGTTTATAAATTTGTTCTAACAAAATTCATGCCCTGGGCCTCAGACGTCTGCCTATAAGTTCTAAAGAACTTGGAACCCAAATACTTGAAGGAGTGCTTCTGCCTATATCAGCCTGCCTGAGCCATTGGATCTCATTGACAGCTTAGCTCAGCAGTGATTCTAGAGAGGGCTTTCTCTGTAGTGCACACATTTATTGAAATGCACCCTCCGAAAGGTGCATAATGTACCTTCACTACTGTATTTCTGGTGCCATCCAGACAGCGTTTTGCCCAGGCCTTCACAGAATACTGAACAAAACAGAATCTCTGGATGAGATCAGCCACAAGAAAAGCAATCAGTTTACTGCAGCTATACATCTCATTTTAATTGTGTTGTTGTATTAATTATTTGGAAGACTGATTTAGAATTTGTTTTATTGCTGTTTTAATGTGCAATTGTAAACTGCCCTAGGATTCTGTCACCTAATGGGCAGTATGAAATTGGGTTTTTTAAATATAACAACAACAAGAACAACAACAACAACCTGTGGTTAGTTAAAAATGAAAGCGAAAGCTTCTATTCTCTTTAGAACTGAACAGGCAGTTGAGCGAGGAGTACACAAGCTGAGTTTCACCTCGGCTTGTTCATGTAATGATAAATCCAGTTTTTAACCATAGCTTATTGTTACAACCAGATGCAGCCAAGTAAATGCCAAGATAAAATTACTATAGACTTCTATCCTTCTAAGCAGAGTTCACATTAATTTGCTCACCTTTGCATACATAAAATGTTAATGGATGCAGATACTAGCATGCTAGTATCTTAATGGATACAATACTAGCATGCTAGTATTGGAATAACTGCTGAAAAATAGTTTTCTCAACAGGAACAGCATAAAGAAATAAAATAACTCCTAACACATTCTAATCAGAACTATCTGTCAATGTTGTGCCACTGAAATTATGAGTTTATGTGTGTCCTTTCACTGACCTCTATGAGAAGGGGAATATCAAATGACAGGATTGCACAACAAACCCTTATGATCTCCAGAGGGGCAGCTGTGTTAGACTTAAAGACTAACAAATTTTACAATGGTATCATTTTATTATGCCATTCAGAACAATTTCCTCCTTATCATGTGGGATAGTGTTTTCCGAAAAGCAAACTTGTACTGGAAATAATCAGTACAAGTTATTTTTGTTAGAAGCTAATGTTTATACACTATTACCAAGACAGTAAGTTTATATCACAGACTTCTACTATGGCCTGGCATATACAATATAACTATTGCAATACATTTTACACCCTGCAGATCTGATAACTGGTCATATGGCTACATTTGCTGCAGATACAAATTTTACCAGTGCTGCAGAACTACAGTGCTCTACTACTCTAACCAAGGGTGCAGATGTTTATCTGCATTCACAATGCAGTTTACAGAACCTTGTCAAGATACTCATTGCATATTATTTAAGTTTAAAAGCAAAGAGAGCAGAATGGAATTTGGCATGTTTTTCAATACGGAACTCCCCAAAATAAATAATTGTCTCCATGAAGCAGCTTGTGAATTCAATTTAAAATAATTCTCAAGCTCAGCATAATTTAAAATTGGATTTTCTTGAGACAAAGAAGATTTGCAACTTTAGGCAGATCCATTTTCCACCAGCAAAAGATACAGAACCTGTTCTACAGCTAGGTTTAGCTGAACTGTAGCGCTCATTTTAAATTTGTAAGATACGACTAGTCAAAGCTTCAGTAATGTGTGTCAATAATATATTATATAAATACATGATTGTTTCAAGAATAAGCAGGCTTCAACAAATCCACTTGTCATGGTTAGTGCGGCACCACCCCTGAAGAGGATGACAAATGGTTAGTCTTTGTCATCAACTTCAATTTTCACCAACTTGAAAATTCTTTAAATTTACCCACCCTCCTAGAAGATTAATACAATTTTGGGAAGAGGTTAACCCAGCTACCATCTGCCAAACCTACAAAACTGGGGAGGGCTGAATACTTCAATCAAGCACTATCTTAAATAGAATAACGATTTATAACTTATTATTGCATTTTTATCCCATCCTTCCAAAGTGATCAGACTGGTGCACTTGAACTAACATATTTTATACTCAAAACAACCCTGTGATGCAAGTTAGACCTCAATACAATAACTGGTCCAAGGTTACAGAATGAGCTTCATGGCAGAGTAGAATATGAAAAGAATCTCTCCAGCCCTAGTCCAACACTACCCACTAAACTACACTGCCCTTTGGAAGATCCTCTAGCCGAATACATAAGACAGATGTTGCGCAATCCTCTTCATAATTTTTTATACATGAAAGTTATACTCAGAAAGTTCTGAGTTAAATAGAGCTTCTTAGTTAAATGTACTTATGATTCCTTTCATTTTTAATTTCTAAGGTATGACCAGTTAAAACGTCAGTAATGTGTGCCAACATCATTATATAAACAAGCATAGCTTCCTAAATATATCTGTTATTTTTAGCTGCCACCAGGAAAGATGCTTGCCAACATCAGACTATAAAAATAAAATGATTTCTCTTATCCTTTTGAGACAGAGATTCAGCATTAAACTTTCCACTATTCTGTCTCATATTTTCAACATGCAACACCTTTGAAAACCTCTTAAGTTGTTGAGTTCTTAAAATATGTCATCAAAAACAGTAATTTAGTGCTGCCAATTTAACCTTAACTAAAGGCTAAAAATTGAATGCATGTGTCCCAATGAATTTAGTGGTGTTTATTCCCATGTAACAGGAATAAAATCAGGCTATAATAGCAGTTATTGCAGTTATTAACTCTTGGCTAGCTGCTTATATATCATACCATAGTGAGGAAACATTGCAGAAGCAGTATGTAAAAACACATAAAACTTAAAATAGACTCTTGTTACTTCTTCTTTCACACAATCTTTAAGAAACATATAGTAAAATGATGTGTCCTTGACTGACACCCCTGACCATTATCGAGTTACAAAGATGTTTCTGCTGAACAGAAGTTTGGAGGTTTGATGAATGTATCTTCTAAACGTACGTCTGACTACTTTCAAGTTATGAAAATACTATCTTCTCATTACTGCCATAAGAACAAATGTAGGAAGAAATTTGAAACAGCCCTAAAAAGTACATACACAAATGCATGTGAACAGGGCTTTATGTGGGGAGGAAAGAAGCAGCCACAAGGAGCTGCTGTTTTGAGCGGAAAAGTGGGGGAAGTTTAAAACAGAATTATTACAAAATCTCCACACACCCCTCCAGCAGCTTTCCCTCCTTGAAAGGTTCCATATAAAAGTTTACAAGAGTACTTAGGCATTGCTACTCGCACTTCCATGGTGGAAAATAAGTTTGGAGGAAGATATGATTTGGAGTAGATGGTTGGCAGGGAAAGCGGTTAAGTACATACACAAACACACCCCAGTCAGATTTCAGAGGGTGCTTTTCATTTTTAAGAACACACATTTGCATGTGATATGCAGTTGCCCCTCACAGAAAATAAGGAATATTTTCCCAGTTTTAAAAGATGTGTTGTGACAAAGATGTGAAGTAAAAACAAGTACTCCATTACTGCTCTTGCATTTCAAATTAAAATGCTGCAGTGACTAGAAGCAATAACTGGCAGAATTCTCACTTCAACGCAGTTCTTAAAGGCACAGGAGTCCTCTCAGGACATAGATCTGGCACCCCATGACCTCTTGGCTCCCTCACCCACATCCCCAATGCTTTTCCTTTGGCCTCTTGGCTCCTATACTTGCTTTCCCCTCAGGATCATATATTTCACCCTGCTTTTCTTCATTTGCCTAGCCTCTGGGCACACTCTACTTCATACATTCCCTATCCTCCCAGGCCTTCTCCCAGTCAGCTTAGCTCACCCCATACAGCTTTTCTTTCAATAAAGTCTATGGGGTTCTACACACAGACAGACAATTATTCCTTTTTATAACTTAGACAGTGAACCTTTTGTTGCCAAGTTCTTGGTTCTCTGAGGAGTTAGAATGTTCTGTGCCATCACACGAGCTCATCTGATGTCCAAGGCATCATGTTATAACAGACACCAATTATGTTCAGTTTAATTTCTATAATAAAGAACTGTCTCAAAGTAAAAAACGTAAACTATATTTGTAACTTATGCTTTCTGGAATATACACTGGCAATTTTTAGAATGCAGGAAGATAGAGGATTAACATAATGGTTCCCAGAAAGAATATTCTCCAGTTACCTAGAGTTTACTTGAAAATATTAATAATTGTTCCGCACAATAATTACCTTTTACTGTTGTATCTGTGATGCAGAAATGTTACAGAAGCTCTAATAAAGATGGTTAGCTATTCAACAAAGGCAAGGGAGAAACAATATGCAAGAGTATGCTATAGAGATAGACAAATCTGAGGAAATATGTTGATAAATGGTCAGAATGAGGATTCACATTATTCATTCTTTCCTAAACACCATAGGTGCCACATAAAATGGTTATGACATATTCCAAAACATAAAGAATTCCACTGGGAAACTGTTAGCATCCTGCAAACCTAATCTAAGAAACAAATTGCAAAAAAAGTATATTTCAATTTAAAATTACCATACCTGCAAGTTAAAATCATATTTCTCAAGTGAAACAAAAAAGTAAAGAATTCCGCTCCTTTTATGTAACAGACTAATGTCCTTATTATATACAGAGCTCCCTTACTGATTTAGCTATGTTAAGCAGATTAGGTATCTAATGGATGAACTCGCAAGACCTTGAATTAGGAAACACAGCAGCTGGCAGATTTTTCATATTACTTATGTGGAAATAACTTCTCATAGAAGCAGGTGTGTGAAAAGCAGAACTCAATGCTTTAGTTGCAAAGCACTTTTTGAAATGCATGTAGCAAATATTTTTTATTATTATTAGTGTAAACCAAGCTTCAATAAAAGTTCCCCAGGCAATGAATAGTATACAATAAACCACAGAACTGTCCCCCCAAAACAAGAAACAATACAACTATAATTGTCATAACTATGATAAAAAAATAACCACCAGCAGCTTAGATTATCATTATGCAGTACTGATGTGACCATCTCATAAACCCCTGAAGGCCAAGTGGAGCAGATGCTTCAATTCCGTCTGATGTCTTTTCATCACCTGAAGATGCATCTCCAGATGGAGGAAAACCCATAATCAGGGAGCCATATTGAGAGGTTAAGTATGAAGGGTCTACAAAGATAGGCCTAAGAAAGAAGACAGAAACAACACTGCCTATATGGTGGCCCTGGACAAACAGCCATAGTGACAGAGGCTGCAAAATTACCCGTACTAATTCAAAACAAATAGCAAGCCTCTACTATAAGCTTGTAATAGTAAATGTAAGGTAAAGGTAAAGGTAAAGGACCTCTGGACTTTATAGCACATGGATGGGTGCATATTGTAAGATCTGAGTGCTGGAAAACCAAATGCAATTAGGAAGGCTGTTTTCAAGCATTACTCTTCTACAGGAGGTCCCACAGGCCCAAGGGATTGTTTCTCAATACAGGCATTCTTGCTAATTATATATACTTCATTTCCACAAGTCTTTTTCCATGGGACTGGAGCACCTTTGCTAAAATTAATATTTAGATTAATTTTAAAAAAGTAACCTAAAGGGAGGGCATGATGAAAGTTATTAAAATTATGATTTGTGTGGGCAAAATAAAACAAGGTAAGTTTGTCTCCTACCTTCTTAAAACTTGGATGAACTTAGGATCATCCAAAGAAGTTTAATGGTGGAGATTCAGGAAATAAAAAAAGAATTTCTTCTCACAGTGTGTAAGAAATTAAATGAAGTCACTGCTACAAGACACTGTAATGACCAGTGTTAAGCTATTTTGTAAAGAGTATTAAACAAATACATGGAAGGTGTCTATCAAAGACAGGCCTCCATGTTCAGATGCAGTATGCCACCGAGTATCAGCAGTTGTGGAGCAACAAAGGCAGTGCCCTATTCCCTTCATACCCTACCTGTGAGGCACAGAGATGCACTAGGTTAGCAGCTATCGGAAAGTGGATGCTGGACTAGATTAACTATTAGTCTGCCCTAGAAAGTATCTACTTAAACTCTTAACTTTTCCTTCCACAGCTAGCAATTATACCCATCCACTGATTTATTTGTGGAACCCTCTTGTAGTACTGCACCTTCAATGCAACAGTTGTTTGCCCCAGAGAATTAAGTGTCCCAATTAAAAGAATGCTCTAATTCTTTTTTAATTGCTAATACTTACTAGAACAAAATGCAAAACAAAGAACACAAGCAATAGACTATTTACTGTTTTATGTCCATATTGCCACTTAATACCTATATTGTTTGTTTGTTTTGTTTATATACCACCCTTCAGACAGAGTTGGTTGTATTCTGTAAACCAATAAAAACACAAAAACCAATAAAAACCAATAAAAACACAAAAAATACATAACTTAATAACAAACAATATATCTGCAGCTTGAGGTCAAAGTTGCCTTCCCCAGTATGGTGTCATTCAGCTACAGCTCTCATCATTCCTAACCATTTGCCATGCTTGCAGGGATTTGAAGTCCAAAACAACAGGAGAGCAGCACATTGCGAAAAGCTTCATTACCTGAACCTTATTTGTCCTATGTATGGGTGATTAGAAATGTTGAAGTACCTTGTTTTTGTACTCTACATTACTTTATCCTTTCCAGGACTTCCAATTCTTGACATACTTTAATAGCTTTTTTTAAACAATAGCATTTCATGCGCTCTTTGAGCAAAACAGCTATTTTTCTTCATCTCTGAAAGATCCCTTCATCGAAAACGAGTACCTCTTTGAAAAGGAGTAATTACCACACCACTTCTTTTCAAATCTTATTAATTAGTAAATAGGCTGCCTATTATTATTGTTCTGTCCTTCAGTCATATACTGGTAGGAAGTACTATTCCCAAATATCTGGAAATGACTTGACACCAAGGTGACACCTTGCCAAAAAAGAGAAGAATAATTTGGACAAATGTCAAAGCCTTGGGGTTGATCCAGCTGGGTCAACACATTACAACTCAGGCATACTTCGTACTGAGAAGATTGATCAGCGTGTATTACTTCAGCCTGCAAGAAATACCATAAAAAATGTCTAGCACATTTATGTTTTAGTCTAACCTTTATCCCGATATGCTAGTTTTCTAGTTACCAAAAGCAAGGCTGCAATATGTAATTATCCAGTTAATCAAATATCCATTTTGATTGGGTGAAAAAGGTGCCCATGATCAATAAGGCATCAGGCGCCAAGTCCCAAACCAATGGATTCAAGTTACAAAAAAGGAGATTCTGACTAAATATCAAGAAGAACTTTCTGAGAATAAGCGCTGTTTTAACAGTGGAACATACTCCCATGAGAGGTGGTGGTCTCTCCTTTCTTGGAGGTTTTAAAGCAAATGTTGGATTGTCATCTGTCAAGTATTACCTAGTTGAGATTCCTGCCTTGCAGGGTACTGGACTAGATGACCCTCGGGATCCCTTCCAACTCTACAATTCAACTTAGAATCATAGCATCGTAGATTTGGACAGATTCTATGATTACACAAACAGTACTTAAAACCTGCAAATGCCACCTTAGAAAAGGATTCCCTCCTCTTTAAATATCTAGTTTGATTATCACTTTAATACTATCCAAGTTCAATATTATTATAATTATATCAAGTTTAACTAAATCTAGGCCACTGCATCAGAATACACAAACATACAAAATCAGGAAAACTTTTAATCAAGGGAGAAGTTCTATCAACAGAACCAACTGAAGGATATAAGAAAAACAAAAGAAGCCAATTTTAGCTTCACTTGATCTAGAGATGGAAAATATCAAATCAGAGCCAATATTGTTACGAAGCAGCTATTAATATTCTAACTCCTTTTTTTTCCGTCTAGGGAGAAGCTGTTTTTAAAAACAGATATGCACTAGATATGTTTTTAAAATACAAGATGTGCCATGTGAGAAAAGGCTCTTATAACCACAAAGTTACATTTTAAAAACCAGTCTAAATTTGGGATTATAGTTCAAATTAGAGACTTGCTAGCTGAAACAGTACATCATTCCAGGAGGGGTTTATTAATACAGTGGTACCCCGCAAGACGAACGCCTCGCGAGACGAAAAACTCGCAAAACGAAAGGTTTTTTCGTTTTCGAGTTGCCTCGCAAGACGAATTTCCCTATGGGCTTGCTTCGCAAAACGAAGCTTGCCCAGGGGACAGCGGGTCTTCTCTTTTGAAGCAAGGGGCGGCGGGGAGAAGCGATCTTCTCCCCGCAGCCCCAGGTCCGGGGACAGCGGGAAGCGCTTCCCGCTGCCCCCGGACCTCTTTTGAAGCAAGGGGCTGCGGGGAGATCGCTTCTCCCCACCGCCCCTTGCTTCAAAAGAGGTCCGGGGACAGCGGGAAGCGCTTCGCGCTGCCCCCGGACCTCTTTTGAAGCAAGGGTTTGCGGGGAAAAGCGATCTCCCCACAGCCCCTTGCTTCAAAAGAGGTCCGGGGGCAGCGGGAAGCACAGCGCTTCTTCCCCGCTGCCCCCGGACCTCTTTTGAAGCAAGGGGCTGCGGGGAGATCGCTTCTCCCGGTGCTCCGAAGCCGGGCGGGGGGGAGGGAACACCTGCCCCAGCCGCCCCGCTTCGGAACGCTGCCCCGAAGCGGGGCGGGGGGGCGGGAACACCTGCCCCAGCCGCCCCGCTTCGGAACGCTGCCCCGAAGCGGGGCGGGGGGGCGGGAACACCTGCCCCAGCCGCCCCGCTTCGGAACGCTGCCCCGAAGCGGGGCGGGGGGGGCGGGAACACCTGCCCCAGCCGCCCCGCTTCGGAACGCTGCCCCGAAGCGGGCGGGGGGGCGGGAACACCTGCCCCAGCCGCCCCGCTTCGGAACGCTGCCCCGAAGCGGGGCGGGGGGGCGGGAACACCTGCCCCAGCCGCCCCGCTTCGGAATGCTGCTCCGAAGCGGGGCTGGGGGGCGGGAACCTCGCACCCCGCCGCCGGGCATCGGAACGAGGTCCTGGACCTCTTCTGAAGGCAGGCGGGGGCAAAAGTCTTTGCTCCCCCCGCCTGCCTTCCCGGGACAGCGGAGACTTCTCCGCTGCCCCGGGCGATCTTAAAATGCTGGCGGGCGGGAGCGAAGCGTTCGCTGCCGACCCCCAGCATTTTAAAATCTCCTCGGGGCAGCGGAGACTTCGCTCCCGCCCGCCAGCATTTTAAAATCGCCCCGGGACAGCAGGGGCTTTTAAAATGCTGGCGGGCGGCAGCAAAGCCCTCCTGTCCCCGGAGCTTGCGGGGTGGGAGGTGGGAAGAAGGGCTTTTCTTCCCACCGCCAGCCTTCAGAACAGCCTTCTGAAGGCTGGCAGTGGGAAGAAAAGCCCTTGTCCCCCCCCCCCCCAGCCTTCAGAAGAGGTCGGGGGACAGACTGTCCCCGGACCTGGTCTGAAGGCGGTTTCCCTAGGAACGCATTAATTGATTTTCAATGCATTCCTATGGGAAACCGTGCATCGCAAGACGAAAAAACCGCAAGACGAAGAGACTTGCGGAACGAATTAATTTCGTCTTGCGAGGCACCACTGTACTTCAGAAAGCACCTGGAAGATTGCCTCACCAACATCAGATTATAATAGATCTGGAATCTGCATACTACAAACAGGGAGAACAACAACAGCTAGATCTGTGAAAAAATAACTTTTAACCTTTGGTACTAGCAAAACTTATTAGACTCAGTGGCCATATTTCAGTTAATGAAAACACCAACATGTGTAATAATCACAGATCAATTTTGTCACCAGGAACAAGATAAACTCCTATGAGGAACCAAGATCTGTGCTTTCCAAAGTCACTAGGAAAATAGACAGTTGTATCATAAAGGAAAGACCAGAGTTGTCTCTCCCTTTTCCATTTCACTCTTTTTGGCATTTAATTCAACTGTGAGAATGGAAGTGGAAAGTCTTTTTACGATATTTCAGTGTTTTGGGTTCTTCAGCCAAAATGTCCAGCTTAATTAAAAAAAAAATGAAGCAAGAAGGAACAGCAACCCTAGCCACTAATGTCCACTTTTCTAGAAGCAAGTTCCACACACAACGGAACAGACTTCTAGGTAAATAGGAAAAGGATTAAAATTTTGAAAAATAAAATAAAAAGCTGTCTATTTTCTGTCTATATTAAGGTATTATCTGATGAATAAAGGAGGTCACTTTTATACTGTGGTATATTCCAGGCTGATTATGGAATAGCCATGCCTGTAAAGTTTAGCTGTTCAACTGTGGAACAGATTCCCATGAAGGGTGGTGGACCCTCCTTCCTTGGAGGTGTTTAAGCAGAGGTTGGATAGCCATCTGTCATGTATGATCTAGTTGAGATTCCTGTAATGCAGGGAGATGGATAATGATGGGGTCCTTTCCAACTCTAGAATTCTATGATTTTATAATTCTGTGGTATCAGTGATTTACTGTCAGTTAGGCCCTACTAAATTTTCTCTACCAATATCCATTGGTTAAAATCCACTGTAATGCAAGGTGTTCACTCACACAATGGGGCTTCTCTCCTCCCTCTGCACCCCCCACTCAAAATCTTCCTGAAAGTTCCAATATTCAGCTTCATTAGATATCCACAAATTCTGGCATTATGAGGGAATTTTTTCCTCTTTCGACTTTCTATGTGCTATGCATAATTTTATATGCTTATTTCATGTTGCCTCTTACTCATCTAAACTGAAATTCCCCAAAAGCAAAACTTACACCATTTGTTCAATTGCAGAATACTTTGTAGTGTGCAAACAACACAATCGCTCCAATGATTAGTTGAACGCTGCAAGGCACTCCCACCCCTGAATGAGGGAGTCTGCTTCCTCTCCAAGGGGATCAGGCTGATGGAAACAGAATCTTCTAGTGCTCAGGAACACATGCTATGTGAAAAACTATCCAACATCTCCCAGCGCCTTGCATGGTAGCTACTATTGCATTTAGAATAAATCCAAGTACTTTATTATTATACATTATAAAGCTCTAAACTTAGTATTTGGGATTGAGATATGTAGGATATCTCAAAATTGGTGTTTTTAAAATGTATGGGCACACATCCACAATCTAACATTAAGCTGAAATACCCTGTACAACTAATGATAAAGATGGTAAAGGGAAAGGAAGGAAGAAGACAAGTACCGTATTTTTCGGACTATTGGACGCACCGGTCCATAGGACGCACCTAGATTTGGGGGGGGAAATAAAGGCAAAAAAATTTATTCCCCCCCCCCGCCAGGCGCGGGGCTGGGGCGGGGAAGCCCGAGCTTCCCCCTCCCCCAGAACGGGACCCAGAGCCATGCCGAAGCTGCGCGCAGCTTTGGCATCGCTCTGGGAGCTTGCGGGGCTGGGGGAGGAGGAAGCCTTCCGCCAGCCTCCAAACCATGTCGGGAGACAGCGGGATGGCGCGCTGCGCCTCTCCCGCTGTCCCCCGAGTTTGCGGGGCTGGGCCAGCCTTCTAACCAAGTCGGGGGACAGCGGGAAGGGCGCGCTGCGCCCCTGCCGCTGTCTCCCGAGTTTGCGGGGCTGGCGACGGGGAGGAGCAGGCTTCTCCCCCCGCCAGCCTTCTAGACAAGTCGGGGGACAGCGGGAAAGGCGCGCTGCGCCTCTCCCGCTGTCCCCCGAGTTTGCGGGGCTGGCAACGGGGAGGAGCAGGCTTCTCCCCCCGCCAGCCTTCTAGCCAAGTCGGGGGACAGCGGGAAGGGCGCGCTGCGCCTCTCCCGCTGTCCCCCGAGCTTGTGGGGCTGGCGGTGGGGCTCTCCTGAAGCCTGGAGGTTGTGGGGCTGGTGGGGGGGAGAAGCAGGCTTGCTTCTCCCACCCCCAGCCTCCAGATCAGGTCGGGGAATAGCGGGATGGCGGAGCGCCGCCATCCCGCTATTCCCCGACCTGATCTGGAGGTTGTGGAGCTGGGGGGGGGGGAGAAGCAGGCTTGCTCCTCCCACCCCCAGCCTCCAGATCAGGTCGGGGAATAGCGGGATGGCGGAGCGCCGCCATCCCGCTATTCCCCGACCTGATCTGGAGGTTGTGGGGCTGGGGGGGGGAGAAGCAGGCTTGCTCCTCCCACCCCCAGCCTCCAGATCAGGTCGGGGAATAGCGGGATGGCGGAGCGCCGCCATCCCGCTATTCCCCGACCTGATCTGGAGGTTGTGGGGCTGGGGGGGGGGGAGAAGCAGGCTTGCTCCTCCCACCCCCAGCCTCCAGATCAGGTCGGGGAATAGCGGGATGGCGGCGCTTCGCCATCCCCCTATCCCCCGAGCTTGTGGGGCTGGGGGGGGAGAAGCAGGCTTGCTTCTCCCCCCGCCAGCCTCCAGATCAGGTCGGGGAATAGCGGGGTGGCGGCTCTGCGCCTCCCCGCTGTCCCCAGCTTTTGGGTGCAGGCTGCTGCCCGCAAGCCTTGCGAGCCCGCGGGACATCCCGCCCGGCTTGCAAGACTTGGGATAGCTTCCTGAAGCCTGGAGAGCGAGAGGGGTCGGTGCGCACGGACCCCTCTCGCTCTCCAGGCTTCAGCAAAAGCCTGCATTCGCACCATAGGACGCACACACATTTCCCCTTCATTTTTGGAGGGGAAAAAGTGCGTCCTATAGTGCGAAAAATACGGTAACCACTCCTTTCAGGACAAGCTCCACACAGAAACATAATTTCTACCTGCATTAGTGGTTAAAAGACAAAACCAAAAACTGTGAAAGGCAGCTGATCTGGACTAAATATCAACAGAGTACATAATCTTTTGAACATGGCATGGGTGTTTTAAAGTGTTAGAAGAAAAGGGTGTAGTCAAGGGGTGTCAGTGAACAGACAACAACTTTTCTCTTTCTTCTGCTACTTTGTACAAAGTCATTTTGCCAACAGAGACTATCTACAAAATAAGAGAGCATTAAAACCATGCCTCTTAAAAATTCTAGCAAGTTTATGTAGTTTACCAAAACAAAAAACAACACCCCCCGCATGCTTCCAATTTGCAAACAGAGTTCCATAAATACACTCACCTGTTTGCCAGTTGCAAGCATCCCTGCACCAAACACTCAGCACAAAAATATTCCCACCCCAGGTTGGCCATAAATAGAAGAGTATCAAGAGGAAACACAGAGAGTCCTCCATTCCCAGAGTTCTCTGCAGGTCAAAGAGTACCAAAGAGTGAATGAGATATTATTTACATCTCTTGCAAGAGAGAGAATATTAGTTATTTTCCCTAAGTAGAGAGGAAAGAAAGACATGAAGTTTCTTTCCTTCCAGAAAGGCTTTTGCAAATCAGAGTAGAAAGGGGTTTCATAGGCCACCTAGACCAACCCCCAGCTAGATCCAGGAAATCCAGAGCAAAAGCATCCCCAACAGATGACCAGTCTCTACTTGAAGACCTCCAGCAAAAGAAAGCCCAACCATATACCCCAAATAACTGATTATTGGTTTCATGTTCTTACCACTAAAAAGTTTTTCCTAACATGCAACCCAAGTCTAACTTAACATGCAACACTCTGGTAACTTAGGCCCATTATATATGCTCTTGCTCTGGGATAGCAGAGAACTATTCAGCCCTTCAGTATTTATGCTTGACAAATCTATGTTGGCTTCTACTAACCACTGCGTTTTGTCAAGATTTATGCTTACAAATTTGTCCCTATCTAATCTGTTCAAGTTTCTTTCCTGGTAGCAAAGCAGTCTAATCTTCCACTTTTCTGAGAACTGGACCAACATTTGCCTATCTCCAGTCCTTGCCTATTCTCAAGGATATCTAACATGATAGACAGATTCTGAGAATACATCAGCAGCTTCTTCTAGTACCCAAGAATGCAATACATCTGGCCCTAAAAACCAGAACTCTTTTAAGGTAGCTAGGCATTTTCTGACCAATTCCTCTTCTTAAATTGCAATCCTGACCCTTAACTACTGTCGCAAGGTCACATACAGTTCCCCTTTTAGGAGAAAACAAGAGGCAAAAGTAGTTCCTTCTCTTTATTACCGGTACATACTAACATTCCATCATCCTTACAATGAAGCAGGCCTGGTTACCTTCCTCTTCCTTAAACCATACAATCCATTTCATTACATAGTATGCCAGCCTCAGTTTTCCTAACACTGTCCTAACAAGTCTGGGTATGCATCTGTATTTGCCCTCTGTGACGACCTCTCCTTCCTTTCATTTTTTCTAAGTCTCGGGGTGTGTGTGTGTGTGTGTGTGTGTGTGTGTGTTAGTTCATCCCCAAACTTTTTGGTCAGCAGCATCAGCTCTTTACATTTTGCCTCATATTTTTCTCCCATTAGAATTGTGATTTGCCTTTATTAACTTCTTCACTTCATGAACTCCCACTAGCCTTGGGCTCCTTTCTTTATTAGTATATCTAGCCATGGAATCCTACCTAGCATTTCTCTGAGCTGATTAAACCCAGCTTTCCTGAAATCAAAGGTACATGTTTGGCTCTATTCACCTTAAGCTTTCCACATGATCAAGATTTTCAGCAGACTGGAAGAAAACAGCAGTGAGTTACTGCTTGCACTTTCTTCAAAAAACAACAACAGAATAAGGAGCACCATGAGGTGTGGAATGGGGGAGTGGGGTCAGTAGTACAACTAAATAATGGCTTTGATAAGGCAAACCAAAAATCTGTGGACCTATGCATATGTATACAAACCATTTCATCTTCTAAAAATGCCACCTTCAGAAGGCATTTTTGCGAATGTTATCATCATTGTTGTTATTACCATGTTTCAAATACTACTAAACAGTGTTTATTAAGAATAAGTCAATAGAAAGTTTTCCTTCCAACAATTCCCCAAACTATAATGTGAGTAATGTATAGCTTTGCTCCAGTTAAACCCAAAGCACCTTACCTGATTTTATAATGAGGTAAAGTATGTTTGCGCCTAATGACTTTCTTGAACTGGCTGACAATGATGGAAGTAAGTTGTGGCAAGGGCCTTCCTTCGAACTGTGACTTGACTTCAAGACCAATCACAGGCTCGTCGACAAAGGCGAAAGACCAGTGAGTGAAGGGCAAGCGGGTGAAAACCAGCCTCACCCGACCCACCACCCTAGAGATCTTGGCAAAGAGATATGCCGACTTGCCAAAGACAAGGTCGGCATCAATGGCCAAGTGGAAGCCACCGTTGTACTCAACGTCCACCTCAAAGTCTAGTTCCTCGGGGCATCCTTCCTCGCTACAGGTCACCGGCCTCAGGATCTTGATGTTCTTGAAAACGGGCACAACGTTCCCGAAGGCAACATCTCTCAAGCTGAGCCCCTCCAGCACCTTGCCTGTCACCTTTGTCTGGAGCAGCTCCTCAAACTCCACCTTGATCTTCCTGGTGACCCAGTGCCTGACAAAGCCAGTGTCCTTGAGCTCCCTGAAGAGAAAGAGACAGATGGCATTGAGCCAATAGAGGGTCTCCTCGGTGAACTCCACCACCGAGCTAGAGGAGGAGTCCGGGTGGGTGCCCTGGTCATTTTTGGAAGGGGACTGGCTGGGGGGCACGCTGCGGGAGCCAGCCCCCTCTTGCACCCCTCCGCCGCCAACGAAGCCGGCGAAGTACTCCTTGAGGCTGGTGTCGGGCACTGCCCGGGTGGTGTAGATGCCGGTGCTGGGCGCCGAGGACGGCCCCTCGGGGGCTTCGGGCTTCCTCCGGTAGAAGAGCAGGATCTGGCACAGCAGCGTCAGGCAGGAGCCCAGCAGAGCCGACAGCAGCATTCCATACACCGACAGCATCGCCTCAGCGCCTCTCGCCGCCCCTCACGCAGCCGCGCCGGCTCCCTGCGAGCCGCCTACCCCGCGGCCCTCGCCGCCTCACGCCGCCGGCGCCACGGCCAGCCCCGCTACCTCCATCTTGCGGGCAGCGGCTTGAGGGGAAACGGGCGCCGCCGCAACTCCGTCAAAAAACAAAAGCAACAACCCGGGGAGCTCGAGGTCGACGCAGCCCCCCCCCCGCAACGCTCGCTCCCCTCAGCCGGCCCCAGACGACAAACCGCCGCCGTATCCACAACTCCTTCCCTCCGTGGCCCGCTCCGCCTCACACAGCAGCAGCAGCGGCCGCGGCATCCGGGTCTTTTCTCGTCTTCTCGCGTCCACCGCCCCCTTCCTGAGGAGAGACCAACTGCCACTTCTCTCCCTTTGGCTGCCCCGTCCCCTCTTCTGTCTGGATTGTAAGGGCTGGGGAGGTCCGGGAGTGGGTGGGTTACGTCATAGGCTACGCCGTCCCATGCGCTGACCTCATAATATTGCGGAGGGAGGAGGGGAAAAAAAGGAAGGCGGAAAAAAGGAGATAGGAAGTGCGCATGCGTGTTTGTTTCTGGCCCCTCCTCCTCCTCCCTTCTGTTGCTTTTGGTTCCCGCTACTCCCCCCGCCCGTCCGGCATGTTCTGTGTTCAAGGCTGGTTGAGAGGTTAGTTAGTGTTTATAAGGCAAAAGGGTTGAAAGTGTGAGGGTCCTTAAAGGCACCGCAAGAAGGAAACGTGGTCGAAGCCTGTTTCGAGGGCTGAATCCTGTCTCCACCAGGGGGATTGCGGAAGCGGTGTTTTCTTTATCAGCATAGGATGCAAGCGGTGTTCTAAGAATAACAACAGGGATTCTGAATTCGGACACGCGTGCACCCGCAACCCGCTTTGCTGGCCTGGATTTTATTTGCTCTCTTCCCACCTGGTCCACCGACAAAGCAATTGCAACCAGCGCATTAGTTTATTGAACTTATAAGCCGCTTCCCACAACAGAACGTCCCGAAGCGATAGAGTAAAACATACACAAGCACATCAAAAATATAATTAGAGCAGAAGCATCAAATGCTTGGGTGCTACCCGAATGTCGTGGGAAACAAACGTCCTTTTTTTGTTTGCACTTCACCGGCATGCTCCTCCCACCCGCGTCGTTTTCCGATCTCCGTGAAAATCACTCCCTTTCTCCTGCTTTTGGTTCAGATTTAGGCAACTACTACTGCCAAGAAAATGAATGAAAATATGCTAGCCAAGATAACATTGGCACGCAGCTTATACTTCACTGAACATAACAGTTTCAAGCAAGAAGGTAGCCGGACCTTGAAGGATTGCAGTGACTTAAATATGCCGAATCAACGCGAAGGATGGCTTTTGTAATGAAACAGACAAATCGAAAGGAACCTGTAAACTTTTTCCCCATGCAAAAATAAGGGGAAGAGGGAGAGGAGCGGGTGCGGAGCGGGAGTGGGTTTTGGGTGTGAAATTAGGCTCTTGTGAACATGACAAAATACCAAATCAAAGTCCAGCGGATGGGGGTTGCCTTTATTTACCTTTTTAAAACAAGGCCTTTAACCTTAAGAAACACGCAGAACTTGTATATTGCTTCATATATGCTGTTTACGGACCAATTACACAATGCAACTGAATTAGGCACAGATTTCATGATGCTAAAGGGAAAAGAATAACAAACACAGGTTTTCCGGTTTTCCATTAATGTTATCCAGATTCAAAAGTGCAATGGAGTATTAATTATTCAGAGTCACTGTTGTCCCTCTTTTCCTCTAAAATAATGGTTATTGGATGGTATGAAAAACTACATGTCTCTGAGTGATGCTTTAAGATTGCAGTCCAAACAGCACCTACTTGAAAAAGCTGAGCAACAGCAAGATTCCGGGTTCTCGGCACTTTGGGTAAAGAGTTTATCTTTGAGACAAACCTGCGACTAGTGTTTTTGAGAATAAAGGTTTGTTTTATACAAATTTACAACCTGAGTTTTGATGGAGGAAGTGCAGAACATTACACTCCAATAGTGGCTCTCATTGCTCCTCTCATAGCTTCAGCAAGTTTGGGTCTAAAGCAGCAGCCCGTCATGTCCCCATCCATGTCTCGATGCAGCCTGTTCTAGCCAGCGCACATTCAGTCTTGGCCTTCTCCTTCCCCCAAACCCTTGCTCTGTTAAAAAGACAGGTGGTGATATCACACCTCATCTTACCTGATAAGTGACCTAGAGATAGGTCAATTAATCAAGAGTCTAAATTTAATCACACTGGACAAAGAATTGATAATATTGTATCCTTTGTGACCTTACTGCACAATGCACTTCTACATTGTTGAAATAAAATAATAAATACCTGTAAGTTAAAATTGACTTTTAAAAAAATCCTTTAAAAAACCCTTAGACATGTCTTCTGAATTGTTTTGGGGACGGATCCAGGGCGGGGATAGGTGGATGTCTGACCTGCCCCCCAATCAACATACTGCAGTGCGTTGTGGGGGTGGGTGTTTTTTTTTTAAATGTCTGGCAATGTTTTGTTGGGTGCCATCCATCACCAAACACCCTCAGTGGGCTGCAGCTGTTTTGAGCAAGTCTGGTGTTCCACAAAATTTGAACAAACAAACAAATAAAGAAATAAAGTGCCTGCACAGGCAAAAGGATGCATGCCCAAAAATGAAACCAGGTTTTCCACAACTCAGGGCGGGTGGGCTGCTGGCGGGGCAGGCAGGCAAGAACACACACACACACACACACACACACACACACACACACACACATTTTAACTCACTGTTTTGCACAGGTCTGGTAGAATATTCAGGGTGGGTGGGAACACATATTTCAAATACATCCCATTGAACACTGCCCCCTTGTGCGGATGGAAAACAATGAGATGATGATTTTAATTGAAAGGGCTCATGTGTGGACATACATATGCAAAAGCACACATTAAAAAGTTTGATGTACGTGACGCACAAACTCATTAGCACTTGGGTATGTATACAGCCCTAGTCCTAGGACCTTCTGGGAAGCACAGAAGCACATGAAGGCAACTACCCTCTCCTATATCTTACCCCTCAGTCCTTGGCATTCAGAGGCATATCAACACTGAAATTATAAAGCATTTCCTTTGTTTTGAATGACTACCCTCAGTTCACAACACCGTATTTCAACCTAACATAAGGTGTGCTCTTTATTTCCAACACAAGAGCTCTTGTTTTTGAAACTGGATCTGGCAACCCTGCTTTTGCATAACCACTTTATGGAAGGGAGGCTGAAATTGCTGACAGGTGCAGCTGTCTAGCCCTCCAGTGTCACATAACATATCGGGATGCAATTGGCATGTGGCACATGGACAAAAAAAATGACATTAAGGGATGTGAATAGATCCAACCTGGCCAGATAATGCAGGACACATTGCTGCAAAGAGGAGGAGACTGGGCAGATGGCTTTTTGTCCTCTTACATATTTATTCTCTCTCTCTCTCTCTCTCTCTCTGTGTGTGTGTGTGTGTGTTTTAAAGGGAGCTAAGGCAATTGTCACAGGTAGGTAGCAACTTTAATTCCAATTTGTTATTTTTGTACACCAAGTATTTCTGATTCCCAACACATAGATTCATCTTGCAACATAAACACTGGCAGATTTCCAATTATGTGTCTTTTAGCAAGCTACTTTTTTCCATTGTGTCTTTTGTGTGGAGAAGATGGATAGGGAGCAGTAGAACCTTGCCCTCTCCAATGAAGCAGGAAAGTTGGAAGATTAAGGAAAAAATAAAGTACTTTCATACTTTACATAGCGCATAAATAAACTGGGGTATTAGCCCTCACAAGAGATTGTGATGGCCACCAAAGTGGATGTCTTTAAAGAAGCTTAGACAAACACAAAGAGAAAAAGGCTATCAATTGCCACTAGCCATGATGGCTATGCTTTTACCCCCACTACTGAAGGCAGTATGCCTTTGAATACCAGTCGCTGGGAATCACAAGTGAGGAAAGTGTTGTTCTTGGTCCTCCAAGCAGGCTTCTCCTGGGCCACTGTGAGACCAGAATGCTGGAAACCAATGAACCTTTGGCTTGTTCAACAGGGCTCTTAAGTTTTTTCCTTTGCTAATCACATTACATGTATAGTTAGGGACTATTACATTTACATTATATGAGATCAGCAGAAAGGCAGGAATGTGAAGCCCAGTCAAGCAAAGTGTGTGGAGCTACACTAAATCAACAGCTATGTTTACTGTGGCAGTTTGATTGCTTACCAGAAGCAACATACAACTCTTTGATTTCAAAGTTGCCACACTTCTGGGATTAATATTCAGGGCCATTAACATGATTTATTTTGTCCACAGCAATAACACAGGTATTATATGCACCACAGAAGGAGCCCACGTATTTTTCTGTATTAATAATATATAAATACGAGTTAATGAAGGGGGGGGGGGGAGAGAGAGCAAGAGAGACAGTTGTGTTAATTGACTTTCCGAGATGCTAATCTATGGCTCATTAGCTTTAAACATAGGTCTTGCAGCATGGTGCCATGTAGAAATAATGTACTTTAGCTGGAAACACAGCACAGTAAATGCAGCATGGTGTTCATCCATTATTCAGCTTATAAACACACACACCCCTCTATTTGTTCTCTGGAGAGTTTTAGGAAGCAGGATGATTAAAGGCGCAGGAAGAGAGGTCTGCAGATAAACATCCATAATAAAAGCCTGGAGAGGAATAAAGAGCTGGCGCTTAAGTATGCAGGAAGAACTGTTGCCTAAGCTACATGCTGTGGTGGTAGTAAAAAAAAAAAGGCATCTCAATCACAAAGCAGAGATGGGGAACCTACATCCCTCCAGATGTTGCTAGACTACAATGCCCATCATCCTTGGACAGGGCCAGTCCAAAATATGGCAGAGTGAGACAGTTATCTTAGGATGGAGGAGGGGTGAGGACATTGGTGCTCCCCAGATCCTCTGCTCACTTCATTATTAACTTGGCATATATGATTAACTTGGCATATATGTTTAAAACAGCCTTTTCTAGCTTCCATGACAAACTGTGAGAGCAACTCTGGTATCCTTCTGGCCACTTTGGCCAGAAGGTCTCATTCTGAAGGATCCCCTTGGCCTTTTCTCAGAGTGAGGTGAGGCAGTGAGGAGGTAGAGCAGAGAAACCACCACTATTGCTGGTGATTGGGGGGGCACAGTGTGGAGAGACACAAATGTCTTTGCAATGGCTGAAATCTTAAAGATGCAAATACTCAATGTAGGGCAGAAACTCAAACCAATAAAAATTTATTGAAACCAAATATAGTGACATGGGAGCCAGCCACCTTATGATTCAAACAGCATCCACACCTTATTGCCAAAAATACACTAAATTCTATTTTGAAGCACAGGCACAAAACCATACCTTAGCCAAAACACACATATTTTCTCATCCTTCTATTTAATGCCTCCCTCTAGCCCAGGGCTGAGAAACAATGTTGGACTACAGGTCCAATCATCCCTAACCACTGGCCATGCTGGCTGGGGCTGATGAGATTTGGAATCCAACAAATATTTAGAGGGACACAGATTCCCCACCACTCCCGCAGCCCTCCATGCGCTGGAGAGTTAACTTCTGCAGCAAGGCTTTCCTATACATGTAGGCTCCCAAACGGTTTAGAATCCTAATATTCCAGGGTTCTAGACCATGCAAGAAGCTTTCAGGACTAGAACTGGCTCCCTGCTGCAGAGGTTCAGCCCCCAACAAGTGAGAGAGCTCTGGGAGAGGTGACAATGATAATGAAGGAGCGGTGAGGTCAGCCAGAGAGTATTGCCATGCTTCCCCTCATGCAGTGATAGTCGCATGGGGCGAAGAACTCTGGGAGGCTTAAACTAGTGATTGACAATAGTTCATGCCGCCTTATGTAAATATATGCAAATCTGTTCTCTTCCGAGAGTGATGAATTTCATCTTTCCTTTTGTTGGCAATGCATACATGCCCACCCTTGCTGCTTTTTATGAAACATTTAGACTTCTGTACATATTTTTATGGGACACTGGTGGCGCTGTGGGTTAAACCACAGAGCCTAGGACTTGCCAACCTTTCGGCAGTTTAAATCCCCGCAACAGGGTGAGCTCCCGTTGCTCGCTCCCTGCTCCTGCCAACCTAGCAGTTCGAAAGCACAGCAAAGTGCAAGTAGATAAATAGGTACTGCTCCAGCGGGAAGGTAAACAGCATTTCCAATCGCTGCTCTGGTTTTGCCAGAAGCGGCTTAGTCATGCTGGCCACATGACCTGGAAGCTGTATGCTGACTCCCTTGGCCAATAAAGCGAAATGAGCGCCACAACCCCAGAGTCGGCCACGACTGGACCTAATGGTCAGGAGTCCCTTTACCATTACCTATTTCTACATGTATTCAGTGCTTTTTTCTGGGGGTACTCAAGGGTACACAGTACCAGCACCCTCCCCCCCCCCCCCGAAGAAAAGCACTTGTTAAAAGTGTGGCACTTACCATAACAATATCATAGTGAATACCGGCACCTTTTTTCTAGAATAAAAGCACTGCATGCTTCCCAATCTCTGAACAGTGAGAGATTTGAAGGTGCGAGTGCATATCTCTTGTTTTGTTTCCTTGAAATTAAGATCACTAGAGACTGAGTTGTATTTGAGATATATGGCTTTATTTGCACATGAGCATGAAATTTAAGGGCTCAGAACATTAACACTCTTTCTCCCTCATTGTGCTGAAGTTGCGGGGCAAAGCCCTGTCTTCAGACTCAGCATAAGTCCTCTGTGTTTCCCAGTTCCAGATACACAATAGGTAAGATGAGACTGGCCCTTGACCTTTTAGTCACCCACTGAGAATGACATTGCCTCCACCTAGGGGAGGGGAGGAAGAGCTGCCCCCTTCTCCTGGAAGCATATCACACTAGTAATTCCTATAGGAACACACCTGTACTTGGCCTACTATTTACTCATGCAAATATATACTTAGCAGAACTTGTTAGAACCATCAACTTAGCAAAATGACTACTTTTGCAGCCTCTTCCCTACAGAATCCCATCTTACAGATATAAAACCACAGGCTTGGAGGAAACCTAAGGTGACATCCAGACCAAGTCTGCATCCTGTAACATAATTGTTTACGAAAATGGACACGTGTTTCAAACTTGGATATTCCCTTTAAATATACATAAGCAGGGCCCTAATTCCTTCCCACAGCAGCTTGACGTATCTTAAAGGGGAAAGCTGCATTTGAAAAAGAAGTATCAATGACTTGGCGGCGGCATTCCCCATCTGGCATCCTTACCCTGTAAGTCCCCTTACACAAGTCTCATCTGATTTGTGCATAAGAATTGGCAAGAGAATGTTGTGCAACTGGCTTCACCTCTTTCCCCAGCCTTCTGTGCAAAATTAGCACAGAGGGACTTTCATAAGCTGTGGCAATCGAAGTGGACAGCAAGTGAAACAACATCCTGAGCTCCAAAGCAGAGAGGCTGTTAAGACAGAAGTCTGTTGCCCTTGCTTTCGCTGAGAGCAGGTTGTTTCTCTTCCCCTTTCTCGTCCCACTTTGCTCAGCCTAAAAGCAGGCTCGTGGCTTAGAGATATTAATGCATGGGGAAATCCTTTTGGGTGAACAGTGTTATCAGCCAGGCTAATCCATTTTGGCCTGTGCACCTGCATCCCTTTTAAGCTTCGTCCTTGTCTCACCCCACACTGTCAATGGCTGTTTGGATGAGGAGCATTTCTAAGTCTGCCCAGGAGACCAGTAATAGTGCATGGCTATTGCCAAATAAAGGAGAGCCAAAAAAGCTACTGTATCATCCCGATCTTCTCTTCAACAAGCCTGCAATCCCACATAGAACCTGGGAGGTTATCGAAAGGCTTGATATCCTCCCTCCCGCCTTTGCTAAAATCAAGGTAGTTGTCTGTGTTTAATTTTATACTAGAGATTTGTAGGCCTTAACACCACCTCCTCACCAGCTGTTCAGTGCATCTGTTGTTGTAATGTGATCTCTGTTCCACTCTCTGACTAAGGCTGCAATCCTATACACACATATCTGGGAGTAAGCACCACTGAAAACAATGAGACTTACTTGGGAGTAAATTTGCATGGGATCACACTATTAAATCTATGGAAGGGTGTTGAAAATATTATAATTGTGAAATGTTTCATGTCCCATGAGCAGGGTAAACATTACGGGTGGCATTCAACTCCGTTTTACTCAGAGCAGATCCACTAAATTAATGAGCATAATTACCGGTAAATTAATTTCTACAGATCTACTCTGAGCAAAACTGAGTTGAATACCACCATAACTTCATCCTTTTTCAAGGACCATGATTTCTTTCTTATAAGCAACATTTGGCATATGACACTTTTCAAGTCTCAATGAGTTTTACATAGATGAGTCCTGTAAGGCAGTGAGGTATTATTAGTGCTGTATTGCAGCTTGGGCATTGAGGCTAATGATCTGGTGTGTACATGATGGTAAACTGGAGTACTGCTTAGCATGACCACATGAATGCACCAGCTCCCAGAAAGCAACTCTTACTTGTTTGCTCCTCCCTGAGATTTTTAGGTCAGCATAGCAGAAGAACATGCTTGCACAGCAACATGGAATATTGGTTTCCCACATGCTCCTGCGGGTATATGATGAAGGTAATTTTCCTCCATTGCTTTGCTGTCTCTACAAGGGCTAGACAGAAACATGTGTTATCAGTCATGAGCAGTGCTTCCCCCCCCCCCTAGAAAAATAGGTGCCGTTACTCCCCATAAAGTTGTTACAGTAAGTGCCACACTTTTTAACAACCAAAAAGAGGAGCCAGTACTGCATACGTGGTCATTGCCTAATATCCACCTAGTGTGATCAGAACTGAGACCTCTTCCTTTCTAGGCACCTCTTAGGAGAAAAGAAGGGGACAACTTGCAGCCTGTACCATCCCTAACTCACAACCCCGTTAAGAGAGAGCAGCACACCTTGCAGGTAGCAAAGAACAAAGAAACAGAATTTTGACATTTTCAATGGGCTTTCTGTGAGCATGAAAGGGAATGATAGTCAGAGGAATGATAGTCAGATACCCATAGAGGCTAGTGGTGCGGGGCACCAGGGCGCCAGGGCGCCAAGTTCTGGAGAGCACCAGGGAAGAGGTGGAGGCGGGACGTGGCACCTCCCAGCATCAGCTCGCCACCCTTGCGCACCTCCGCCATGCCCCGCTGAAGCAGCACCACGCCCGGAGCCTCCGTCTGCCATGGCCACCACGGCACGAAGTGTCCAGCTGAGCCGGGAGGTGCCGCATCCGGAGGAGCTGCCCTCCAGCCACTGCCTGCCTCCTCCAGCCCCACTAGTAGCACCATCCTCCCTAAAAAAGGTAAAAAGGTCAACAACTCTGGGAAATGGGGGGGAGGGGCACTAGAGGGAGCTTTGCACCACGGCGCTGGATATTCTTAAGACAGCCCTGATGATAGTACCTGTGACTTAGGGAAAAGAGGTGTGTGATCCAGGGAAGAGTTTTAAGATAATTGCTGTACTAGAGGAGTTAACACTAGCCAGTCACCATTGCTGTGAAATGAACGGGAATGATGAGTCTGGGAAACTGGAAATGTAGAACATTAAAACAAAGATTAGGGATGGAATATGAGTCTTCTCTTTTGTATGTGTGGTGTAGTGGTTAAGAGCAGTGGACTCGTAATCTGGTGAACTAGGTTCGCATCCCTGCTCCTCCACATGCAGCTGCTGGGTGACCTTGGGCTAGTTACACTTCTCCACTTCTCTGAAGTCTCTCAGCCTTACTCACCTCACAGAGTGTTTGTTGTGGGGGAGGAAGGGAAAGGAGATTGTTAGCCACATTGAGACTCCTTGTTGTTGTTGTTTAGTTGTTTAGTTGTGTCCGACTCTTCGTGACCCCATGGACCAGAGCACGCCAGGCACTCCGGTCTTCCACCACTACTTCTTCTTCTTCTTCTTCTTCTTCTTCTTCTTCTTCTTCTTCTGCTTCTGCTTCTGCTTCTGCTTCTTCCTGCTTCTTCCTGCTTCTACCTTCTGCAAACACTTGGTAGCTTGTACTTTTCTAATTCTTTTTACTATAATGTTATTTCTAAGTGAATTAGTTTAAAAACTGTTAAAACTAATTACTCCTTTTAAGAACCTTGTTTCCTCAAGTCAGCATTTTACTAAATAGCAAATAGATCCTAATGTTGTAGGGCTGTACCTGACATAGTCATATTCCAAACATGGCCACTGAAATCAAGTTAGTCATGACTCTTGACTAAATTAAGTTCACTGATTTCATTGGGCTGTGTCTGAGGTTAGCCAGATGCAGTCCACACTTTTTGCTCTAGGAGAAATCAAGGGCAGGTTTCTGGCAGTCAAAAGAGAAATGCTCAATGCTTTGAAGAAACTGAACGAGACACAGAACATGTGCAGCTTGCTTTTTCCAGTGTCTGAGTGCCCAGGGTACTCCTTAGTATGGAACCACTGGAAAGCTGCCACATAATTATTATATCTCAAAGCATGGTCTCCTCATCCTGCACCAACTGTCCTCAAGCATAACTAAAGATCAGTTTGTACTCTGTGGCTTTATTATCATTGGTTATAAAGCCTGAGGTTAAAAGGCCGTATTGCACTAAGTTTCAGGGTGTTTCACAATTTTGCTCTTGGCCAACCATAAAATCCAGTTAAAAGTGCACAAGCTGCAGCATTTCCTGGAGATGTCTGTTCTGGTGATATATGCCTTAGTTACATGCTATATGTGTAGCTGTCTTTGGAAAGTCTTCAGAAACTTTAGCAGGTCCAAGATGCTGTGGCCAGATTACTAAACTAGATGAACTAGTGGCCTTACTCAGTGTAAGGCAACTTCCCATATTGCAAATTAGCAGCTTTTTTTTTTTTAAGAACATTAACTTTCTCCAATATTAAAAAAGGATTTTTTGACAACTTTCAAGATGCAGAATGTGCATATGGTGGAAGTAATACTCACATACACTACAGAATCACTCTCCACTTTCATATGTGTGTCTCTCAATCAGATCCAATAATGATAATTTCCTTTTCGGTTCCTTTTAAGTGTCACATTTTGTTGTTGCACCAGAAATATGAATGAGACTGCACTGCTGGTTGCTTTACTTATATTGGGGCTGCAGGGAGAGAGAGAAGAACTGCAAAAGGAAAAGTTGGGCAATGAATTAGTCTAGAGACAGTGGCCACGAATATGCTTCGGCTAAATGCAGTAAGGCAGCTTGCGAATTTGTAAGAATGGATTTTGTGTCCGAAGAATGACAGTCCTGAGCTGCATGCCCTGAGCTCCGTGTCCTTGACTGGGAGTCCTCCAGATCTGGAAGTGGAGAAGGGGAAATCTCTCTGCTAGTGTCCCAAGTGGACTTCACTGCAATCTCTCCTGCCAGAGAGCGAAGGGGAAAGCATTGTCTTCATTTGCTGCTGTCATGTCATCCTGCGGTGGGGGGGGGGGGGTGCTGCCCAGAGGGATTTCTCAGACAACTCTGCTAATATTCTCTCTCAGTTTACAGGTGTAAGGTTACTGTACTCAGTAGACCATGCATCTGACTCACTGCAGCAATTCTTTCTCTATGTTCCTGGGCTGATAGCCAAGGCTTGATGTCGGTGGAACAAAAAAAAAAATATTACGCAGATTTAGCATCAAGAAAGACTAGAATATATGTGCCTAGAATATATTTTGAATTTTCTAAACAGCACCATCAAATACCTTCGTTAAATGTTATTCTCATTTTTATTTTGGCATACTAGTTAGACAGTTAAGAAAAAGAAGAGGAGGAGCATCAGGACAGAACAGAAGATGGTATCAGAGTGCATGGAAGAGGCACAATGGCCTTTGCTGTACAATCCTCTTTTCACAAAATGAATGCACATTTGTGGTGTTCGGTCTACGCATCTCCCTGCAAGGTAGTACTTTTGTTTTGATAGGATCATACTTCTTCAGCAAATATTCAAAGTGCAATTTCTCTAACCTGAGAAGATGAGTATCATTATTGTGATAGTTGGCATTAATGTATATGGCATAACATCATCCCCCACTCCATATTATTTTATGCTTTTTACATAGTAATTGGGGGGAGGTGTTAATCCTTTTGGGGCAATCCACTCTCCCACTCTAAAATCTGTATCGGGATATATTTAAGTGCAATAAGCCAACCAGCCCTAAAACCCGGACCTAAGAGTCCTCAGGTATCTGAGCTATCAAGTAGTTGGCCTATAGCTGACCTCAACTGTCATCTAGTATTCATTTTTAGAGCAGGGGGGCCATTTGAGAAGCTTTCTTACAAATGGAAAGCTTCCCTTTTCCAGACGATAAGTTTTACACATACACACACTCTCTCTCTTTTAAAAAGCTCTTTGAGGAATTAATGGCCAAACAGAGAATCATACAGAGCTTTGAAAACATTAAAAAAAAAAAAAAGCGAACAGCCCATGTTAAGTACTGTATGGGGAAAGGGAAAGGCCAGCAGTGGAAAGAACTTTAAATTATCTGGTATTTTCAGCAGTCCTTCAAATTGCAGAACTGGGATTCTGCAACAATAGCTCATGCCACAGCTTCTGAATCCATTGTGAGTTCTCAGAATATGGGAACAGCTCTCCAGGGTTTCAGGCAGAAATCCTTCCCAGTCCAATCTGGAGATGTTGAGAATTGAACTTGGGATCTTCAGTCTTGGGATCTGCTCTGCTTGCAAAGCTAATACACTATCGCTGAGCTACAACCCTTCCCCCTCTTTTTATATTCCATGTGCCTTCAGACCTTCACTGTGGTAGGTATCTGAATTCTTCCCCCACTCTTAAAATAAACATCTTACTAATATTGATCTACAGTGAGTTTAAAAAAGTTTAAAACAACAATCCCCTCAAAAAACCTGAGGCGTTTTTGTTAGGAATAGTTCAGTCTGAAGTTCCTAGCTGTTAGGAAAAATATATTTATGTACGCAACCACAGCAGCTCGAATTTTGATAGCCCAAAGATGGAAAGTGAGCAAGATCTCTAGTAAGGAAGATTGGCAACTTAAGATGATAGAATTTGTGGAAGCAGCAGGTTTAATTTATGGAATAAGAGAGCAAGAAGAATCTTTAATCAAAGAGCAGTAGATTTTTTTTGCTGAATATTTAGAAAATAACTGTACGGTTGAAAATGCTGGTAGCATTTAAATGAATTCAACAGTATAGCAAATATTTGAAGGATGTAAAATGGAGAAACGATTAGATTGGTTATAGTAAAATATGCAGGAATGATAGATAAGTAAAATGAGCCATGAAAGGGGAAGGAGGGAAGTCAATTGTTACACATGGTATTATGTAAAATGTTTATTTTGAGATGTATAAACTGAAAAATTAATTAAAATTGTTATTTTTAAAAATAAAATATATATTGAACAAAGCTATTAAACTAGTTTGCCCAGTACTCTGGATACAAATGAATATGCCAGCAGAGCTTAAAATAAGCTGCTTGAAGTGGATTAGAAAAAAGAGAACAATTTCTCAGTTCTCAGGATTGGCTAGAGAGGTAGGCATCAGGGAACAGAGGCTGCATTTGGAGACTGACTGATACCACTTTCAAAGTAGCAGCGCCTGCTTGTGGTTCACCTTTTCAATATATTTATCTGTAAGCAACTGTGTATCGCAGTTTCCGGTGTTCCCAAGGAAACCAGACCTGCTCTAAAATGTCCCACTGGTTGAGGGAATGTGGAGTGCAAAAGAACATGTAAAATAGTGTCAGGTTTTTATACTTTGCTAATTTAAAAGTATTAATATAAATCTATCTATAACTTGATTTCCCCTGTTGTGCAATGCTTTTGTTTTCTGGAGTTTGTTTATAAGGTTATCAATCCAAAAAGAGTTAAAATCTGATTTTGTCACAGCACGGCTCTTGGGTTTTAAAAGGACCAATCCCCCCGAAAGCTATTTTCTTCAGCTTGCAATGCATTACGAATTCTGAACAACCAGTGGTGTTGCCAAATTTTTTTTTTGGGGGGGGGGGCATGCAAGGTGTCCTTAGTGCCCCTGCATGGTATTTCCTCCCCTGCTGTTGCTGTGCATTATCTTGCTGTGGAAATTTCTCATCCCCTGCCATAACCTTTGAGTCAGACTCCCTGTTCTGCCAAGGACACTTGTTCTTTTGGATTCAGAGGCCTCCAAACATTGCCCATAAGGCAATGCGACCCTCAGGCTGAAAAACATTCCTCACCCCTAACATAATGCTCACATTATTTTCCCAGTTCTGGTCAGTACCATTTACAAATTGGGTGGCAGATAGCTGGTTGTCCAGGCTGCTGCTGCTGCCGAGATCTCAGTAAATCTCATCTGGAGCCATGCAGCTGGTTTTTAAAGTGCATCCCCACCCCCATTTGCACGGAGAGATCTAAGCAACAGTTCTGCTAGGAGATCAACTGCAGGAGCAGTCCAGGTGGCTGCCCTCAGCTTCCTTTGGCCCCTCCCTGAGAGCATGGGTTGTGGGTTCTGTATTTGCGTTCAGAGACCCACCCTTGGGGATGTCATTCTTTATTAATGGAATCATCTGGCAGCGCACGTCTGGGCAGGAGACAGTTGCACAATAAATACAAAATGCCTTCGCCCATCCTGGGTTGATTATGAGCAAAACAGTGACATAAAGATGAACGCTATTAAAGGAAATGCATTTCCCTCCAGGAGGAGGTGGGGAAACCCACCCTCCACTCTTAAAATAAATGTCTTATTGATTTTGATGATTTGCTCTGTCTTCAGGTTTCTAGTAAGCCTGGAAAAAGGCTCTAAGGCATTGCAAAGTGCCTCCATATTTAACCACATGATAATGCAGCTGCAGCACAAAGTTTCCTGTACGTATAGTGTCAATAACATTAATAACCACAAGCTAACAATTCCAACAGAAGTATATACTGCAATTGACTTCCCCCCCTCTTAGTGGTACACTGAAGTCATCAGGATACTTTTACATGGCCAAAACTGGCTGTGCCAGAATTGACAAATTTGACATAAATATAATATGTCATACAGATTCTATAAGTATGCAGCAAACATTATATGATGAGTGTAGAAGGGTGCTGGCAAGGTGCTGAAGGTTGATATGCAGGAATTTGGACCAATTGCTTCCACTGTCTTTTATCCTGTTGCCGTTGTGATGGGGAAAACCTTTTCCAGATACGTTTTTATGCACCAACTGTTTGCCAGAGGATAGTAATTGCATATGATGCAAAGCTTCCATGGAGCAAACTGAACTATGAAAATTATTGCAAATGAGGCTGTTGCTCTGGGGCAGTTAGTTTGGCTGTTCCTTTGCTAATGATGCTGCACAGAGCAACACATTGTAATGGAACTACAGCAGCATCCTGCATGTAGTCCCACCCGCACCCCCACCCTTATGTTGCAAAGTCACTTGCAACTTGCAGTCCCATAGTTAGTATAGGCAAACGCCTTCAGGATGCTGTGCAGGTGAAATACCCCTAGATTCATATTCATCTTGCCTATATGGTATGTTGCAAATGGCATGATGTCTTAGTGCAATGACTGTATTCTCTCAGAGCATTTGGTTTTAGGGCTGCACTTACCGTCAACCTTGTAGCAGAAAGCTGAGTTATTGAATACAATATAAGAACATAAGAGCCCTGCCCTCCTGGATCAGGCCAAAGGCTGATTGGTTGACTGTCCGAGATTGTGGGGAGCGGTGGTTATTGTTGTTGTTGTTGTTGTTTTGCACATGACAGTGTGTACATGATTCCACACATTTATTCTCCTTACAGATATACTGTCTCCTTGTAGGAGAAATATCATGTATAAAATGAAGCAGTCCAGAGCCCACAATTCAGTCAGGTAAGAATTTGTAGATTAATGACTAATTCTGCAAAACTAAATGGTCAGAGTGTTCTGCTGAGCCTGTGATAAATCCTTCTTCCATTCTTGGAATTCTAAGCACGCAGAAGCTGAAAGAACACTGGCCTAGGGTAAATAATGCCTCAGCAATTTTTTAAAAAAAAATAATCAAAAAAATCCCAGGGTCAACTGTCCACCTTGTGCAAACTGACATTTAGTTAGAATATGGACAGAATGGAGTCAATCCGCTACTCCAAACAACCCTCCATTTTACGGTGTGCCCAGGTTTATTTTACCATAGGCATATTACAATTTATAGCGAACCAATATACCGTAAATGCTAGTATTTTTGTTGTGGTAAGTTACCACCAAGTCCTATGCACATCTACTCGAAAGTAGGGTCTGTTGAGTTCAGTGCAACCTACTCCTAGGTAAATGTATGTAGGATTGCATCCTAAGAGAATAAACAATTGCAACTTTTTGTAGCTAATCTCACTTGTTTCAAAAAGATGTTCACCTCTTATCCAGGAAGCGGTGTATGTGTGTGTGGATTTTTAGCTGAAGAAAAGGAAGTAGCCCTACCCTCAACTTAGTCCTCCTTTCACAATTTTAAGCTCCCGTGGCTAATTTTCCTTTAAGACAAAAACAAAAAAACAAGACCTGTTGAAATGAAAAGTCACAGAACTGCAGTGTAGTTTGGCCCCTAACCAAAATGTTAATTCACGCTTTCTTTAGAAATTGAAAAGGCTCAGTTGTCCTAATACTATTCCAGTTAAAGGCAGCAGGAGACAGTGAAGACTTGCTGATTAGATCAATTAGGTATCAGCACTACTAATCATTTCCCTTATTTGCCTATGGGCTAGCAGTGAGTGACATCTGAGCTACACACAATTAATTAACGTGGCTCTGCAGCACAGAAGGTTTTGCAGATTTATTCAGCACGCCGGCTGTCCTTAAAAGCTGGCATAGACTTCTTTGGTTGTCTCTCCTTTTCCCTTTCTAGAGGCACTCTACAGGCAGGCTGCTTGGTAAAATTGCAGAACATAAAAGACACAACCTCAAAATATGTCCACTGAGCGTAAATTCCCAACTTTTTAAAAAAACAGTCCAAAAAAACCCTCAGGAAAACTATTTATTATTATAGAGAAAGTTTCATGAGAAGCTGGCAGTAGATATGCTTGTAAGAATCAGATTATCTGGATCCATTTCAATCTGGACTCAGGCCCAGTTTTGGCACTGACAAAGTCTTGGCTACCCTGGTTTATTGATTTTCTCAGGAGTAAGATAGAGGGAGTACAATCCTGTTGATTTGCCTTGATCACCTGAGGGTTTTGATACTATCAGCCATGGTATCTTCCTGGATCAGCTCTGTGGGTTCGGTGTCAGAAGCAGGATGATATGGTGGCTCTGTGCCAATCCACAGGACCATTTCCAGATAGCAGCACTGAGGAACTTCTGCTCAGCTGCATGGCTTGAAAGGTGTGGGGTTCTGCAAAGCTGCATGTTGTTCCTCTCACTCCTTAACATCTGATGATGCTGGAAGGGGTCATACGGGGTGTTATGCCATCAATATACAGATGACATGCAGCTCTGTTTCTCCTTGTCATCAGAATAAGGTGAGAACCATTATCTGAAGGCAGTAATGGGCTGGATGCAGGTCAATAAACTGAGGTTGAATCTGGACAAGGTGGAGGTGCTTGGGCTGGTAACTTTCAGGTCCAGGAACTGAGTATATGGATGGAGTTACACTCCCCTTGAAAGAACCAGTGAATAGTCTGGGAATACACCATGATTCAGCTTTCTCCTTCAAAGCCCAAGTGATGTCAGGGGTCCAGCTCTGTCTGGTCCACAGCTATTGCCATTATTGGATAGAAACATCAGCTATGGTAACCCACACTTTGGTAACCTCATGTTACTGTAAAGTACTCTGTGTGGTGCTCTCCTTAGAGACAGTTTGGAAACTGCAGCTAGCGGAGAATGTGGCTGCCAGAGCGTTAGACCAGTTCAACTAGTTGGAATCACATAATGTTGAATCTGAACTGCTTACCTGTATGCTACTGACTTCAGTTCAAGATGTCAATGCTAATTTATAAATCTCTAGAGAGCATAGGAGCCAAGAACCTGTACTAGCTTGCCTGTGCACTGTGCAATGGGCTTTTGTTGGGTGAGGTATACTATGCTGAGACATGGAGCAGGTTGTGTTGTGTTGTGGCTCCCCAATTATGGAACATACTCCCCTTGGGGATTTGACTGACATCTATGTTTTTCACCTTTCTATACCCATGTTATATCCCATAATAAAGTTACTGAGATTTAGGTACTTGCACCTCCAGTGCGGTCAGTTCTTGGAGATTGCCTTGCTCCCAGTTACACCAAGCCAGTCATGGCTGTTATCAGCATAGGGCCCAGTGGCGGCACCAGAAAAAAAATCATGGGGGGCACAGAAGGAGCAAAATAAGTTTCTAGGTGGGAGGACTGTGTCCTATATTATAAGATCTCTGAAAGAAAAATAACAGTATATTTCACACTAGAACTGCCATCTTAGGAAACTCCCCCCCCCAAAAAAGTTATATATTAGTTAATGTAGGTAATAATTTTTTATAGAGTATGTGTTAACCAAATTCAAATTACAGTAAGGAAAAGGCAAGTTAGACTCACTTTACAAGCATATGGGAATACCTGTATTCACAGGTGTGTTAATAATCTAAAATCCAAATTGCCCCATTGAAGTTAATGGAAGTTGCATCTTCATAATAGCCAGGATACAGTGACCCTGTTCATGCATGTGCAAGGGCTTCTGCATAGTCAGGAGGGTTTCTCCTATTTCGCCTCTGTTTCCCCCACCCTCGCTGCCCTGCACACACAAAATAGGTGCTTCTTTTACTGTAAGAAAGGATGTTGGTAAAGCTGGCTCAAACTTCTGGGAGCATTGTTGAATGATGCTGGTTTGTGGGGGTGTGTGTGTTTGTGTAAGTGTGTGTGTGTAAGTGTGGCTGTCAGAAAGAGAGGCCTTAAAGGGTCTACTTACTAGGTCAGGCATGGGGAACATTTGGCCCTCTGGATGTTGTTGAACTACAACTCCCATCAACCCAGGCAAGCATGGCTGATGGTCAGGGATAATGGGAGTTGTAGTTCAACAGCATTTGGTAGGCCACATCTGTGCTAGGCTGCAAGATTCTTTGGACGTCAGTCAATTTAGATAGAATTTTTCTGTAATGATTTCAAGGGAGAGACTGTAGCTCAGTAGCAGAGCTTCTTTTTCAAGATGGGGAACCTGTGCTGTCCAGATGTTGCTGAACTCCATCTCTCACCATCTTTGCCCGTTGACCACACTGGCTGGGAATGATGGGAGTTGGAGTCCAACAGCATCAGAAGGGCATCTTCTATTGGAAGGACCAGATCGCAAGCAATATGAAAGATCCTTGCCAGGGTAGACATGGTTTCCTATGATAGCTCCCTGAATATAAGAACGTTGAAATATTTTTAACCCCTCAGTTGACAGTTAGATTCCTTTAATGATAAACTCCTTGGCCTTCTGGGAATAAGGGTGTAAGAAGATGGACGATACTGCTTTTATTATTGTGAGTTCCATAAAACTCAGTGGATATTTTACCTTCTAGACCAGCCTTTTCTTCTTTCTTTATTTCAGCTGAGTGCAATGTTTTGCCATGTACGGTTATAGAACTTCACTTTCAAGGATTCTGCTCATGTTGAGAGTTTGTCCTTGAGATTTGGGCAAAAGCGACTCTCTTGCATGTATGTTTTTTAATTGCAGTTTTAATTGCAGGCAAACTTGTGCTGTTTCCCTTAAAATAATGACACTTCCAGGCAGATCAGATAAATTGCTGCATGCTTTTTATCCTGATGGGGCTAATGTCAGTAGCTATGTTCTAAATGCAATCGTTCAGCAATGCCCCCAGAAATCTGAACCAGGCAGCTTTAACCACATCCTTTATTACAGTAAAAGAAGCAGGGTGTGGGTGCAGGACAGAGGGCTGGAGAGGAAATATAAGGAGCTCCAGACCTTTTCTAGGTTTCCCATTTTCTATGTTTCCCAGTATAACTAATCAATCAATCTTGATCGATTAGATCAGGACGTTGAGTTAATGGTACAAACCATTAGCTACTGCGCTAGCTCGATAGAAGGAAAATGAAGACTAGGCAGGTCCAGGATTGGAGAAGTAAGCAAAAGAGAAGGATTGGCTGCATCAAAAATCATGTGGCCCAGCCAAAGCACCAGAGACTGGGAGCAAGCAGAGGCTGATCCTTTAGGGCAACCTCAATTTGTTGTCCCTATGCCCTTGCCTTCTTGCTTAACAAGTTCAGGGGGTGACTGGCTGTCAGCTTTCTCATCCTTAGTCTCAACTTTGAAGTTGAGAACTCTGCAGGGAGGGGGAGGGGGGCAAAACTAGAATTAGTGGGCTTTGCCTGTCATTGTCTCTGGCTCCACCTACTGTTGGCCTCCCTGCCTTCTACCCTACCGGTATCAAAGGGCACCAGCTACAACTTTTAGAAACCTTGCAATAGGCAGGGATCTAGGAGAAGGCTCTGCCAATTAGCCTTGGATGGAGCCTGAAGTGTTAATTTGAAGGGTGGACTCATATTTTAATTATCTTTTTTTGTTTTGTTTTTATGAAGTTTTCTATTGTATTGTCTATATTTTTATACACCACCATCTGATATTGTATAAGCTGGTAGTAAATATTTTATTAAATGAATGAATCAAAATAAATGTATGGCAGAGTCCAGCTACCTTCTTTGTACACTCACAGCCCAATTCCAGAAATCTAATTATGATCATTGTAAAGTTTGGGGAAATTTGTGTTTGTGCTTAGAATGCAAGCGTTCCAGTTCTTGCATGATAATTTATGGCATTGACTAGAAATGAACATCGGTCCTTTTAAAGGAAGGTATCCTTCTTTGGCCTCTTGAGTGAGATGGGCGCACAACCCTAGAGTCTGTCAAGACTGGCCCGTACGGGCAGGGGTACCTTTACCTTTACCTTTTTATCCTTCTTTGGTAGGCTCAGAACTTTTTTAAAATGGCTTTTTCAAGGATCTAGGAAACACAGAAGATCTCCCCTCAATCCATCTCCCTTCCCCCTCCCCCCGGATATGCATGAAGAAACAGCATTGGCCAAAGTTCCCACCAGTTATAAGGGTGGTGGTTGTTTTTGTACACATGGCAGGCATACAAGATACAGGAAAGTCTCTTATCCTTTAATGTGCATAAAATCTACCCAAAATCAGGTGCTGCTTTTCAGAAGCGTGGTGCTGTGCACTGGAATTAAGAAGGCAGGCAGGTTGTCAGGGGGCAGAAGATCCAACCGCCATGGCAGATTGCCAGGAATGGATAAGACAAAGAAAAGTTCTTACCAACTGCTTTTCATTCAATAGTCACAGAGAGAGGCTTGGGAATGCAGCCTTTTGGAATAAGGATGTTGCCCCGAGTGAGTCTCCACCCCACTTCTCTCCCTTCATGCGTCATCACTACAGGTGCTGAGAAGTACCCTCTGCCTTTGAGCTCTTTGCTCTCCTACTTTCAATGCTTGCCGGGTTCTGGGAAAGGCGGGTGGTGGTGGTCTGGAATGCTTTCTAAGGACACTGTGTCTATCAGCTGTCACCCTCCTGGTGCTTCCTCTTCCTCCTCTCCCTTTATTTCCTAGCTTTCCCCCTCATCTTCCTCTGAGCTGTGACCTCCCTGTTGTAATTCTGAACTGTCTTCTTCTTCTCTGGAAGGGTCAGGCTGGGGAGGCGGTCTCCACCATTCCTCCTCTGCCCAGTCCCTGACACAGGTCTGTCTGGACATGGCATAGCAGGGCAGAAACAAAAACCATGTACTTGGGTGTGGTGTGTGTGTAAGCAACAGTCTATCCAGGTGAGGCTCACTGCCTGTTATATGCAACTGTAAGAATATCTTATTTCAAGAAATAAACTGGAGCCCAGTAATTGGGGAGGGTGGGAGGAGGAGGTTAACTCTTTCCTTGCCTACACTTGGAGTTAGCTTCAAGTTGTTTTCCCATGTAGGGTTCAAAATATGCGTTTGCGAAAGCAGCCTTTGAACAGATGGTGCTTCTTTGCCCCTAAGCAAAGTGTTGCAATCTGTACAAAGTTAGGCTTCTTTTGTCAACAGTCCTTGCTGAGAATGAGACAGAACAGTGGGTGGGGGGGGGGGGGAGTATACAAATTCATATTTCTTAGCTGTGGTGTGAGACAGTGAAAGAGATGGGATATTTTTTTATTCAGAGCAGCTGTTTTTTTTTTTTAATCTGAGGAATTTGATCCCTATAGAATTCTAACTCTCATGGCCACTTAGTTAAATTACTTCAGAGTAGCCTAATTAATACTAGTGGCATGGCTCCTGAGTAAGTTTGTTTCCCTGCAGGCCCGCCAAATTATACCATGGCTACCTGCTATTAGAGTGGAGCAAAAAGAGATCTCCAGGCTGTTTTCCTATCTCTTCATTTAGCTAGAGTCAGCTGAGGTGAGTGCTGCAGATCAAGTACAATCACATTCCAGGATTCTTATCGGAGCTCTAAACAAGTGAACACTCTGACCTTGAGGGAAGAAAATCTCTATGCACATATTTAGCTTCATTCGGGAGTTGCAGTTACTTAAACCCTGTGCTAACACATGGTGCTGAAGTCCTGTGTGTCTCTGTGTACGAGGAAGGACAAAATAGAAAAAAAATGGAAGAAGGGGCACAAGGGTTATTTATTCTCATGCCTCCTCAACCTTGAAGATTCTTTCTGTATATTGCAAAGGGACAGTTTCTGGGTGCTTCCAGGTGGGGCTTCATTTGAAAACAGGGCATAGATAGCACAAAATGTGTCATTAGGTTGTTTTTAGTGATTGGATTCCTCCCAGAAAAAGTAAATCTGGATTAAATGGGAGGGTTATGGATTGGCATTTTGATGCCAATAACACACACAGGTGGGCATGCATGATGGTGGCCAATCCTGCAATAAACAGCCATCTGTAATCACCATTACTATGGATTATTTATTGTATTTATTGTATTTATATCCCACTTTTTTCTCCAGGGAACTGAAGGTGGCGTACATGGTTCTTCCTCTCCTCATTTAATTAACCCTGTGAGGTAGGTTAGGTCAAAGGGCAGTGACTGGTCCAAGGTCACCCAGTCAGCTTTAGGGCTAAGGGGGGATTTGAACCCTGGTCTCCCAGGTCCTTGGACGATACACTAACCACTGCACCAAACTAGCTCTCAGCTCTCTAGTTTTTTAAAGGTTCCCAGTACAAGTGGCCAAAGCTGTGCTTGTGTGGTGCCTTAATGAGTACTATTGATTTATTTTCATGTGCCCAATTTCAACAGAAGTCTTGTTTTCCGTGAAGTAGTTTGTGTTGCGTATCCGTTTTCACAGCTGAAAAATACAGGCACCCTTGTGTACTTATTAACAACCCTCTGTAACTCATGCCCATTGCTGAAAGCTTTTCTCTGCCTCCTGCCTTCTGTATTAATTTAGCCTGGCCTGACTTCATAAACAGTTTGTTTATTCACTTAGGCTTTGGTTCTACACACTCTTACTTGGGAGCAAGTTCCATTGGACTCATAGGGCTTACTTCTCAGTAGAGATGCCTAGGTTTCCATTGCAACAATACTGCAATCCCCTGCACACGTACCCAGAAATGAGTCCCATACTGAACACAATGGAGTTTCCTCCCAGGTAAACATGCACAGAATTGGCCGGAATGTTGGTTCTGAATGTTTCATAGAATAAATGCTTTATTATGCCATGCAAGTGTGTAGCTTTGGTACAAAGGTGTTGCAGCTCCCATTTAACTAGTCATGGCTGCAGTTCACACTTACTTTAGAGAAGAGTAAGGGCAAAAATAGATTTGATGTTAAATGTGTGAATGCAGTTTTCGATGCCGATAATACCATGTAGATGCAAACACACACAAACACACACACATGCACCCTGGCATGCATGATGCTGATCAATCCCACAATAAACACTCATCCCAGTTTTTATTTTCTTAAATAATAGCAATTGGAGTGGGAAATCAGGGGCACTGGACTTAGGGAACATGGATTTGCCCCTTTCCTACTCCTGCAATTCTGATGAACCAACTGTTTGACCATTTCCCACATGCATCTAGTTGGCCAATGTGAGAATAGGATGCTGGATGCCATTGGCCTGATCCAGCAGGCTTTTATGTTCACCACCCCTCCCAAAGCTGCTTTCATCCCTAGGAGGCATCAATGGAAGTTTTCCTCCTGGGCTTAACAGCAGCTGTCGGCAGGAGAGGGTGATTTTCACTGGGAGTGGGAATGGACCCACTTTCTCATATATCTGATGCCCCACCTGAGCTGTTATTTAGGGGTGGGGAGACAGGACAAAAATGCACCCACACATTTAATGTCCCCTCTAGTTAGGCACATAGTTTCAAGGTGCTTCTAGATGGCAATTTATTGGTGCTGCTCATACACATGTTTGTCACGGCATCCGCATGATAGCACCAGCATCCCAATGGTAGTCTGTACTTTCTGTCTTCTTGCATTCAATCTGGGTTTCTGCTTAATGCAGAAACATAACCTGTGATGCATCCACAGTCACTACTGGTGTGGCAGCTCCTTTGTTTGGTGGGAGGCTGGTCCCATGTGGGGGGTGACATTTCTTTCCCCACACGCCTGCTTCCCTTTGCTCCTCATCTGAGCACAAGCTAGCCAATTTGTTTCTGGAGGTGCAAGCAGTACAAGTGTGTCTGTTTGCACTGAAAGCGGCATGCTGAAGGCAGATTCAAAATATAAATGACCTCATATGGAGAGGATTACCTTGGAGACTGCAATCACAGAACAGACATAATTTATCATCCTTGTGGAAATCTTGCACAAGTCATCTTGCCTAAGACTAGGGATGGGGGAGACGCTTGATTCAGGTCTCGTTTGAAGCCGAATCCATCAAATTCGAACTTTCCAAAACAATATGCAAACCAAAATACAGCTATCCTTTGAAATTTGCACCTATCCAAATTTTGCTAAAGCAAACAATGTTTTCAAAACTTCATATATTGGGGGGAAGTGTTCAGTGTTTTATCTACAGTTTTACTATGTGCACAACTTGGACAGCTCTTTAATTAGGTGGTTTATAAGTCTAAACAAACAAACAAACAAACAAGCAAACAAACGAAAGAATGAGTAAATAATATACTATTAATTCTGTTTATGTGGTTCTTGTATTGTTTTTACTTTGATTGCAAATTATGTTAGGACTTTATTTTAGTGGGAACCCTAAGCTAGCCTCTATTTAAAACAAAATTTTTAAAACCTATAACTTCCTTTTGCACAATTAATTCTAGGAGATTACATTTCCTTTTTATTGCTTATTATTGTAATAATGACAGTTCAATACAATTATTTCATGGTTTCAATTCAAACGTTATACAAATGGTACAAAAATATACAACAAAGATGTGTCTATAGAAAAGGTTTTTATAAAGCTGATCCTTAGAGGAAATAGCCATTTTATACTTGTTGCCACAAGGTGGCAGTATTGGTCCACTTCATGCAAGTTAGAAATCTATGAAGGAGGAAAAATAAAACACCAAAAAGTTTTCTTACTAATGTTATGTTGCTTATAAGGTATCTGCAGCGTTTGTCCCAAGCCCTGCCCCACCATCCCTCTCTTACTCTATCTATTGAACCTTATTAACAAATATTTATGCCATGTATCTGTCTGTTTCCCATTTGGAATTATGTCACACAAGATTATATATAACAACGAGCCTAACCTGTATCTTCAATAAAATGATATTGTTCACTGATTAAAATGGAAAAGTGAGAAAATGATGAACTGGCACCTTGAATTAGACTGTGATTTATTTATTTTTTAAGGCAAAGGGAGGAACTCTTGTTGCATGTTGGACCTCTGTCAGTTCTCTGTAGGAATGGGGGCGGGGGCGGGGCGGAGAATTTTGGTTCAGTTTGCATCTTAATGGAAACATAGTGTTATGAGTTTTGCAGAGGGTAGGCTGTATTCCAAGACCCTTCTAATTCCTGAATCCAGCAAGTTTTAAAATCTAAGCAAGGATTCAAATTCCTAGAATAGCCAGACTAGCTTCCTGGTGAGGTAATGGCCCTCTAAGTATGGGCCATTAAGGTAACAAAGGAAGTGGCTCTGTGCCATATATCAAATGGGTGCTCCTCCCCCTCAACGGGCTGGTAGTTAGAGAGACAACGCCGAGAGCTGAGAGTTGAGTTATATGAGTTAGAAGCTGGAAGCAAGACAGCAGGCTGGGATCAGTATGTGCCAGGTGGCACAACCCAGGCTCACAATGACTGCTTTGCCCTGCAATGTCAAATTGATTGCATTCTTTTGAGTGACATGTGTTATTGCTGAGAACAGTTTACGCACTTCAAGGCCACAATCCTGGACAGATTGTTGGAGGAGAGGGTTCTTAATGGCTATTGATGGCTATTAGCCATGATAGTTATTCTCTGCCTCAACAGTTGGAGGCGGCAATGCTTTTGAATACCAGTTGCTAGAAACCACCGGACGAGAGAGGGTTCCTGTGCTCATATCCTGCTTGTGGCTTTCCCACAGGGACCTATTTGGCCACTGTGAGAACAGGATGCTGGACTAGATGGGCCATTGGCCTGATCCAGTAGACTCTTCTCATGTTCGTATGTTGGCCCTGTTGCAAGTTCTGCTTTTAACTGTTGCTCTTTCTCACACCATTCCCCTGAACTGGCTGCTAGGAGATATTTGACATTCACTTAGATGTTATTCAGAACTCTTTGGTTGAGCTCAAAGCCTGGGTTTTAGAAACATCAAACGAGAACTGTAATGGGGTTTATGTTTGCTGTACGTTCTTCATCAGCACCGTACTCTAATGTATCTTTGCATCTCAGCACCCAGCAGATGAAAGAAAGCTGAAGAAACTTAGTCCTCCTCCCAGTAATGTTAACATGTCATCTATAAACAAACTCCCTCCAGCTCAAGGCTCCCTTACTGGGGCAACTTTTCATTACAGATCTCTCAATAACCCCGCCGACAAAATTATTCTGACTTTAAAGGCTGAGCAGGTTATCCCTTTTTCATGCAGGGGGGACCACAAACCATCTGACGGTTTAGCATTTGGGAAGACTTCAGCCCATAGAGATTCAATTAATTTTTCATATGCCCAGAAACAGATTCAAGATGTTCTCTCTCAACTTGGACCAAAAGATCCCGGCCCCTATCTAAGTTCTAGATCAGCAAGCAGCTGACTTCAAATGTGCCAAAGCCGTAATTGCCATCATGTGTGCTCGCTCACGCAGGCGAATTGGAATCCAGCAAAAACAAGTCCTGGCACCGATTCGGCGCGCGAACTTCACGTCCATGTCGTCCGGCCGCTGGAAAGCATCTTCGAACAAGCCCACGCCCCAATTACAACGCACCTTATAAAATAAACAAGGTTGGACCCTGTCAATTTAAGTGTACGGCAATCTTCAAACTGCAAGCATACGTAAAACTTAGGTAAGCTTTGCCCATGGCAGCTTTTTAGTTTTACAGGCATTTTTGGCCGTGACCCACAGGGCTGTGCACAAGGGGACTTTTACACCCACCAAAGGGCCGCTTCTTACCAAACTATCCCTAAAACTCAGGAGTCCTTTCATTGAGAGCAGCCTTCAAGGTAGGACTGAGAGAAGCCTTGTGTGCACAGGTAGAAAATTGCTAGGCCAAAGGCTCCCGAGGCTTTTTGAAACCTAAAGGCAAAGGGACCCCTGACCATTAGGTCCAGTCGTGACCGACTCTGGGGTTGTGGCCCTCATCTCGCTTTATTGGCTAAGGGAGCCGACGTACAGCTTCCAGGTCATGTGGCCAGCATGACTAAGCCGCTTCTGGCGAACCAGAGCAGCACACGGAAATGCTGTTTACCTTCCCGCCGGAGCGGTACCTATTTATCTACTTGCACTTTGACGTGCTTTCGAACTGCTAGGTTGGCAGGAGCAGGGACTGAGCAACGGGAGCTCACCCTGTCGTGGGGATTCGAACCGCCGACCTTCTGATCAGCAAGCCCTAGGCTCTGTGGTTTAACCCACAGCGCAACCCGCACCCAATTTTTGAAATCTAGCATCATGTTAAAATCAAATGACACCCCTTTAATTGTTACATCCCACAACAAAGTGCTGCAGTGGGGGATGCTGCTGCTCAGTATTCCATTTCCTGCTTTTCCAGGCTCCGCTCCTTTCCCAAGAGTCAGCATTTCACCATCACTGAACACACTTGGTCCTTACTGGGCTATTTTGGAAGTTCTCCCCACCCCAGAACTTTAGGGCTTTCCCTCCTGACTAGTTTTGTATGTCTGCACATCTTGTGGTTCCCCAAGCCTGATACCCCTTCTTGCATGTGGATAGCAGTTCATAGGCTGCATAAGGAATGGCACTCACCTCTGGACATTGGGACAGAGCAAACACTGGGCTACAAATGATGGTTATTATACTACATACGTGCCCCAAGCCTTCTTTTAATATTGGAGGTAGTTAAAAAAATTTTTTTTTGCAGATTAACAGTTTTCTTTGACTTGCTCTTATCCCGGGGAACAAACACACCTTCGTTTCTCAATTCCATCATGGCAGGGGTGTGTTCTAAAAATTTCTATGCAGCCACTGCTAAACCTTTTATGAAAAATGCACCCACATGGGTAGTTAACAGTATCCTACTATGCTTGTTTACGGTTGGGAGTAGTTTCTCTGTTGTGTGCACAGCTAGGGTATTTTTGTTTTATGCCAGTCTCGGATCAGTTGACTTTTTTTTTTACTCCTGAGAGATGTTAGCTTATAAAAGCAAATTACACATACATACTTGTTGAATTCTTTGTTCCCCAGATGGAAGAAATTATATCTGGATGTGCTTAAGTTTATAAAATCCTGTTCTTTTCTTTTTGCAGTTTCTTTTTATATTTAAGAGATAAGAGATATGAACCACGTTATGGTTATTAGCCTTGCCTCCTACCAAATGAGGATCTTTTTCATATATTTTGGTTTTGTCTTTCTATTAAGTTGTATGTATCAAATTCTGTAAAGTGCATAAATAAAAAGGAAAAAAGAATAAGGCAAAAAAGAAAAGGAAAGGAAAGAAAAGAAAATGTAATGAAGCCGATTTGCAAGCAAAAAAAGAGTTTTTTTCTGGAACAAAAACTTTAGGATTAATTGAAAAAACATTGAAGCTCCCTGGGTGACCTTGGGCTAGTCACTTTCTTTCACCTTAGCCCTACCCCAGTCCCTACCCTACAGGGTTGTTGTCATAGTAAAATGAGGGGAGAATCATATATGCTGCCTTGAAGTCCCTGGAAGAAAGGTGGGATGGACTTGTAATAAATACATAGCAGGTTTTTAAAAAACACACACACACACACAAAAACCCCCCAAAAAACCCCAGCTCAGCCAAAAGTGGTCCTCTTGAGATTTTTTTTTTTTTTGTCACAGATCATGATTTGGAATTGATTACTTATTTATTTATTAACAACTGCAAAGAGAGAGAGAGAGAGAACAGGATTGCTTCATACTGGAACTCATAATAATAATAATAATAATAATAATAATAATAATAATAATAATGTTTCCATTATTATTCCAGTACGTTTCCGAGCACAATTCAAAGTGTTGGTACTGATCTTTAAAGTCCTAAACGGTCTCAGTCCAGTATACCTGAAGGAGCATCTCCACCCCCATCATTCTGCCCGGACACTGAGGACCAGTGCTGAGGGCCTTCTGGCAGTTCCCTCACTGTGAGAAGCCAAGTTACAGGGAACCAGGCAGAGGGCCTTCTCGGTAGTGGCACCCGCCCTGTGGAATGGCCTCCCACCAGATGTCAAAGAGAAGAACAACTACCAGACTTTTAGAAGACATCTAAAGGCAGCCCTGTTTAGGGAAGCTTTTAATGTTTAACAGACTACTGTAGTTTAATACTTTGTTGGAAGCTGCCCAGGGTGACTGGGGAGACCCAGCCAGATGGGCGGGGTATAAATTAAATAAATAAATAAATAAATAATAAAAACCAACTTTTATTTGTATCCCTCCCTCCCCGACCGAGACCGGGCTCAGGGCAGCTAACATCAAATATAAACATTGATATAAAATCAAACAATAATTAAATCACTTCTTAAAAACAAGTCAGGATAAAATTAAAATCTGAATTAGATGGCTTTCTTCAGGATTTGGGTTGGGAACAGTAAATGCTCATCAGGCCCAAGTGTGTACGCTGATCTTACTCTCCAGTAAAGAGGAGACTGAGTGGAGATATGATGGCCATCTTCAAATATCTCAAGGGTTGTCACATGGACAATGGAGCAAGCTTGTTTTCTCCGGCTCTGGAGGGTAGAGACTGAACCAATGGCTTCAAGTTATAAGAAAGGAGTTTCTGACTAAAAACCAGCAAGAAGTTTCTGAAAGTAAGGAGCTGTTCGGTGATGGAACAGTATCCCTTGGGAGGTTGTGGACTCTCCTTCCTTGGAGGTTTTTAAGCAGAGGTTGGATGGCTGTCCGTTGTGGATGCTTTAGGTGAGATTCCTGCATTGCAGGGGGTTGGACTAGATGACCCTTGGGCCCCATCCGACTCTATGATTCTGTGAAAACATCTACCATTAATAGACAGTAATAAACAATTTAGAACATGGCATATTTAACCTAATGTATGTATGAGAGAAGAACGCAGAAAGAAGGATTGTTTTCTCTTTTGGAAACGTTATCTACAATTGTACTCTTTTGTTTTGTCTTCTTTTTAGTGGTCATAATATGAAAGTCTGTAGTTCTCTATCTAGAGGGAAAGGGGGAGGGGTCAATGTTCTCAGCCAGCCCAAGCCTGCCTGTCTTCTTACTTACAGTCAATGATGTGCGGCTCTGCCTGTCATCAGCTCCTTGCCTTCCTCCCTACCTGTTCACTGATTGCCATTAGAACTGGTCCCCCCCCCCAAAACCCCCACCTGCAATCAGGAGCAAAGTAAAGAGAGAAGGGGTATTTAACCCCCCCCCCATGGATCCCAATAAAACCTAATATTTGGGGCTTGGGGAAAAGGTACTCCCCAACTGGCTGCAGAAGGCTAGACTTCTAGAAGGAAAGTTGCTATTCCACTTCCACCTTAAAGCCTCACAAGAATACTAGAGTGCTGTGAAATTGTCTACATCTGGAAGTACCTTCAGTTAGTAGGTGCACAGGGCAGAACCTTCTCCATTAAGGCACCCTAGCGAATGGATTTTCTAGTCCATAAGATAGGATGAACCCCATCACTAATGGTATGGTGATAGCTTTTTTATAATAATAATAAAAATGGATAAATAATAAAAATAATAAAAATAGGATGAACCCCATCACTAATGGTATGGCGATAGCTTTTTTATAATAATAATAAAAATAATAATTTATTAGTTATACCCCATCCATCTGGCTGGGTTTCCCCAGCCACTCTGGGCGGCTTCCAACAGAATATTAAAATAAAATAACCTATTAAACATTAAAAGCTTCCCTAAACAGGGAAGAAAGTTTTTTTCCGCCACGCCTGAAGAGCCGCCCACAATACCACTTAGACCTCTTACATGCCTCTTACATAACAAAAAGCAGCTGCAAGAGGCCCGATCGATGACGGCATTAGCCGCCATGCTGTTCTGCTGCCAAAAACTGCCTCTCTGGAGCTGCTATTTGGTGGCCAAAGGTACTCTGTGCAGTAATTGGCCTCGGTTGTGCTGCTATATCTAGCTTTGAAATAGCAGTCTGTGTGATATGCACATTGTTTCATTACTTTGTCTTCTCAGTTGTCAGTTTTTATTCTGATAATTCTATTGGTTAATCAATTAAGAATTCTTCTTTTTTTTTTACATCTACCTTTTTAAAACTGGTTCATCTCTTCATTACATCCAAATGCATTTGCAGGATAGCAGACCTTCATACTGAAAGATGGAAAAACTTACAGGTTAAGCAATGAAAGCGAGCTTCTTACTAGATGCACAACAGGCCATCTGTAACATTCTCTTTTTCATTCACTCCTTTGGTCCCCTGCTGATTAACTTTTTTTTTTGTCTTCTGCAAATTAAACCCATGCAGTCTTGCTGCCCTACTGGAGAGTAGTTTGACCATAGACTGGATGGAAATGTGGTCTGCTACTTAACGAGCAAAAATATGAAAATAAGCAAAATCTGCCAGCTCAGAAGAGGCCGCTCTAAATTTTACTTAATGTCTCTGCACTGTAAAAGTTAATGCAAACCAGTCTCGCTGATAAAATCTGGAACTATAATATTAAAGAGAAGGAATTTGGGGGGTTCTTGTGGTGGGAATAAAGAGTGGCATTTAAATTCTGGGGATTTCCCTCTTTGCTTATGAGCTTTTTGTGTTAGCAGCTACTGCAGAAGGAGGAGGAAAAATCCACATTTCAATGGAGCAGAAAACTGGAGACAAAACAGCATATTGAATTTGGATCAGAAAGGGAAAAGGCACAGAGCAAAACCAGAAGGCAAGTGGGACCCACAGAGAGAGAGGCCAAAGCGGCAGGCTTTAGGTTAAACAAAAATCCTCCATGCTATTTGCAGTTGAATACAGAACGGGGGAGGAAGGCAAAAAGAAAAGTTCAAAGCCAGATATAGTAGCCGAGAAGGAAAATAAAATTCAAGGGAGGAAGGAGGGAAAATAGAAGCAAGCCTAATAGGTGTTTGGCTACATTAGCAGCTAAGGGTGATTAATGATTCTCTGTGTTATATCCACTTCCGGGGAACAGCTCCATTAAATTCAATGGAACTTACCGCTGAGCAGACATGTATAGGAGTGTGCCTAAACATGTCTAAGGTTGTGCTGGATTTGACCCATAAGATTTTCAAACAAGCTTTTTTAAATAATCAGTTTCCTCCTTCTACAATTGCATACCCCCCTCCCCCTGTGGATTGACTAAACGCCAACAGAGAAATACAAGCACATATCCAGTATAAAGAGGCAAGGGAGAGAAGGGTTAGAGTTCTTTTGCTCACACCAAATCAGTTTAGCTTCAGCGATGTGTGTTCATGTCTTTCTTTGTTAATTTGCCCAATGATGTTGAAGGAAACGCATCCATCTTGCCCTAAATTAAAACCATAGTAAACTCTTTCCTATCCCAACCGCCTGCTGATTCGCCGAGGGTGAGATCATTGGAGATGGTTTAATCTGAAGAGGAAAATCCTCTTAGCTATTTTCCTAAAGACTTGCTGAGTGGGCTAAGTGTAGGCATTCATGCTGGAAGGGTTGGAGGGGAAGAGCCATGAGATTTTCCCAAGCAATAATTTGCCAGAGAACCACATTAAAAAAACACAAAAAACCCCTTTTTGATATAATAGAGGAGATGCCTTTTAGGGCAGATCCCAGACATCCTAATAATTTCAATTAGTGTTACTCATATAACCATCCTGTAGCCAACAGGCCTCCATGCTACCAAATACCAATCCTAACTTTAAATTTGCTTTGACATGGCAACTTCCACATGTTGGGTGTGTGGATCAGGAATACCACACAAGACTGAATCAACTCTTGCTGTAAATGTTCTGCAGGTCCAAATAAGCAGGGGGAAGAGACACTTAGTCTGGTTTCCACTTTCATGTGAATCTAATTCCTAACTTCCTTACATAATACGTAAACCAAAGTACAGCTGTCCTTTGAAATTTGCACTTCTCCAACCAAATCAATGTGCACAAAAGTGCAGCTATTAGGAGAAAGTGTACATCTACATGGAGGTGTAATTTGCTTTGCTTTGCATTTTAATGCAAACCTACCTGATTCACACTTCCCCAAACAATACTTGAACCAAAATGCAGTAGTCCTTTGGAAAACACACTTCTTTGAAATTCTGCAATGCAGATTGCAACCAAAAACTTTACTAGAATGCACCTACCAATATTTGTTAAATCATCATACAAAAATGGATCATATTACGGGTGCTGCTTGCAAAAATATGTATTTTTTAGGTAAAGTTGCATGCAAAAATGTTTCTTTTAGGAAAACTGCGCACTAAGATTCTGGTGAATTTTCATGGCGATTTTTTTTTTTAATTGCAAATTGATGCAGAAATATGGCAAACTGAACTTAAGACTGGATAGATTAGAAACTGAGTCAAACTGAAATTGTCCAAACTCAGCTGGCAGTGGAATCCCTTCTGTGGTTAAATTAGCCGGTGCACTCTTCCCCCAATGTGAATAGGGTTTCCATCTTGGCCCTTTCTCTAGTTTTTTCTTCAGCCTTGTGAGGAAGGTTAGCCTGAACACTGGTGTTTGGCTCAAGATCACCCAAGAAGCTTCATGGCCAAATGGGTACTTGAACCAGTCTCATACTCTAACCCCTACACCACCCTGGCCCTACAACAGCCCTGTGCAGAGCCAGGTTTTCCTAGACCTGAGCCTCCCTCCCTCACCTCCTTCCCTTATGCATTTCGCAGGGTGTGCTGTGGCTCTGAGTAGAATCCTGCTCTTTCTCTCACCCAAGAATGCAAGGCACCTAATTACGCAGCCTCTGTTCCCTGTAATTCATGTTTCCCCAAGAGCCCATTTCTCATTTTGTGTTATATTCCCCCTTCTGTCTCGCACACTCTTTTATGATGATGTTGTGTAAGGTCTCATTAGATTATCTGCCTAATTTGAATTGGAAGGTTCCTGAGAGTAGCAGCCTTGTGTTTGGCCTAATGCATAATACTCCTCATGCTGTTAGAAGTGTCTCCGGGGACTGTATTAAATAGGAGTGGTATATCATTAAGAGAAAGCATCTGGTGGCTTATGACACCTGAGGTCTGCTCTGTCCTGGCATCAACAAAGTACAGTAGAGTATCATGAGCCAGTTTGGCCTCTTTAATATGTGGCCATTTCCACCCTAACTGTTCATAGCTTCATCCACTTCCAGTAGTGGCCTTAAAAAGGAGGAAATGGGTGATAGGCGCCATGTTCCACTTTGCATGCATCTGCACAAATATACTACTTATTGATCACGGCGCTTGTGCTAATCGCTCCCACTTTCCAGGGATTATGCTGATAGGCTTTAAAACAGGGCTTGGGAACCTTTGGCCCAGAGGCCACATGAGGTCCTTCAGGGCTCTCCCCAGGCCACACACCCTCCTAAACCACACCCCTCTCTTAAGCCACACCCCTCACCAGCCCTACTTTATATCCTCCTTGAGTGTTTTTGCTTGCGTTGTTTCCATGGATAATGCCTCTGACTTGCCTGGATGGAGAGGGATGAGAGTGTGTAGGAAGTAGCCTACTCTACAAAGCTACATATTGCATTCCTTGCTTTGTCCTGCCTCTCACCAGCATGTGGCCCCCGGAAGTTTGCCCAGACCAGAATATGACTGGAAAAGGTTCCCTACCACCCCTGCTTTAAGGCCAACACCAAATGAAGAAACCTATAGCTCCAGTAATGCTACCAAGACAAAGGCCACAATTTCTCTGGTGAGCATATCTTGTCCAATTAAAGCAATAGTCCTATATATATGCTTACCTGTGAATCAGTTGGATCAAACTCAGCAAGACTTACTTCTGAGTCGACGTGCAGAGGGTTGTGCTGCTACTGTCTAAAACTCTACATGTTCTGCATCCATGGTGCAAACTTTTCTGCAATGTCTGGAGTTTTATGACATGAAGTTTATGTATAAGCCAATAACCAAGCATCACTTCCAGAGGCAACGGATTAAAAATATAGTGAGTTGGTTGTCCTGCCACTCCAGCAGTAAACTCTGTTGACTATTTCAGTGAAGAGCCAGAATGGCTGGTTTTCATTTTGTTGAGACGAAGCTAACAATAGAAACACAAGTGCTTCCTGCCATCTAAAAGAAGATGAAAGTCAGGAGTTTTGTGGTGGCATAAGAGTGATTTAAATGTGCAGTGTGGAAGTTGCCAAAGGCATCTGTAGAATGGGGTAGAAAAGCCCAGCTTGAACTATTCTGAGACATATTTCAATTGTGAATGTGCTCATTTCTTTTAGTCTTTCTGTGGTGGTCAGATTCTGCTCCAAGACATACACTGCCTGACTGCTCAGCACCTCTGAAAGTAAAGATTTAAAAGGGACCCTAATACAAAGAAAAGAAGTGCTTAGAAGAGCTCAGCATCAGAAAACTCTATTAAGGCTGGCCTGGCACCTAAAAAGAGAGATACATATAATCAAGGGGGATTTGTGAAAACAAGGTGCCTTGGGAGGATTGGGGGGGGGGGATGGACCCATTATTTATTTCACATTTCTACCCCTATTCTTTCTCAAAGTATCTCAAGCAGCTTACAGATGATTTCCAGGTGGTCTCCCACCCAGGCAGCTTGTGCAGCCAGTTCTGCTTCTCTTTGGTGGTGGAACTGCTCCACACGGCGTTCCTTGCCTTCCCATCATTCTCTGGCTATGAATCTGCTTGCAACTTCTTCTGCTCACACTAGATGGCAATATATGAACACAGAAGGATCAGCACATTGCTTGTGGGGGACTAGGAAACAAAAAAAGAAAGAAAGTCAATTTGGAATATGGAACACATTTGGAGTAGAGTAAGCATACTTGGGTCTGACAGGATAAAAGGAGGATGAATAGATAGGCTGATAAAACATATGAAATTACCAAACTACACAGCAACAGCCATATGGGCAAATAAACTAAGTATGCTTTCACAGTGCTGATCACAACCATGGGGAAGAAGACTAAGGGAGCCATAAGCTTATTTCTTTTATTCCTCTAGAGTAAGAGGGCAGGCAGACTTCAGGCTTGTGGGATCTACTTTAAAAGAAAGAGCGAGTGTGTGAGAGAGAGATCCCCGGGGTCTTCCCAGCAGGTCAGTTACAAAATGGCAGGGCAGGGTGGACCCAGCTACAAAATGGTGGTTTGGAGGGTAAACTCTGTCACCGAACGCCATTGTGGGGTGGCAAAAGCCATATGTTGGGCCTGCCTCCCAGTCCAAATCTGCACACAAGCCATTATAGATCAAGGATTCCAGCATCAGCCCCGCTAAAACGTACTATGGCAGAACCAACCTCCTGCAAAGCTTATCTTAAGCTGCAGAGCCCAACCTTCTGCAGGTTTCCTCAGAGGTAAAACCCAGCACAGCTACTTTTTCAGGCATTATCGGAACACCAGATTTGCTTTGCTCCGCTTGTAAATTCTAAACTTTAACTTGTTTTGTACAAAGGCAACCACTTGCAAAGCTTATTCTAAGCTGCAAGGTGGCATAGGACTGTAGCAGGCACAGACATTTTCTTTTCAACGGCCTTTAGCTGGGTTTAATGCCCAGCAGATAACACATTATTTTCATTCGGGCTCAGCCCTGGAACCTATGAATAGGGATCTCAATGTGTGTGTGTGTGTGTGTTTTCCTACAAAGGCTTCTGTGCCATTGTTGCAACTCAGAAAGAAATTTAGCAGGTAAAGCTTTTTTCAGAATGCAGATGAAGCGAAGGAGGAAAGCCTCACCTGCTAAATTTCTGTCTGCCCTGCAGCTGCCAATGGTTCCCTTTCACTGGATGTTCCACTGATATCAGTGGGTTGTATCCCCAGAGTAGACTCGCTGAAATTAATGGACAGAACAAACTATCAGTTGCTGATCCATTAGGGTGAATAGAACACTGCTTCACCCATCTTAGTCTTGCCTTCAGCCAGTGCCCCCTCCCTCTGTTGTTGTTGTTGTTAACCAGCCCAGCGGGTGGGTCTGGCTATCAGCTTCCTCCCTCGTAATCCCTGTAGAACTCAAAAGGTCTTCTATGGCCTGGTTTGCACATCATCATAGGCTACTGAATTATGGTTTATTAAGCCATGGCTATTTTATTAATATTATTATTATTTTATGACGTTTATATCCCACCTTTTTCTCCAAGGAGCTCAAGACAGTGTACATTGTTTTCCCTCTCTTCATTTAATCCCCACAACAACCCTGTGAGGTAGGTTAGATTGAGTCAGTGACTGGCTCAAGGTCACTCAGTGAGCTTCATGGCTGAATGGAGATTGGCACCCTGGTCTTCCAGGTCTCTGACCGATACACCACACTGCCTCTCACTGGCTTAGTGTCATGTGTGAACCCTGACACTCTTCCCCAAGGCAGTCAATTATGGTCAGCAGCAGTGGCGTAGCGTGGGTTGTCAGCACCCGGGGCAAGGCAAGTAATTTGCGCCCCCTAACCCGTGGATTTGCGCCCCCTAACCCATGGATTTGCCCTAACCCCAGATGTTGCGCCTGGTGTGGCTGGCCCCCCCTGCACCCCCCACGCTACGCCACTGGTCAGCAGAGAATGACTGAGGAGAGATTTGGGTGTTTGAAATCTTGGCCATTTTTTCTGTGGTTATGTGTTCTTCTCGTGTACCCCTCTTAATGAAACAAAGATTCTATCACAGAAGAAGGACACAGAAAATTTTAAATGTTGTCAACATCCTAAGAGAGAGTATCACATGTGCACTGTGAGGGATTTGGAGCCCTTAGAATATGTGGTAGCATTGAGTTCATCCAGGTGAACCATTATCCTACCACTTTTTTGATCACACATCAGGACCAAGCATATGGCCAAATCTTCCTTACCATTTGGCAGGGTGGTACAGAAAACCAACCTAATTCATGGCAAGACAGCTCAAGCCAGGATAGTTGGGGTCATTTGTGCAGGCTCCCTCCCCACCACACCCCCTCCATCTGCTAGCAGACATTATTTCTCACAATTTATCGTGAAGAATCTTGACAAATAATTAATCCTTAATAGTGCCACAAGGCACAAGTCCTCATTTCCTTTATGTCCTGAGACTAGATTTTCAACTGGCAGACTGTTATCTTCGAAGATTTGGCCAGATGCGTAAAGAAACTTATTATGAACTTATTAACTTTGAGAGAGCTGGGTCAGTTTACATTGGCTGAAAGCTGGGTTCCCTGCTTTCTGATAGACTTGATACTCCAACGATAATATTTTAGCTGTTGTATCTATGAAACCAGATGATCCCACAGATCCCAGGCATACTTTGTATGTATAAACAATAATAGACCGAGAGTTTTTTTGCCTTGTAAAAATACATCATTTGTACATTTCAACTTAATGAGCAAAAAAAGAGTTGCCAAGGTGCAATTATACAAAATATATACTGTGCTGATTAGGGATTCTGGTTCTTTAATGTTCTGAAGAAGGCTTTGAGTTCATACTAAATCTTTCTCTCTCCCTCTCTAATGAGATATGGCTTATCTGACTCAGGGCACTGAAAAGATGCAATTAGCTTGGGGAAAACCACAGTTTCATTGGTAAGGAATGAATTTATGTTGCAAAAAGTGTTAAGATGAAGGCTCGATTCTGTTAAAGCTCTCCCAAGAGAGTTATCTTATGGGGATGATGAACCTTGCAGTGAGCAATGTTAATCACTTGAAGATTCCTCAAGCGGGACTCTGAAGTGTATGGGTATGACTTGACACTACTCCCTAGTGCTGGGTTGAGAAACCTCTGGCTCTCCTGGTATTATTGGACTGCTATTTTTTAAAAATGTAAACATGCACAAATGCACCTCCACACTTAAGATGCTATCAAGAACTGTCCTTTGTGATACCAGAATTGCTTCCCAGGTTAGATTGGTTTAGGTGAGATCAGGTGTGTCAACTTGGCCCCAGGACCATGGGTGCCCGGGGGCGTGGTTGCCATGCATGGCCTTGGCACCAAAATTTGTGGGTGCCCAGCCCCTTCATGGGGAATTTTGTGGGTCCTTGGGCCCCCAGGGCCCCTGGGAGTTGGCACCTATGGGTGAGATTGATGGTTGGTGTGGTAGAAGCTTTTTCCTGAAAAGAAGCAGAATACATGCATTATGAGATGAGACTAACAACCCACTTTCTGGAATTTCATCAGCTTGACTGTTCCAGCTGATGCGACTCTATATTTATTCTATGGAGCACATTCTGTGGTTTGATATGTAAGCTGTTGCATTCTGGCTGCCTCCTAGAGATCTTTTTGGGTTCACAGAGCTCTGCTGCTCTCTAATCAACCCAGATCCGCCTTAATGTTGTTGGTGACATGCTTGGCCTGCTTAGCAAGTGTTCGGATTGGTAGGTTCATCAGCTAACACTAATAAGCAGAAGAGTTGCTTGCTATGGTATGAAAAACTAGAGTTAATAATCAGGGAAGTAGGGCGGGGGGGGGGAATTGCAACAGAGCCATTAAACGGAAAGGAAAGTCTATGGACTGAGTCAGTTTTTACAAACTCCTAGTGTTCATGGAAAACACTGGCTGGGCAGAACTATTTATTTAAGGCCCACCGCTAATGGCTTGATAATTTGGCAAGGAGAGTTCTTTTCTGCATATGACAAAACCCCTGACCTTTTTATGGATCACAGAGTGATTATAATGAAAGATTGTCTTCGACTCTGGAAAACCTGAGATTGATCGCTTTTAATATTCCAAAGTGGAGGCATTTTTAACAGCAGCCAAATGAGTTCCTGAATATGATCAGTATGTAGAAATGGTACATTAGGCATTTGCATACACAAGAAAAGGAGAACTTGTGGTTCTCTAGATGTTGCTGGACTCCAGTTCCCATAATCTCTGACCATTGGTCATGCTGGCTGGGGCTCACGTAGTTCAATAACATTTGGAGGGCCACAGGTTCTCCACACCAGATGTGCAACAAATTGATTTCATTAGGATTTACTTCTAAGTCTTCTTTTATGTCAAGGATTGTAGCCTTTTTCAGACTGAAACTATCTCTGTGCAAGATAGGAAAATAATTTTTAAAACAAAACAAAAAATCATTTTCATTTTCATTTAAGAGTAACGTGGGTCATAATTACAGATCATCGATGTGTCACTAAGGATCATGATATTAGCACTTATTTTAATTGGTTACTTTATTGATTAATCAGTTAAAATAAGACCTTTTGCTGATTAAAAGCCTTAAATTGGTTGAATGATGGGAAATGGTTCTGAGCATTTGGGAATATGGAAAATATTGCTCAGGAGGGTTCTTCCAAAGCCAGCTGCACCAACATGATAGTCCATTAGGGAATCCTAATGATATCATATACAGTGAACTGAGGCCACAACTCCTTCCATACTTTAATATTACATAATTGTTTCGGGGGAGGGAACTGGAGAAGACTTTAAAGTTTAGGGATTGGTTATATGCCAAGGGCTTGGAACATAAATTTGGTTCCTGGGATATCATTAAAAAAAGAAACTGAGCAAATGAAACACATTATATATGATGGAGTTGAAGGCAATTATGCACATATCTTAAGAGAACAAACTTTAGTGACCTCTTTTCTCCCTTTCCCATCTTTAGCCCATATACATGTGATGGATAAACCTGACAACTTCAGTTTCTCTGTTTCTCATTTTTCCCAAACTAAAGTTCGGTTGTCTACATTTCTACATCAGTTTTCAAACTTTTTTTTTTTTTAAAAAAGAATGTCCTTGTGAAAATTAGCCAGCAGTTTCACATGCATTTCTAATTATTGTATGCACTTTTGCTTAATATACTCGTTTTTGCAACCAATTTCAATAATGCATTTTTGCATGTTAACATATGCATTTTCACACACACTTTCCTCTGGTTCATGCATTTCTATACACAGTTTCTGGAGATCTGCAATGCAAAATTCAGAGTAGTGTGACTTTTTTGTCAAAGGATAGCTGTGTTTGTAGTAAAGAGATAGTGTTGCTATAAATTTTCTGCTTTCACAGCTCTAAAGTTCCAGGTGCCTTGACAATCTTCATAAAAGTTTCTCCCTCCTCTTGATTTGCTTCTTGTACTTAATCTCCTTTACATGATAGGAACTGTAGCCCCAAAACAGCTGGAGACCCAAGTTTGGGATCTAGATGAAGCGTGTAATCCTATTTCCATTTACTTGAGAGCAAGTTTCATTGAGATTAGTAAGACTTTTTTTCCATGTAGACATCAAAGTTGGATTGAACTTATGTCACATTGAAATCAATATGAACCATTACATCAAGGGGCTAAGTTTAGCCCCATTTATTTCAATGAGAACTCAGGCTGCAATCCTAACCCCACGTACCCGGGAGCAACTCCCAATGAATTCAATAGAATTCACTTCTGAATAGGGATAGGGGAGAAAAGTGATACACGGACTGGTATATAAATGTGGAGAGCTGAATTTAAGATTGGAAAAAAGAGAAACTGTAATGAACAAATATGTCTATCCCTACTTCTGAGCAGACATGGTTAGGCTTGCACTGCCCATGCAACTAATTTAGTCCAGGCCCAACCAGTTGTTTCATCTCCTAAGTTAAAATCCTCGGTGTCTTACTCAAGATTGATTCTTCTTTGACCCTTCATTGGTGATGCATCTATTTGCAATGAACAAGGCTTTGCCTCCATCCCATTATACACACTTCTGATAGTAGAAAGCACAATGACGTTTTTCTTTTCCTACTCGGGGGCGGGGGGGGGGTTCTTGCTTTAAAGAAATGCCTCCAAAGAACATAGGAATGGATGTGAATCCGTTAAAGGAAATTGTTTTGGGGATGTAAAGGCTGGAGTGGACAGCATGATTTTTACGGTCATTAGAAACAGTAATAAATATTCCAGATTGTATCCAAGAGAAGTGCAGAGGGACAAGTTCTCAGAAGCCCAACAGGATGACAGCCAAAGCTACAGTTGGGGAGGGAAGGGGAGTTGCGGGTGAAGACCCCCCAAAACCACCCCCAAAAGAAATATACAATAGACACAGAAGTTTAGTTTAACGTTTTTGGCATTAATTTGGCCACAACTTTATTGAATTACAGCATGTGATTGGTTGCCTAGGCATTGGTTCCTGACTACCTGACCCCGCACCGTAGCAGGACAGGACTGACAACTGGAGTCCACTAGAGGTCAGTTAGGGAAAACATACTGGGGGAGCACTGAGTTGAGTGTAGGTTCCAGTTCACCCCATATGCTCCCAGGGACTCTGGTGTGGCCCTAACCCCCGAAAGGGGATCGGACAAAAGCAAGGCGAGTGCCTGGATTCCTTTAACGGGATTCCCCAGCAGCAGCAATGGAGGGGCAGGCACCGCCAACCACTTACACTCCACAAAACATTGAACCAATGCCTAACCGCCAACCTTACAAAGTTGTGACGATTTGCTACACGGTAGGCAAAAACCAAATGGCAACAGCCAATCAGCCAAATGGCAAAATTCCTACCAGGCCCCTGCTCCAAGATAGACAACCCCTAGACAGGCATAGCAAGGCCAAAGAACAGCCCTAAATAGAGGGAGGGAGGAAGGGTGATCCGATGCACGTCGCAAGAAAGAGAAAGTTCCCAGTGACGTGCAGCAGCTTAAATAGCCCTTTGGTAGCCAATAGATGACCCAACAGGCCAAATTTCTGCCTCAGCAACCAAGAGGCAACCAATGGGGTGTTGTGGCTATCCAAATGGTCCCGCCCTACAACAGGGAGGTAGTTTAGGTGATCTCACCGCAACATGTGCTCTCCATGATTGAGGACACAATTTATCTATAAAGAACTAAGTAAAAATAGATTGTCAATGGGCCAAAGTGTAAAATTTAAGGTCAGATTGTGTTAAGATATATTATAGAACAAAAATTGAGAAAGATGGAAAGGATTTGCTGAAATAGCTAATTGAACTAGAATACAAAAAAGGGAGGTGTGAGGAGGTCGATGAAACAAGTAAATGAAAGGTAAAGATACGGAAATATTGGATCTGTTTTTAAGTGTTTTTGTTTTTCTTATTGTTTTGCTGTATTGTTTTCTGGTTTTATCTTTATTTTTGATGTATTGTAACTTTTTATTGTCTTTCTTTTTTTCCCTTTTTTGTAACTATTAAACTTCTAATAAATATCATTTAAAAAAAAAAAGAGGACACAATTTATCTGTACTATTCAGATAGCTGAGGGTGGAACAATTGGGCCTTATTTGCCTGGCTTTGTATCCATCCCAGTTCCAACTCATTACTTTTACATCTCTTACAGGATGATAAAGATCTTCTCAGAATATCCTGAATCTCGATCAGAGGTAGTATTCCCCCCCTCCCCAAATAAAACCAGATAGGTATTTCTTTCTTATGGCTTTGATCCGCAGAGATACTCAGCAAACTTCGTAATCAAATGTCAGATCTGAAGCACCAGGGCTGCTATTTTCTTTCATGTTCTCTGACTATAATTTCTGTCACAATCATTATTGCCTGTTATTAAGTTTGCAGAATACACAGTGCCTTACATTGCAAGGGTGGCCCATCCTGCTTTTCCATCTGAGGCAAAATGAGAAGGTGGCACTCCCCACTCCCTGCCCCCCGCCAAAGTCTCACTTACCCAGATTGTGTGGTGGTGGCATCAGCTTTCCAACAAGATCTCATGAGATTTCATGGAACTCTCATGAGATCCTGCAGAGAAGGAAGTTACGTGCTCCTAGGGCCTCACTCTGGTCAGCAATTGTGTTGCAGCATTCTGCACTACCTGCAGCTTCCGAGGAAAGTGCAAGGGAGTGTACTGCAGTAACCTAGTCTATATAAGGGAAAGTGTGCAGGCAGCATAAAAGGTAAAGGGACCCCTGACTGTTAAGTCCAGTTGTGGATGACTCTGGGGTTGTGGCGCTCATCTTGCTTTATTGGCCAAGGGAGCTGGCATACAGCTTCCAGGTTATGTGGCCAGCATGACTAAGCCTCTTCTGGGGAACCAGAGCAGCGCACGGAAACGCCGTTTACCTTCCCGCCGGAGTGGTACCTATTTATCTACTTGCACTTTGACGTGCTTTCGAACTGCTAGGTTGGCAGGAGAGGGACCGAGCAATGGGAGCTCACCCCGTCACGGGGATTCGAACCGCCAACCTTCTGATCGGCAAGCCCTAGGCTCTGTGGTTTAGACCACAGCTCCACCCACATCGCTATGCTTTCCATTTATTCCCTGATCAATTGAAACTGTAATACTATCTGCTCATAACTAGGAGTAATTCCTACTGAGCTCAGCTGAATTTACCTCTGAGAAGACATACACAGGATTACACTGTTGATATCTTTAAACATATCTTTTTACCTATATTGATGTTCTGATTGTTCTCCAATTGTTCCCTGCCCCTTTACACAGTTTCTGACAGTGGACCCTGCTTGTACATTCTACCACACGGGTTACTATTTGTAGCTTTTACTCTGGGAACTAAATGCAGTGTGACTATGTGGTGGGGCGGCGGGGAGAAAGAGGATCTTGGTTGGATGCTTTGCTTCTCCCTTCCTTCCTCTCCATAATTCATGTGCAAACTCAAGGGCATGGAAACATTGCCAATCATCAGAGTCTTAAGGAAAAGCCATAGAGAAGGCTTAACTAGCAGGCAAACCTTTTAAGGGAACAGGGCAAGATCTGATCTATCATCAACAGGAATTAATGTAGGAATAAGCTCCAGTTCTTCAGCTCAGTAAACATTAGAACATTTAAAAAGTGGGACTAATTTCTATCATTAACTGTTAGAATTCCTTGCCATGCGAAAAGGTCCCAGCTGCTCCCTCCAATCAGCAGAAGTGGACCAAAGCAAACATCTCCCATTTGTCGGCTCTCCAGTTGTCACTTTCTGCCTTCCAGCTGGAAGGAAAAGAGGCCCTTAATGGTCATTTCATGCCTGCCAAACAATTCTTGGGATTGTAGTTAAGCTTTACTCAGAGTAGACTCATTGAAAGTAATGGACCTATGCTTATTAATTTTGATGGGTCCACTCTAAGTGGGATTAGCATTGGATACAGCCCTTGATCCAGTTTTTAGATTCTTTCTTTTTTCTTTTTACCTTCCCTCCTGCAAAGTATTTCACTTTCATATTACTTGCCCTATTTGGGGCCAAAACACACAGGAATTGCTCCATCTCCATGATCATATAAATCACATATCTAGAAATCACAAATCAGGAGCCATAGATCAAGAAATCCATGATGGACTGCTGAATTCATAGCTACCACCCACAACGTGGAAACATAGAAAATATTAGATTATTTACTATTTTCATCTGCTAAATAAGATGATGCTACCTTTTACGGACAAATCCTCCTGAGAAATTAAAATTAATGTAACAAATACCAAAATGATATGCAAAACAGCACATATTAAAATGTAATGAGCCAACAATAAAATCATTGAAAGCACTGATGGAATAATAAAGAAATTCAGGATCCTAGAACTATGGTTTTCCTTCCTTCCAAGTTATACTCAGAGAAGACCTATCAAAGTGAATGCACCTAAGTTAGTCGTGTAACTTAGAATGTACCTAAGTTAGTCATTTCAATGGCTCAACCCTGAGAAGAACTAACACTGGATGCGACCCAGTTCTCTCAAACATACTCTTTTGAACTAGCTCAAGTATCCAGATTGCTAGGCTCTGTTTACACAATCAGAATCTCAGGTTGAACTTTCAGGCTAGTGCTCTTGGAGTGCTTTCTCAAAGCCACTTCATATAAATTAGTTAACCTGTAACACACATTTATAACAACTTTATGACACTTTCTCACTCTCTCCCTCCTCTGTGCACACGCATGCGCGTACACACACACACACACACACACACACACACACACACACACAGGGATCCTCAATTCCATGATGATCTGTGACTTTGAATCCTGACGAATTAACCGTCAAAGTCATCATAATCACTATTGGCTGAAACACATCACATCATTACAATGAGAATTCGGGGACAGGGGGAATAGGTTACACAGTGTATGGTTAGAAAATGATTCAACAGACTGATTGGAAGCTTTGCTGTAGAAAATTTAGGAGTAGAAAGGATAAGAAATGGAATATTTGGAATGAGTTGAATACTTAGCAGGAGACTCTGGCATGTTGACTTGTGGTGTGCATTTTTGTTCCATAGACTTTGATAGGTTGGCTTTGTGGAAAAGAGTTCTCCATTTGTACTGTGTCTTTTGGGAAACATTTTGTTGTGTTAGCTGAAGTGGAATGTCTAGTATGTGCTTTTTCTCTAATAGCAGTGTAACATGCTTGTAGTTTTTGATGAAAAAGGCGATTTTGTTGCCACTGCTGGTCAATGGGATTTCATAACAGTGTCCCTTGCACACATGCTCAGTACAATATGAACCTGTTGTGGGAGGTGGTTAAAGCGGGTGGGGGTTGAATGGAATATTGGATGGAGCTAGAATGACTCAAGCAGAGCAGGATAGTTGGAAATTAAAAGAGTAGCTGTGTAAGGAACAGAAAATGAGTGATGGATTGATATAAAAGCACTGACAAACCAGGCCTCAGCCTTAAAGAGTTTATACTTCAAGTAGGTCAAGTGTGAAAAGATACAGGAAGAAGAGATCACTGGAGTAAAAATCATTTGAGAGGCATGGGGTGGAAGAGATGAAAATATCTGTGAGGTGGGCAGCACCTGGATTTCTGATGGGCAACTTTTGAAGGAACAGGGAAGCCTTTAAGGGAAAAACAGGAGGGAGATTTAGGGAGCAACAGTGTGACGGTAAGTGCTTTTATCTTCTGAATTCCTCTTTTCCTATTTCAACTTTGAAAGGGCTCACCAGTTGACCTGAAAACTACCAGCTGGACCCATTCTGGTTCCCTTTAAAACCATACCATGTGCAGGATTCAGCTGGGGTGATGGTAGGGCATGGGAATCAACCCAAACCTTTGCTGATGTCACCCAAGTAACCAGCTGTTCCAGGCAAAAAAGAGGCAGTGGCAGCCAGTAGAAGTTAGCAACCCTGTTAAAGACACAGGAGCCTGGTGAAGCAAAAAGCAGTTGTTGGCCTTTATTTCTAATCTTGTTTCACTTAACAACATAGGGTGCACTGGTGGGGCTGTATGGAGTAACAGCTTCATCACCTTTGGAGCTGGATGGTTGTCAGTGGCGGGGTGGTTAACTGAATGGAATCAACTGTCTGGCTCAGATGGAAGAGCAAACCAGAGTTTCCTTCTGTAAAAATAAGTTGCACTGGATTTCAGGCTTGTGCTCCCACTCCTCTCCTCCTTCTCTGCAGTTGTGAGATCAGAACTTAAAAACAACAACAATAAATAGCACCTTGTAGGCAAAGCCACTTACTGTTTTTGCTTACAAGAAATCTTAGTCTAGGGAGTCATAGTGTTTTCAGGAAGGCTGCCGAATGCAGACCAGTGGAAAACAAATTTCATTGGCAACAAAAACTCTTGTAGCCCTCAAATTAGAATTTCATCACTCATTGGATCATTTTTGCATGCAGTTTTCCCCTCTCATAAATTGATAAAAGGATGGGTGTGTGTGTAGGGAATGCAGAATAACTTTTTTGGCACAGCACAAAACTGAGAGCAAACCAGAATCTAAGACCATAGTTTGATCCTGGCTCACTCTCATTATTCCACAGTTTAAAAATATTAAAGTTTCCAAGTGCAGGTGTCACAGGAAACTGTGGTTAGTTTGCATTTTCTTCTTCCTATTTTAATCTCCCTCTTGTGGGAGGAGAAAGAGTGCTAATCCCTACAGTTTGTTCACCTGAACCAGGTGATAAGAGTGGAAGTTGTTCTAGGGATTATTTTGTCTAATTTTGTGTGTTGCCAGAATTCCTTGGTGTTCATTATGCTTTCAGCATTTGAACAGAATCTGCTAAATTACATATTAAATCATTTATGCTTGAAAATGCATTCCTAAAAGGACAGATATATGCAGCTTCAAATTTTTGAACAATCAAATTCCTTAGTCTGCAATCCTGCCTTGCACACTTACCTTGGAGCAAGCTCCATTGAACATAATTAGGCTTACTTCTGAGGAGACGTGTATAGGCTTGTGTATAGGCTGCTACAACCCTCTGCCAATAATCCACTGTAAACATTACTCACCTAGCATAGTCTAGGTTATTTATTTTGTTGTCTGCCATGCTCAAGTGCAGAATGCAGTCAATGTAAATTTTTGAATGTGTTAATAATAGTAAGGAAGAGAGAGGGAGAGAGAAACTCTGCCACATAAATTGGATGCAGGAGGACAGCTGTAGACTGAACAGGAAGCGCTGGCCCAAGGCTAAATGAAACAGCTGTTGCCATTGTTCTGAATAGAAAGTGCCTTTGCAAATTCCACACAGCCCAGGATCAGAAAGCAGATGTTAGTAATTACAACACATGAAAAGAAGGGCACAGGATCAGGCAAGTGACGAAAAAGCAGCAGGACCAATAGATTTATAACTCACTGCTGCAGACCAGCAACTACCAAGGAGAGTGTAACAAGTGTCAGCATTTAGCTCTCCTTCTTCCTGTAAAGTTCACACTAGGGGTGTCATCACTCATTGTCTCCCCATGTTCAGCTTGCAAACAAATAACCAAATGAGCTGAGCACTGTAAGGTGAAGGTGAAAGAATTCTGTGATTTATCAAAACAAAACCTCCCTAATTCGACTGTGTTTAAACAAGGCTCCTTGGAACGCAGCAAGACCAGTACAAGATACTTTATAGTCAGTTAACTTTCATTTTTTGCTTTGTATTTATGTACATAAGCCTAGATTGGTGTTTTTTCTTCATAATTTTGAATTTATTCTGTGTTTGCTAAATTGTTGATTTTTGTTGTTTTGAATTTACTGGCATGTCCCATATATTTGCAGTTCTCTTTGGTAATGTTTTGAATGTTTGCTATAAGCCACATAGCTCATTGTGTAAAAGCAGCTTCTAGGCTTCCGGTCCTGCCTGCCTTAATGGAGGCAGCCCCCGCAACAGCGGGAGATTGTCTGTGAACAAAAAACAAGCATGGCGGAGGGTAAATCATCATTGCAAATTCCCCCCAGGGATGGGGGGGGAAATGGGCTTCACTCGCCGTTCGTCTCGGTACCTGGCTCTCACGCCGGCATGGAATATGGGAGGCAGGAAGGTGTGGAGTGCAAAAGCACTTCACCTGGCGAAAACCCTCCTACACTGCCATTAAGAAACAGAAGTTCTCCGTTTAATTGGATCTTTAATTGGCTTTAAAGTACTTGTATGTGATGGGCAAGGGATGCAACAACATACTGTGCAATATACCAGCTACATAGATCAAAGGTTTGAATTGAAATAAGATTTTATTTGGCGTGAGAGTCAGCTGGGGAGAGGGAAGCCCACAGTTTGTTTATTCTAAGCTGTTTTTATATATTTATGATTCGGCAACCCTCTCCAGAATATAAGATAAAAAGATATTTACAAGTGAGGAAGGGACATTGGAGTAATATTGATATTAATTAGCAAAAATGGAAACTGTGTGATCTAAAATAAAGAAAGGAGGGGGAGAGGAAGCTCAAGTATGACTATGTTGGAAAGTCAGAGTAATTCCCCTCACCTCTGTTTAAAAACAACAGACAAGGAAAAAGAGACTGAGATTTGTGTGTGCTACTGACGGAATGTAATCTAAGATAAAGTTTAATTAAGCCATAAATCTCTACTTGGAAGGAAAAGAATTTGGAGGCTGTGATAAGAAGGCTGCAGAGATTCTGGGAATTGGAAAGGAGTATTCAATCTTCAGTGCATTTGAAAACTTCCCACCTTTTTCTAAGCAGAGGGGGAAATGGCAAAGATCTGTGGTATGTTTTACTAGTGAGACAGAATGGTTTCTAGCAGACGGTCACCTGTTCCGAGACATTGAAGCAAGGGTTGGAGAGATAAGACCTCTGAGAAACTTCAAGATTCAGTTCCTCCACAAGCCACGATGGGAGAAAACAACAGCTGGGAAGTGAAAGAGGCAACACCATAAATGGACAGAAGGAATCTCCATAGACATAACAGTTTTCACATGCAGGGCAGAATAAAGGTAATAGTTTGAGTTCCTCACTTGAAGCTTTATACGTTCATATATTGCAGCATCACGAATGGAAATCATTAATTATGTAGATTATTATTAAAACTGAAAAGTGATTGACATTAAGATTATGGAATGTAGTGATAAAAGATCGGAAATGCACCCAAACCACCATGCGGGGAGCCACTTTAACTAAAATGTATTAATTAGAAGTTGATTGACATTTTGATAATTGTACAATTTGGGAATTAATTGCTATTGTTACAATTTGGCTATTATTGGGGGTATATTGGAAAGATAGATAGATGATGATAGATAGATAGATATAGATAGATAGATGATAGATAGATAGATAGATGATAGATAGATAGATGATAGATAGATAGATAGATAGATAGATAGATAGATAGATATAGATATCTCAGCATATAAGTGAAATCAATCAATCAGAAATAACATGAACACTATTTTGGGGTTCACTTCCCTTGCATAGTGACAATCATATGAGAGGGGGCAAGCCTGTTCCACCCAACACATTGCTTTCCTCACCCTTTACAGCTTTCCATGAGTTGAAGGGGCAGTTTTCTGAAGCAGGGACCTGCTGTACTCATGAAGGCTCCCTGTGTGACTGACAACCCTTGGTGTAATAGAATGTGGGACAGCATAAATGACTTCCTAAGTAGGGATGGGTGAATTCTATTGGTTCTGGAGTCTATAATGAATTTGAAGCTACTGGTTGATTTTTGCAGGTGCCTTCTGGACAACTGGTTTCTTATTTTGAAGTCTCTGTTATTCCCTTACTGATGCATATCCAGGCCCGGTGTGCCATTGTGTGCCAATGCCACTGACGCCAGCACAAGGCCAAACATGACAATTGACTCTTCTGGATCTCCAGCATATTTAAGGAATCTCATCCTCCTCCCAGAACAACTACTCCAGTTTTTCAGCAATTAATCCCAGGATGCAGCTCCCAAGTATTTTTGGCAAATCTGATCACAGATGACAAGGTAGGTTGAAATTTGACATAGTCAATGCTGTGGACATTCTGCAGCAGTGGTTAGGAAGACGTCTGAGTGACACATCTCCCTTACCCTTCCAACTTACTTCCAGCTACCAGGTGAATGTGCTGATCAGCTGAGCTATGTGGTTATTGCCCCTTCTCTACTAGTCAGCTTAGTGGAGTCTTGCAGGGGGGTGGGGAGCAGAAAAAAATTGCCTGGGGCCTAAATCAAGCCCCTTGGACAAAACAGTGGACCAGTAAGATGTCAGCATCGCTGCTACAACACCAATGTCAAATATGGCTGCTATGGCTGAGAGATTTTTATACCTTTTTCTTTAAAAACAGGGACTGTTTCCTGCACTTTTGGTTTGGGGGTAAATCATACAAACAGCAGCGTAATAAGCTTCCATCCAGATATATGGCTTAAATTTCAGCCATAAATAGGAAAGAAGGAAGAAGATGTGATGTTGTGAGCCTGATATTGATTTTGATAAAGCGTTTTTAGGCTTAACATCCTTTGGACGTCTTCTCTATTATTTAAAACCATGCACACATTTAATCAGAAAAAAGAACACACACCCCCACAGCCCATAGCAAGGAGCACAGACTGTAAGAAAGGTTAGTCAAAAGGTAAACCATGTGTTTGCCATCTTTGCTCCTGATATGGAAACCATATGCTTAAATACACCAGCAACCATACTTAATATAACACTTTTTTTTTATTAAACCTGGTTTTATAAAAAGCTATCCACCATTCTTTCTGTTAGTGACTTCCAGATAGGTCACATATTCCTCATAGCAACTATCATTACATATTTAGAGCAAATTAGACTGCCCAATATACTGGTTCTGATTATTACTGCATAGGAGCAAGGGGGCATCTTATTTTTCTCCCCTGCCCCTGATAAATTAAAGGGACTGTAATGGGCAATTTCTGCAACCTGCAAAAAGGCAAGCCCATCTGTGACTCATTTAGCACTTAAAAAAAAAGGAAAAGATTTATTTTATTAATTCGGGCAGAATTTAGAGAGAATATAGATGCCCCCCCCCCCCGCTTCTTTTTAGTTCTCCTGCTCACGACTGAGAGAAGAAAAGGAAAAACCCAACCTTGCACAGACATTTCAGGAATGAAAAACTGCCAGCATGTTGTTATTATAAGAGCAAAGTTTGCTGCCTTGGTGGTGAGATAGTGGATGGTTGCCTGGCCAACTGGAAGAACTCTGCTCAGGAATGGCTTTAATATCCTATAGGCCCTCTGCCACCATAAAGCACTATACAGAAATGAAGCACTGCAAAGAAAAACGGGCTGGAAGAACTGGCTGCTCAGCCTACCTTGGTAAAGCATCAAAGAGACAATTTGCAAAGGCCCATTATTATTATTTTCAAATTAAGTTCTTTGGAATTATTCCCATGGTATGATTTCAAAATCAGTGACAAGTCGTGGAAAAATCTGCCTTCCTGCCATTGGTAAACTGCAGAGTATATACGCTACATCAGTCTTCCCCAACCTGGTGCCCTCCAGATGTTTTGTACTTTGGTTTCCATCAACTCCAGCCATTTTGTTCAACACATCTGGAAGACACCAGGTTGGGGGAGGGCTGCTCAAGATAATGCAGGTATGTTAACCTTTCATGCCTACATGATTTGCTCTTTTCCTGAATGAGCAAGATGGTTACACTGTGATAAGATTCCTTCTTCCACCATTTTCCCTTGCATGTTGATGGAACCTTTCTCCATGGTTTGTCCATTTTGGATTAATCAACTTGAATTTGTCTTGCAATCATTAGCACAGTGTCACCACCCCACCACTTATATCAGGCACTGGAAATCTGTGGCTCTCGACATGTCAGACTACATCTCCCAACATCCTTGGCCATTGGCCATGCGGACTGAGGATTTTTGATGTTGGAGTGCCACAGATTCTCCATCCCTGTCTTAAATACTCACTTGAAAAGTGGGAAGTGCTTGCTATTATAATGCTCTTTCGTAAATGTTCTATATATTTCTGGACCCAAGAGCCGGCAAATGCTAGTGATAGTAACTGAAGAAACAGAAGTTTCATAAGCTGGAAAAATAGGGAGTTTGTGAGCCATCATTTGAGTAACAGAGCTACACAATACCCTATTGGCCAGATCGCTTAAAGGAGGAAGCCTTATGTGCCCCTCATCCACAAGTTTTAAGTGGGGAATTTTCTGGGCTTATGATTTTTCTGAACCTGATGACCACTAGGGTAAAAGTAAAAAGTAAGTAAAGGACCCCTGGATGGTTAAGTCCCGTCAAAGGGGACTATGGGGTGCAGTACTCATCTCGCTTCAGGATGAGGGAGCTGGCGTTTGTCCACAGACAGCTTTCCAGGTCATGTAGCCAGCATGACTAAGCTGTTTCTTGTGCAACGGAACACCGTGATGAGTGCCAGAATGCATGGAAACACTGTTTACCTTCCTGCCACAGTGGTACCTATTTATCTACTTGCACTGGTATTCTTTCGAACTGCTAGGTTGGCAGAAGGTGGGACAGAGCAACGGGAGCTCACCCGTTGCGTGGATTCAAACTCCTGAACTTCTGATCAGCAAGCCCAAGAGGCTCAGTGGTTTAGACCACAGCGTATCCTGACTCCTGGGTAATATGAAGGGTACAAGCAAGGGAGATAGAAGATTAACTGAGAACATGTCTGGTTCGTTCAGACCACATAGCAAGTCTGACTTGAAGCCTTTGATGGTGAAGTGAGGTGGAGTGGTGGTCAGGCCTACCAATGTTTCAACAGGATCTTATCATAGGTCATATCTGCATCATATATTTAAAACACATGACCTCCTAAAAATACAAAAAACAACAACAACCACCCCATGGGATATATAGTTTAAAGGTGGTGGGAATTGTAGCTCTTTGAAGGGTAAACTATGGTTCCCAGTGATCTTTGTGGTTTAATTGCATTGCGTGGATATTATCCTAGATAGCAAAAATAACTAGGGTGGCACATAGCCTGAATTTCTGAAAGCCACCACCGCTGAGAACTCTGTATGGGTGCAGGAAGGCTAGAGCTCTCTTCCTGAATGTGTATGGGGAATGGTCTGTATGCCTGGCATGGCAACCCATTGAAGGCCATGCCAGCAATTCTATTAAGGCCTATACAGGTCCTTCTGGTCAACATGCCATTCCTTCCATCAGCCTCTGATCTGTGTGTGGTACACAGGCTGGATCTCTGCTTGATGGCCCCCAGGCTCAGGATAGGCCTGGATCCTGACACACTGTGTGTTTCCTTATGGAACGGTATAAGGGAAATGGAGGCAACACCCCCTCTACCCCCGCCATTGCTTAAGAAGAGCTTTCCGTGCAGCAGTGTGTGGAGTTAGCCCCAAACTCCAGTCTCTTTATCTTTCCTGACAAGCAGGAAGAATGAGGAAGATCAAAAGCAAATGAAAATCGATAGGATTAAGGTACTGAAATTCTTCTGTTTTGCCACAGGCTGTCACTCTAACTCCACGTCCTTTGCAGCTGGGCAAGATTTCTCTTTAGAGGAAACCAGATGAGAGAGGAAAGGCAGCCAGACAAAGTAGTTCAGAAGTTTGCTCCTCCTTTTTTTGTTGCCTGTTTCTGAAATATAATCTCCCTGAAGATTTGTTTGGCAGTCGAAAGTCCCCCCCCCCCACTCTCTTCAGAAGAAGAGTAAGGAACATTCATCTTGATAACACACATGCTGAGCTATAGGGAAGTAGCTTGGTTGTCGGGCTGAGTACGGCCAAAAAAAATTAGAAGCAAATCTAACGACAGCTTTAATGTTGCTGGGCTTTGCATGTGCGGGCCATTTGTGCACCTGCACAAGTTTGGGGAGAGGGAGGGGAGTCTATTTGCACATGGAGAGTTGCTGAGTCCAGCTGGGCAAAAGCCAAACTCCACAGTGGACAAAGGATGAGGGTGCCTCAATCGAATCTTTCAGATGTTTCCATTGACACCAGCCAGAGATAAAAGCCCAGTACAAACACTCCCCCAGGCTTCAAGAGTCTTTGCATAGTCTGTTGATGCCTACGCTCTTCTCCCATGCAGATAATGTCTGCTAAGTTCCTGCCTGTGCGGCAAAAGCCTTCGCGTGTTGCAAGGAGTGGAGTCTCCAACCTCTCCTGCCGTGTGGAGGTACACCGCATGTGATTCCCACGGCTGTAAATATGCGGTTCACATGGTGGTTTTCTTTCAATAAAGCAGGGAGGTGGTGCAGATTGGACACAACACTATGTTCACATTGGAGAGAGGTACACAGAGCCCTCTCCCATGTGAAAATCCTGGCTGCTACCCGAGTGAGCATTTGAAGCAGCATAACCAACATTTTTGTGCTAGCGAGAGGCTATGGCATGGGTGGGATGGTTGGTCTTCTGCCAGCCTTTGAATAGTCAATGGGGATTGTTTTCTTGCTGTCCTTCCATTTCAAAAGCAGGCCAAGGCATACAGAGGGGGAAAGGAGGTGTGAATGGGAAGGCAAGAGATGAAAAGTGCCTTGTCAAAGGTCAGTGGGACAGATTCAGTGTCCTGGAAAGTGCGCATGCAGATGTCTTGGCCACTGCTGGACAAAGCTGGATTTTCAAAGGCCCAATGTTTGTGGGTCGGACAGACTTAAACTATGATAATCATAAGTATACTTAGTACAAAGTGAAAGCTATACATACCCCCTATTCTGTTTTTAGGGTTGTCTACTGGGATGCGGGTGGTGCTGTGGGTTAAACCACAGAGCCTAGGGCTTGCTGATCAGAAGGTCGGTGGTTCGAATCCCTGCGATGGGGTGAGCTCCCATTGCTCGGTCCCTGCTCCTGCAAACCTAGCAGTTCGAAAGCACGTCAAAGTGCAAGTAGATCAATAGGTACCGCTCCGGCGGGAAGGTAAACAGCGTTTCCGTGCGCTGCTCTGGTTCACCAGAAGTGGCTTAGTCATGCTGGCCACATGACCTGGAAGTTGTATGCCAGCTCCCTCGGCCAATAAATCGAGATGAGCGCCGCAACCCCAGAGTCGGTCACGACTGGACCTAATGGTCAGGGGTCCCTTTACCTTTACCTTACTGCTCCACCTGGTAAAGCTGTGGGCCACAGTCTAAGGCAAATAATCTCTAGGTTTTGTGGAGGGGCCATCTATATAGAGGAGCTTGTGTCTTGAATATTGAATGCCCCAGGTTCAATCCCTTGCATCTCCAGGTAGGGAGGAGAAAGGTTCCTGTCTAGCACCATGGAGAGAAACTACCACTCAGTGTAGACCAGGGATGGGGAAACCTGCCACTCTCCAGATGTTGTTGGACTCCAGGCCCCAGCCAGCATGGCCAATAATGAAAAAAAACCAACTATCCTGGAATGTGGCAAACAACTGATAATCTCCTAGAAAGGCACCCTCTGCCCTGCAGAAGCCCACCACCATTTTTTACATACACATGCTATTCCTAAATTTATTTGACCCTCCTAAAAACCCCCCAAAAGACTAGCGGGCAATCCTCCTGTAGCAAGGCTGTCTTACACAATGCATGGGGAGAGGTTATTGTGAAACACCTGGATCAGACTTAGCGCTGGGAATAAAATCTGAATTAAAATAAATAAATCTGGAGAGGAGTCTTCATCCAAGCCACATGGTCAGAAACTTATTAAGCTGCCTTTAAACTCACCTTTTTCTGGGAAGCCTTTGGATCCACTCCCTAATCCCTATTGTAACCAAGCCAAAGTACATCTAATGGAAGTCATCTTCTTGTCTATTCATGACTTCATTCCTCCCTTCCTCTGCTGTTTTCCCATGTCTTGGACTGTAAGCCCCCTGGGGCAGGGAGCTGTCATACCTGTGCTTTGCAAAGTGCAATGTACACAGATTAAGCATGGTGAGCATGGATGAAATGCAGCCTTTGAAGCTCTCCTGAGGCCACAACCCTCCCTGGCCCTGCTTTCTACCCTACTTCAATGGTTTTTGTCTGGCTGGAATCATGGAATTGTAGAGTAGGAATGTGTCCTTGTCCTCTGCTAATGCCTCTTGCTTGCTTGCATGAATGGAGGAAGTGGCAAACTGTACACAGCTGAATTTTGCATTTGTTGCTCCACCCACTTTTGCTTCTGGCCCCTTCCATGCTGGCAGGTGGCCCTAGAAGGTTTCCCAGGAGGGACTGTGGCCCTCTTGCTGAAAATGCTCCCCATTTGTGACATAGATGGTGCTACATAAATAACAGCAATATGATAAAGACGATGCTGTCAAAACATCCTATCTGTATTTTAATTATTATTTAATTGGTTACTCACCATTTCCAACAAATCCAAACACTTGTGTGAAAGAAGAGTAGAAGGCAAGGCAAATTTGTCTGCTTTATAAGACACTGTAAATACAGTTTGCAAGGGACACCGATGGGAAGATTTTTAGCAAACGAAATAAACTCACTTGAGTTCTGCAGCAAAAGGCCCATTTAGGTTTTCTTTCCAGATCACCTTAGGAGGGGGGGGGGGAGTACATTCACATGGTATGGGAAATGTTTGTTGTTTCTAACCAGCTTCATCTCAACCAATCCACCTCCGCAAGCTCCAGTGTTCCCACAGATGTTTCTTGCCGGTCAAGAGGAAGCCACCCTAATTATGATCACAGCATTCTGTCTTTGTAAAAAATAATTATGAATATGAAGTGCGAAATTAATTTGTGTGAAAATGCTCCCGTGTGCCATGCAAAGGAGAATATTTCTTCAAGCAAACCAAGCGGGAGGATTAAAAAGGAAAGGAAGAAGCAATAGAAATTCTCGAATTATTAGAATTATTGTGGTGTTGTGAAAGAAAACCAGAAGACTCGGCTCGCGTCCATCCATAATGCTGGCTAGGAGCAGGCGCAATTATCATTATCTATTGTGGATGCCCGCCAGATGCTGTTGACTCCAACTCCCATCATACCTGCTCATCAGCCATGTTGGCTGAGGGTGATGGCATCTGGAGTACATCAATACCTGGAGTGCACCACTTTGGTTAATCCTGATCTACTGCAGTGAAAGAAGCTCTATGTATACGCCTAGCAGAACAGAATGCTCATTACTGAGGTATCAACTGATGCAGGACAGAACCAAATGCTGGTTCCCTGCTCTGAGTATCAGTTTGTGTGCTCAGTGTCTCCCAGATCATAAGCAGCATCTGTTCTTGTGCTGTTTCTGGACCTCAGAGGTGTATCCCAGAACCCCTGTAATGCCACAAAGTAGTCTGATGAGTGCTTTGTTCTAGTGATGACCAAAGAAGTGCACAAAAAAGAAGGTCCATGCCAGAATCATTTTGAAGAGTTAAGGGGAGTGGGTTGTGTACTCTCAGTTTGTGCAAAAGTTGGGACACTGGGCTGAATGCAACAAACTTGTTCCACTAGCAGAAACCATTGCAAGGACTCTCACTAGTGCAATGGGGGGCATGCCTCCCCCAAATCTGCCATGGAGGGTCAGAAGAACTCCCAGAACAGTAAAGGTGGGAGGGTGATAGTATAATGTTCTGTTGGGCAAGCAGACAAGCTTGCACTGAGGGAACCATCTCCTTAGTTCCACACTGAATTCCACCCTCTAGAAGGCACAGGCAAGAGTCATTCATAGTTCCACGAGAACTGAGCCCCGGTGCAGAAATTCATAATATGTTGTGGCATTGCAATATTCTTTCCTCCAGGTTTCACCCATGAGGGCCATCTCATGTTGTGAGACAACAAGGGCCACTGCCTTTATGAGAAAAGAGCTATAGCTGAGTGGCAGAGCATGTGTTTTCCGTACCTAAGTTTCAGTTTTAAATCCCTGGCATCTCTAGTAAGGGATCTTAGGTAGCACACCTGGAGATGAAATCTGCCTAAGACTTTGAAGAACTCTTACCCATTGGGGACAATAATGGGCTAGAGTTGGGTAGCCAATGCGGTGCCCTCCCGTTGTTGCCAGATTACAGCTCTGAATATCAGCCATGCTGGTTGAAGCTGATGGGAGTTGTAGTCAAACAACATCTGGACATCATGACATATGTGCTCATACGATACATCTTTGGTTCACTTCAGCTGCAATCCTAGAATGGGGAGAGGCATGCAGGTGGGTCATTCATGTCTAACAACCTGCTGGGCTCTTGCCAGCAGGGTGGAAGTGAGGGTGGAGGAGTGCTTTGTGCTCTTCCATCCTTTTTTCCTGATGGGTTGGTTTGGAAACAACGAAAGGGAAATAAATGAGATTGTCTTCTGCCAGCGCCAGGGTGTATGGGTGTTGGGAAACTGGGAAGTTATTGGATCTGTCAGATCTAAGCTTGCCCTGATCCTCCACAGTATTGGCAACACACCCCTAACATTCCACCTTCTTGACTCTACTGACTTCAGAGCTTCAACATTGGTAGGGCGAGGGCTCTGGAAGTTGCTGTGGTGGCGGTAAGAGTTTATCTTACCTGATATCTCAATCTAACCTTGGAGAGGGAGAGCTAATGCATGCCATGGCTCCTTAGATGGCTTTCCAGGAACCATAAAATAGGATAAGTTCCCAAGCAAGAAGCAGTGTTCAAGATCTACATGCATGATAGATTCCCTTTCCTTGCAATACACACCCCTTGCTGACTTCTGTCATCAAGCATCAAGGTTTTAAGGTATTTTTAATCTCTGTTGGAAGCCTCCCAGAGTGGCTGGGGAAACCCAGCCAGATGGGCAGGGCACAAATAAATTATTATTATTATTATTATTATTATTATTATTTATTTTATATTTGCTGCTGAGATGTTTAGTTTGCTGGCTGACACTGTAGCTGAATCCCTTTGGGAGACTTTGTAGATTCTTCCCTCATTCCACAAACAGATTGATATCTGAATCATGCAGTTCAAAAAATTGCCCAAACCATTTAATTTAACCTGCTGCAGATTCCAGGGCTGGTTGGCAGGTGTCATTTAGAAAACTTTTCATGCATTGTGACAATCATTGACCACCTACCTTCTCATCCTTGCTTTATTTGACTTGTACATTGTAAATTCTGTCTGTGCTTTGTCAGTATGTAAACGATAGTATTATATTTCCGGCTGATTTTATTGTAAGGAGCGGCTCATAAAACAGTTTATTTGACTTGTTTAAATGAGATATCAAAGGGCTTCCCAGTTACACATATTGTGATGGAGAAGTATAAATGATCACATGCAGATAGTAGAATTCTGATGTGCTCAAGAGGGTGAATCTCCATCCATTGTTACACTCCCTTGCCAATTTGGATGATCTTTCTTTCGTTTTAAATTTTATTTTATTGAAGTAGGAGTACATACATTGCAAGATGAAAAAAGCCAAGAACAAAATACAAAGGTGGATACAAGAGCATATAGCACACATAAATAAAGCCATAATCCCATAAAACACGAAGCAGATTACAGCTACTATCATAAGGCAAGAAAAGCTGCCTTTCCAACAGGAAAACTGAGATGAAGGAGGATGAGGAACCTTTTGCCCTGTTGGACTACAATTTCCATCATCCCTGACCATTGGCTATGCTCTCTGGGGTGATGGGAGTTGGAATCCAACAACATCTGTAGGGCCACAGATATACCAACCTCTATGGAAAAGATTAACAGAACCCACATTTCAGAGATGGAATCTTGCCCTCCATACCTCTTGCCAGTTCACTCTGATGCATTAACTTTTTAGACAATGCCAGAAACAAAATCCTTGTGGATCAATTCTCGGGTTGACTGTACAGATTAACATGGTGATCAGTGTGTGATATAATCTCAAAAACTGGTTCCCAGGATGTCTTAACAAGTCCACCATGTGCATTTCAGAGACCGTCCTTCTTAGTATCTCCTCAAGCACAAGGAAGACACTCATTGGCTAATGTGATGAAGGCAGATGGTGGTAAGGTGCCATCTATGTATGAAGTTGACTTGAGCACGTCTTTGGCCTGTGGAACTCTGAAACAGGGATCCCAATGACCTTTTCACACATAGTTTTATTTTAAATCATCTATTGGAACTAAACCTTTAGTTTTGGGAGCTGAGGCAACAAGTACATTTTCAAACACTGTCAGATATCTTTTTTAAAAGAATGCCTTTTAATGAAAATCCATAAGATGCATCGGTTGGCCCAGGAGATGATCAAGATTAGCAGAAGACTAATGCTGCAGCCCTAGACAAAACAAGCGATCAAGCGTTGCGCACAACATTGCACAGCAATAGCGAGACCAGACAGTGGGAAAACCTTTTTCTCTATTTTCATAGTATCTCTCCAGCACAGACCAATTTGGGGTTATTTTATTCTATTGCTATTTAAAGCCAAATCCCACATTTTGAAAGATTCATTCATAAACATCTGTGTGGCACGAAGCCAGCAGAGCTCCTTCATCTGCCTAGGCTCACTGAAACATCCAGCTTGGAATGGTTCTCTCCCCCCACCACCACCCCTTGCGTATTGCTAGCCAGAACAAATGTGATCATCTTTTAAACCATTCTTGTGCTTTCATGTGGTGCTTTGGCATATTGGTGCCTGAAGTGTCCTTAATTGTTGCTGTAATAACAACATGGGCATCCTTTGGCTTGGAATGGCATTCTCTAGCTTACGCGCCTACAAGTCCCATTACTAGCAGGATAACTGAAATTCTTCAGCAATCCCATATTTGCAGCAATTTATTCTAAATCATGTTACTCAAGGGAGAAGTGTGCACAAGACTTTAGAATAATTATTATCTTGCTGGAAATGTGCAAAATTTAATTCCAAAATGGTTCTTAAAATGAAATCCTCAATGAAATATATAGTGTTGACATCCTGGACCATTATAGTTATTATTTTTTCAGAACATTCTGAGTCTTTAATCTTGAGGGAATTATTTGGCACATCTCTTCTCTGATGTCCCTGTTCAAGTAGCCAAGAATCTCGCTCTGTTTGATATATAGTGAGTCTTTAAATCTTGTCTTGGATAGGGTTCCAACATTCTAGACTGGTGAATACCAGGAGACAATGGGGATCAATGTAATTGCGATTTCCATCAAAACCCTGTGGGTTTCAGTGCAAATTAGCGGTCGAAGCAGTTCTTGGCTCCTGATGTTGGGGAATGCACGTGACCTTTCCTCCCTGTGATTTTCTCATCAGTAGAAATTTTAGTAAATAGGAGAATTTGCTTTTACTACATCAACTTAGGAATCTCTTTACATTTTAAATGATGTGTGTTTGTGTGCATTTAAGTGTGAGTGAATGTGGGGACAGGACCTTTTTTGTAGTGGCCCCACAGTTGTTCAACAAATTCCCAGCCCTGAGAGATACAATCAGCCTCCTTCTTGCTGTCATTTAAGCATGCTCTAAAAACATATTTATTCATGACTGCTTTTAGTGACATTGTGTAAGGGGGTAGGGGGCTCAATTTTTGTTGAGATGTCAGACATGGATTAGAATAAATGAAATGTTGTTTGATCTTTGATATGGGTTTGGGTTGTTTTTATTTGTTTTAAGATACCATGGGAAGATGACATATTTTAAATGTTGCATGTTAAATAAAACTAAATAAGTGGGTTCAGGGCCTTTTTTTCTAGAAAAAGATGCTGGAACTTGTTGACCCTTTTTTAGGGGGAACACCCACCCCAAGTTGTTGAGTGAGTTCCAGCTGAAAAAAGCAGTGATTGGATTCTTATTCACATGCCAATCTCCCAGCAGTGAGAAGCTTCAGAGGTGCCACCACATACCTTGGATTGGCTTTCTCATAATGAAGATCACAGAAGATGGTTGTGTCTTTGAGATATGTTGACTTTATTTATACATAAAAACAGGCTGAGCATAAAATGGAAGAGCTCACAGCATCAACACTCCAACAGATCTTCCTCCCATACTAGATTTCTAGGAGAGCACCCAAAGCATAGATTTGGACACAGCACAGAGAACAGGTCAAGCTGCTGTGCCTTCTGGTTCCAAACAAGACTGGTCTAAGTCTATTGCTCTCCTACATTTACTGATGCCATCGCCTCCAGCCAAACAAAGAGGAGCCTGCCCCTTTTAGCTCCTTCTGAAAGTATCTCCATCTCGTAGTTCCGTGGAAACCAGTCACCTGTGCTCTTCATTCATGCAAAGGGATAAATTAACAGAGTTAGCTAGAGTCATCAACTTAACAGAGGGACTGGTCTGACCACTTTAGCAGCCTCATTTTCTGTAGAATCTTACAGATATAAAATCACAGGCTTGGACCAACCCCACCATCCTATGACAATATGCATGCTTTGGCCTTGCCTGTTGCTGGTATGCATACTCTCACCACTTTCCCCCAAAGGAAGCAGACAACCAGGGGGAAAATATTCCCCACCTATGTTTCAGAATGTTTCGACAATCATCTCTGAATGGTACCACGTGGTATAACCTCAGTTTTATTTACATCTTGCTCAACTCCTTAATATATATTGCCAAGGATGCAGCTTATTCGTCCACTCCTGACTCTCTTTATTTAACATATTGGTCTGGATTTGAGAATGTTCCCTTCCCATATAAATTAGCTTACATTGATTCATTAATGTGTTTTTCTGTGTATCTATCTCACATGATCATATACTATATTTTTAGCAGGATCCCAGGCTCAGGAAGCTTTCAGGATCATCCAAGCTTAACAAAAGAGGCAGCTGTTCACTATTTATTTTTATTGTCTTTGTTCGATGTATGTCCACATACCCCTTACATTACATACCATCCATCCTCTGTAGTTAATCAGGCAGGGATCTTCAGTAACTATAATTCATTCATCCTGACTGTGTTGTGCTGCTTCTTTCATCAGACACATGTGAGCGCAAAATTAGATCCTGCACTGAACTGTCACCCGAACTTTATTGTTTTTAAACTTCGGTCAGTCCTCCATTTTACCAACATAATGTTTATGTGGAATAATTATTTAGCCTAGAAGCACAGAAGACAACTAGCACTAGCACTGCATGTTGTTCAGACTCAGTTCCCGGACTGCCAAGTCTCTTCTCTTTCACAGTCTTATGCAGATTCCTTTATGAGATCACCTCCAGGCAAGAATGGGAACAGTAGAGAAAGACATGTCCCAGGGGCAGACTTTGGTCTTTCAAGGCCAAAATTTGGATACACCCCCCAAAAAAAATCTCACCTTCCCTTCTGCTGAATTCACTATGTCAGAGATTCCTGAAAAGGTTACCTGAAATTATCATTCCAAATCATATCACAGGTCAGACAAATGGCTACATCCTTGAAAGATTGTGATACGATACGATAATCTTGTCATTGTCCCATACAGAACAACGAAATTGAAAAAAATCTACACCAGACATTCAAAAACCCACAAGCCTGCTATCCCAGCTATCCCAGACTGGTTAGCCCCTAAAAACTCTGATACCCCATAATTGAATACAATATACCCACATAAGGACTACCTTACACTGTGTTTAAAACCAAAATCACATTTGGATAGAAACTGTTTCTCAGGTGGCTAGTCCTAGTCTTTATAACCCTGTACCTTCTTCCAGAAGGCAGAAGCTGAAAGAGATCATTTCTGGGGTGCGCACTATCCTGCACTATCTCTGCAGCTTTCTTATGGCACCTGGAATGAATGGAATTAAATAGAAGAGAGAGGAAAGAAATGCTTTCTCCACCCTGTCCTTTACTGTCCTTTGTTCTTTACAACTCATACAGGCTGTGTGCACACCATACATTTAAAGCACCTCGCTCCCCTGAATCCTGGGAACTGTAGTTTGCTTCTCATAGTGCTACACTCTCAGCACCCTTAACCAACTTGAGAGGAAAAATGTGGTTGAAATATATGGTGTGTACTCAGCCACAGTGGTGATACAGTGCTAGGGATGCAGATGGCGCTGTGGTCTAAACCACTGAGTCTTGGGCTTGCCGGTCAGAAGGTCAGCGGTTCGAATCCCCATGATGGGATGAGTTCCCGTTGCTCTGTCCCAGCTCCAGCCAACCTAGCAGTTCGAAAGTATGCCAATGCAAGTAGATACATAAGTACTGCCGTGGTGGGAAGGCAAACGGCATTTCCATGCGTTCTGGTTTCCATCACAGTGTTCCATTGCACCAGAAGCAGTTTAGTCATGCTGGCCACATGACCTGGAAAGCTGTCTGTGGACAAACGCTGGCTCCCTCGGCCTGAAAGCGAGATGAGCGCCACAACCCCATAGTTCCCTTTGACTGGACTTAACTGTCCAGGGGTCCTTTACCTTTACCTTTTAGTGAAATTTATTCCTCCAAAGATTTGGCCTTCAGACTATGAAAATAAGGGGAGGGGTATCATATTCTAACAGGCCTTGAATTATATCTACTTTCTAACTCGGGACTCTAATAAAGTATAAGCAATCACTGTTGCCATTTTGGAAAGAATAATAACTATAGTGAAATCCTATATTAAGCTGCTTCGTTTAAGTATATGATGTATGCATTATAGACAACATAGATGAGATGTGTATACACATTCCAGAGCCTTCAATACTTACTCATGCAATGATTTATCACTTACCATGTGCTATAATGTTGCATAAGATATAGAACATAGAGGTTTTTTTGGTGGGGAGGCAATAAAAATGTTGTCAACACATGCTAAATGTATACAATTTTCAATTTTAGTTTTTCTGGGAATTGACAAAAAGGCCAGTATAGTTATACTATTACATGCAATTTCAGAAGGAGTAGATTAGCAACACAATCCAGTTTATAGCACCATTTGACATGAAACTCTCGCTAGCTGGCCACAAGAATTTAAAGACATTCAAGACAAAGATTTTGGGGAGATTAAAGAGATTTTGGACTACCATGAACACATTAGGACAAATTCCACCCTAACCATGTTATTCTGGGCAAGAGACTACCTCTTGGCTTCTTTGTGTCATGTGTAAAATGGGGAACACTGACCAAACTCATAGAGCTATTGTGAAGAAAATGAATAAAAAATTGCCCCAACGTACTTCGGCATTAAATGTGCCAAGTTTATGTCTGCTATTAAATATCGAAAAGCCTTTGGTTGGAATTCAGTGTGGCACTATTACAAATGTTTTGGCTGCACAAGTATATCAGTTTGCCAGACAGAACAATTCCCCTTAGCCTCCCCAATGAATTTTGGGGAGCTCAAGGGGAGGAGAGTAGAGAAAGCTCCATTGTGCTAGTGCAAGCCCTTGCATAGGGCTTCCACTGATGGGGTTCATTAGGTGAATCCCATCTTTTATGACTATCATAACTGGATAGCTGAGTTTGTTAGGGCATGGTGCTGATAACACCAAGGTTGCAGGTTCGATCCCAGCTGCAGATTCCTGCATTGCAGGGGATTGGACTACATGATCCTCAAGGTCCCTTCCAACTCTATGATCCTATGTTCATTAACTCCACATGTATGACCAGTTTCTTTCTTTACATGTCAGATATCTCAACGAGTAAAAACAGCAAATGTCAGTGATAACAACAAACGTATGTGAAAATGCTATTTCATCATGCTTGCTGTAGTGAAGTCTTTCGTACTAATTCCGTAAATTGGTAGGAAGGCAGGGGATAGTCACACAAAAAATCAAACTGCTAACTAAACAAACATAAGAATGTTTGCAGTTCAGCTTCTGTTAGAGAAGGGGAAATCAAATAGGAAGATAAATATGGCCTCATCACTGCTAGTCTTTGATTTATGAAGTGGATGATGTCTGTGGATCACTGCTAGTCATTGTCATCATCATCAACAACATACTGAAGACATATTTATACAAGTCTTGGTTTGGCTAAATTGTTGCAACTGAATTTTCATATATTTCAGAATCTTGCAAGCTACCTTATGAAGGCTGTGTGCCCTGAAAAGTGGGTCTGAAGTCTTTTAAATAAATAATAAGAGATGGAGCCAATTTTACTATGAATCCACCATGCCTCCAAATGCCAGCTGCTGGAGTAAAACAGAGCTGCCCAGGAGGACCCTCCTGTGTGAGTGTCTGAGGGCCCTTCTCCTTCCTGCCTCTCACCATCTGGCCTGGGGCGGGGCCTGAAGCCTCTCCATAAGGACTGCTGCGCTCTGCTGCCCAGGAGGACCCTCCTGTGTGAGTGTCTGAGGGCCCTGCTCCTTCCTGCCTCTCACCATCTGGCCTGGGGTGGGGCCTGAAGCCTCTCCATAAGGACTGCTGCGCTCTGCTGCCCAGGAGGACTCTCCTGTGTGAGTGTCTGAGGGCCCTGCTCCTTCCTGCCTCTCACCATCTGGCCTGGGGCGGGGCCTGAAGCCTCTCCATAAGGACTGCTGCGCTCTGCTGCCCAGGAGGACCCTCCTGTGTGAGTGTCTGAGGGCCCTGCTCCTTCCTGCCTCTCACCATCTGGCCTGGGGTGGGGCCTGAAGCCTCTCCATAAGGACTGCTGCGCTCTGCTGCCCAGGAGGACCCTCCTGTGTGAGTGTCTGAGGGCCCTGCTCCTTCCTGCCTCTCACCATCTGGCCTGGGGCGGGGCCTGAAGCCTCTCCATAAGGACTGCTGCGCTCTGCTGCCCAGGAGAACTCTCCTGTGTGAGTGTCTGAGGGCCCTGCTCCTTCCTGCCACTCACCATCTGGCCTGGGGCGGGGCCTGAAGCCTCCTCATAAGGACTGCTGCGCTCTGCTGCAGAGGGCCTGACGGGCATCACTAGAACAGTTGCTGTTACTGCTGGAGGGGTGCAGAGTGCTTTTAAAATGTTTTGTTTTGGTTTTTTTTTGTTGTTGTTGTTTTTAAATTCCTTTGAATTTTTTGTAAGTGGGGGGGTGGGGGTGGGATGGATGTTTACTGGGCCTGGGAATCTGTTTGATTTTATGTTTTTGTAATTTTTACTGTTTTTTGTTTGTATTGTTTTATTAGTTGTTTTTTTTAAGGTGTTATCTTGTTCTTAAGGGGAGGGGTCAGGGCTGCCGGGGAGTGGGCCCCAGCCCACAAAATGGCTGGGGCATGTTCCACAGGGGAGGATGCACTGGGACAACCGATCTCAGTGATCACGGGTAGGAGGAGGAGTTACGCTAAGACCAGACCATGTCATTACAGAGGAGGCAGGTTTAGTCGTTGTCTGAGGACTATCCCTGCCTCCGGGTCTGGTCCTGACCGGATGGATACTAGAATCAGCAAGGGATACCCACATGACCTGAAGGTGCTGCTGTGCAATGCCAGGTCAATGATTCATAAGACCACTGCCATCCATGACTTGATCATGGATGGAGGACTTGACCTGGCATGTGTGACAGAGACTTGGTTGGATGAAGCAGATGGGCCTGTCCTTGCCGCTGCTTGTCCACCAGGTTTCTCTTACGCACAGCAACCCAGGTCATGTGGGCGGGGAGGGGGGGTTGCAGTGATTTTTAGGAAGTCATTAGTTTGCACCAGGCGTCCTATTGGGAAGACCCAGTTCTCCGAGTGCATGTTCTGGAAGTTGGGCAATAGGGGCAGTACAGGATTCCTACTGGTGTACCGACCTCCCCGCTGCACCAAGGATTCCCTGCCCGAGCTGCTTCAGGTCGTGGCGGATGTCCTCCTGGAGACACCTAGCTTGGTTGTCCTAGGGGATTTTAACATCCATGCCGACACGACCTTACAAGGGGCTGCTCGGGACTTCGTGGAAAGCATGGCCTCCATGGGGCTGTCCCTGAATAAGTCTGGCCCAACCCATAGCCGCGGACATGCCTTGGACCTGGTGTTTACCTCTATGGATGTTGGTGATCTGACACTAAGTAAAAGCGAAACGAAAGAAGTGCCATGGTCAGATCACTTCCTGGTGCAACTGGACTTCTCTGCGACCCATCCCCTCTGCAGGGAGGTGGGACCAATTCGGATGGTCCGCCCCCGCCACTTAATGGATCCAAATGGTTTCCAGAGAGTGGTAGGGGATGCTTTATCCCATGTTGATGGCCTTTCAGCCGATTCCCTGGTGGCCCGCTGGAATGTGGAGTTAACCAGGGCTATTGACTGTTTGGCTCCAAAGCGCCCTCTCCGATTGCATGGAGCCCGGAGAGCCCCGTGGTTCTCCACGGATCTGAGGGCAATGAAACAATTGTTGAGACGGCTAGAGCGCCGGTGGCGGATAACCCATTCCGAATCTGACCGGACACAGGTTAGAGCTCAACGTCGAGCCTACCAAGTGGCGATAGCGACGGCGAAGAAGACCTTCTTTGCCGCCTCTATTGCATCTGCAGAAAACAGCAGCAGGAGACTTTTTCAGGTGGTTCACAATTTAGCGGAACCACCTGCGACATCTGGGCCCAGTATGGGCCACATGATCTCCTGCAATGATTTTGCAAAGTTTTTTGCAGATAAAATCGCTCAGATTTGGGAAGAAGTAGACTCCACCGTGGGAGCAGAGCCAGGGCGGGAGAGTGCTAGAGTCCTGTCTAGTCAAGTTGTGTGGGATCAATTCCAACCTGTTACCTCCGAGGATGTGGACAGGCTGCTTGGACGAGTGAAGCCAACCACCTGCCTCCTGGATCCTTGCCCATCCTGGCTTATAAAAGCTAGCCGGGAAGGACTGGGCGATGGGCTTCGTGGGGTGGTGAATGCTTCCCTCCGTGAGGGAGCCTTCCCAGACCCGCTGAAAGAGGCGGTTATTAAACCGCTTCTTAAAAAACCATCTTTAGATGCGGCCACGATGGCCAATTATCGCCCAGTCTCAAATCTTCCATTCTTGGGCAAGGTGATTGAGCGAGTGGTTGCTGAACAACTCCAGGCACGCCTGGAAGAAGCGGACCATTTGGATCCCTTCCAGTCGGGATTCAGGCCTCATCATGGGACTGAAACTGCCTTGGTCGCACTGGTTGATGATCTCCGGCGGGCTAGGGACAAAGGTGAGAGCTGTTTCCTAGTTCTGCTGGATCTCTCAGCGGCGTTTGATACCATCGACCATAACATCCTTCTGAACCGTCTTGAGGGGCTGGGAGCTGGGGGCACTGTCATACAGTGGTTCCGCTCCTTCCTCCTGGGTCGTGTTCAGAAAGTGGTGGTGGGGGATGAGTGTTCAGACCCCTGGGCCCTCACTTGTGGGGTGCCTCAGGGCTCTGTCCTCTCCCCCATGCTTTTCAACATTTACATGCAGCCACTGGGAGAGATCATCAGGAGGTTTGGGCTGGGTGTTCATCAGTATGCGGATGATACCCAGCTCTACCTCTCTTTTAAATCAGAACCAGTGAAGGCGGTGAATGTCCTGTGTGAGTGCCTGGAGGCGGTTGGAGGATGGATGGCGGCTAACAGATTGAGGTTGAATCCCGACAAGACAGAAGTACTGTTTTTGGGGGACAGGAGGCGGGCAGGTGTGGAGGATTCCCTGGTCCTGAATGGGGTAACTGTGCCCCTGAAGGACCAGGTGCGCAGCCTGGGAGTCATTTTGGACTCACAGCTGTCCATGGAGGCACAGGTCAAATCTGTATCCAGGGCAGCTGTTTACCAGCTCCATCTGGTACGTAGGCTGAGACCCTATCTGCCTGCGGACTGTCTCGCCAGAGTGGTACATGCTCTGGTTATCTCCCGCTTGGACTACTGCAATGCGCTCTACGTGGGGCTACCTTTGAAGGTGACCCGGAAACTACAACTAATCCAGAATGCGGCAGCTAGACTGGTGACTGGGTGTGGCCGCCTAGACCATATAACACCGGTCTTGAAAGACCTACATTGGCTCCCAGTAAGTTTCCGAGCACAATTCAAAGTGTTGGTGCTGACCTTTAAAGCCCTAAACGGCCTTGGTCCAGTATATCTGAAGGAGCGTCTCCACCCCCATCGTTCTGCCCGGACACTGAGGTCCAGCTCCGAGGGCCTTCTGGCGGTTCCCTCACTACGAGAGGTCAAGTTACAGGGAACCAGGCAGAGGGCCTTCTCGGTAGTGGCGCCCGTCCTGTGGAATGCCCTCCCATCAGATGTCAAAGCGATAAACAACTACCTGACATTCAGAAGACATCTGAAGGCAGCCCTGTTCAGGGAAGTTTTTAATATGTGACATTTTAGTGTATTTTTTATCTTTGTTGGAAGCCGCCCAGAGTGGCTGGGGAAACCCAGCCAGATGGGCGGGGTACAAATAATAAATTATTATTATTATTATTATTATTGCCCTCACATCCTGCTTGTGGGCTTCCCATATGCAACTGGTTGGTTGCTGGGAGAAACAGGTTGCTAGACTAGATAGGTTTTTGGTATGATCCAGTTCTTCTTATGACCACTCATGGGTATCAGCTGGTTCAGCAAAATATACTCCTGAACTATGGACAATAATCTGTAGAACAGCTTGGTCCCTGAGAATGCTGAATTGGGCTGTCCTGGAACATTCCACTATTCTGATGTAACAGCAGATATATTCGGAACAGCAGATATATTCGGAATTAATTTTTGCTTCTTGGATGCCCAGGAGCAGCTCTGAGTTCTAGCCATGATGCTCTTAAAAGTAGTAAATTACAGACTAGAGATGAAGTGTGTTAAAGTGCACTTAGGCATTGCAGAAAGTGATTCATAAACCAACATGAAATGCTCTTAATAAGAAACGGATTACAATGTGGTCCAGATTTACAAAGTAGGGCATTAGATTGCAGCGTATAACATGGTTATGGATTACTCAAGGCACAATTCACTGAGCTTAACTTCTGCACAAACTTTCATTCACTTTGTCATTACACTGTAATAAACTATTTTAACACCTGCACTTGACATCTGTGCAACCAATATTGTTGTCGGATTTTTTACTTCATGGGCACATTAGAGTCTGGGGAGGCTCGTACACAGGATCATTTTGTGAGAAATGAAAGCATAACTGAACCCATTTGATTATGCAAGAAGAGAGACAGATCCCAGGCTGCACTGCTGTTGCATGGAACTAAGCACAATTTGAGGGGTTGCTGGTTTAGATAGCTTTTTAGATAGCTCCACCATCACCAACAATATTGCTGTGTATAATGTGATTGTGTGATTAGCACAGGCACCATTTGGATAGTGACTAAGGTTTCATTCATGACAAGATACACCATCCCCACTACAAGTCCTTGTGATTCTAAACTATCATTCACAGCTACGTCTACAGGAATCTTCCTTTGAAGAATCCGAGACCAGGGAAAAGAGTCGGTGGAAGAAGACTGGAAAAAGTTTAAAGACTATTTACAGAAATATTGTAAAATTAATGAATGTTAGAAGAATGTTGGAATGAAGTTATATGGCTTTAGTAGAAATGTTATAAGGAATTAAGTATAAATAGATTAATAGAATATTAAAGGAAAAAATAAGGTTAGAATGTTAAGATAATTATAGGATAGAAAACAGAGGAAGATGGAAAGGAATTGCTGAAACAATTAATAGAAGTGGAATACAAAAAGGGAGGTGTGAGGAGGTCGTTGAAATAAGTGAATGAAAGATAAGATATTGAAATTATTTGATGTTTTTTAAATTGCTTTTGTTTTGTTTTGTTAGTTTAATGTGTTAGTGTTTTGTGTTAGTGTTAGTGTTAGTGTTATGTAGAGTTTTTGCATTGTATTGTATTGTCCATTCTTTTTCTTTTGTTGTTTTTTGTAGTGTTTAAATTGTTGGAAAAGCAATAAATATTATTTTTTTAAAAAAAGGAATCTTCCTTTGACTGTGGTGGCATATGCCTTGATTTCTCTTATCTTCTTTTCTTCTTCTTTTTTTAAGGGTGGGAGGACTTCTCATGGCATCAATAACTTGCAGATAACCCATTACTGTTGGCCTTGATTTTCTTTTCATGGATTCCAGTCTTCAAGAGGCTGCTAATCTTTCATTATGCTACCCAGGGAATTGCATCTACAAAGCTCACCTGTTGACTGATGCAGCTATACACTTGTCTAGAGCCTGAGGGTTTTGCTGGACTGGGATGCATGTGAATTGACCAGCATTCCCCCCCCCCCCCAATACCAGTGGCACATTTTACAGTCAACCAAGTGCCAAACAGTTTTGAGAGGCAATTGGCATTTGTAGTTGTGGTCTGGCAGAATCGCAACCAGCCAATAGGGTGTGTTTTCTATTGGACTAGCTTGCCAGGAAAGAGAAAATTGAATATTTAGAAAGGGTTCCAAAACCAATTTTATACAAGGAGAATTCTGCAAGCTTAAAATAGTAACAATGATAGTGCTGGTCAGTGGATAATGTTGAACTTAAGCTTCAGTCTCAATCAGTGCCAACCAGACCTAGGCTCACTAGGTGGTCTTGGGCAGACCACTTCTTCTCAGCCTCAAGAGCACATGAATGTGTCGTCACTTGACTCTGAGTGATTCTCACTGTTGGTTCAGTTTCTATATCAAACTTGTAGCTTCTCAACAAGATTTAAGTGAGGAGAAAACAACCACCACAAGCAATCAATAACACTGGACAATTCCACACTGCAGTTTATTGTGATCTAGTGCACTGCTCATTCATGAAAGGTTTTGTTTTGTTTCGTTTTCTGCAGCATCCACATACCATCCTCATCAAAATGCCATCCTGTCCTCCACCCCCCAATTTAATCTGAATTTACCTTTTGTGGATTTTTTTTGTTTTTCACTTATGGGATTTTCTGCAAAAACTGACTCGGAATTAAATGGGGAAATATGGGGTAACAGTTTGATGAGGATGACATGGTGTGGGAAGCACACAACGCCCATATGCAAGAGCAGCACACTAGTCTGCTGTGCAGAAGCACCGATGGCTTTAAAATTTTAGAAAACCTCAACCGTCTGCTGTATAGTTTGGAAATTGTCTCTTGTGTCTTCATCCACACTGCTGGATTCAGGGGTGCAAACTTGAATAAAATATGGGGGAGCAGGTAAGTCCCACCCTGCATAATTGATCACATGATGTGGTGCGCACACACCATTTCAATGCCAATGTCCACCAAGTTTGCAGAGGGACTCCTAAGATATTTTATTGGTGGGATGAAGGGACCTTGTTGGCAACAAACCACATAAAAGGCAAAGATGGGAGTCTGAAGGCAGGCTGAGCCCTCCATAGTACAGAACCCCCATTGCAATGAAGATACACACAATTCCTTGGAACTTTTATGTCTCCTTGAGTTAGTTAGGTATAAACAGAAGGAGTACAACAGATTCGCCCTGCCTCAACCATCCATTGATTGGGAATATAGGGAACTGCCATATACTTGGTCCATCTAGCTCAACATGGTCTACTCTGACTGGCAGCCACTCTTCAGGGCTTCAGACAAGGGACTCTCCCAGCTGTATCTGGAGATGCTGGAGATGGAACTTGGGATATTCTGCATGCAAAGAAATGATCTACCACTGAGCTACAACCCTTCCATGTAGATTCCCTAGTCTGTATTTCATAGGGCCAATTACAAAAGTGGGTTGGCTAGAAATTGTAAAAACAAAAGAAGTAAATTGTAAACATAATAAATTAAGTAAAAGATCAGTTCTCAGACACAAGTTGTCATTCATGGGTAGGATGCAGTGATGATGCCAAATTTCAGAATGGGGGGAGGGTCAAAACAGCCCCATCCTAGTAATGACGTATTAAGCTTATTTATGCTCTAAATTGGGCCAATTCTGTGCTCTTTCCCCTTTCCCCAAAAGGTGCCATCCAGTAGCAGCTGGAAGGGAGGCAACAGAGAAGGCTGCTTCTCAGGCACTCTCACCCACATGCAAAAATCCTGGGTACCTGGGGATTGTGGATGAGCCAGAAGCCTTGGCCAAGAAAAACACGCAGTGGACTTTGCACAGGGAACATCCTGCTAGTGAGGCTTTAGGGCCAAGATCCAAGAAGCAGCCCTCTCCTTTGCACACAACCCTGACTGCAACTGGAAGGTAGGCTTTCAGGAAAAGGAAGGAGCAGAGGGGCTCACAACAAGGTGGGGGAGCCCCCCCCCCCAGTTTCATCAGGGAAAGAGGAGTGGTAGGGGAAATTCTTGCTGTTGGTTTCCCTCCCTTGGATTCTTCATGGCTGGGGCCTTGCTAAACTTTTAAATAATTTTCTGAAACAGCTCAGAAAGGAAGAGATTGGGCCTTGTTTTGCTCATCTCTGTGGCAGGTCCCCTTACCTTCATTTAATTGCCTCTTTTTTGTACCATGCCTATTTGACTGTGATATGTATAATGCTTACAGAGGTTAGCATGAAGGGTGAAAGATGGTGGCTTTGTAGAATAAAATTAAGAAATAAATATTTGGGCCTGGATATGAAAATCAACTCACTACGTCAGGTAGAGGAAACCCCTTTGCTTACACACCAAAATAAATAAACTCCATTGTATCAAACAAAAAGGAGGCATTAAGGGTTTCATCAACTTATCAATTATATCATTAAAATCAGTCAGTTGCAGTTTATCATTTTCTGTGCAGAGAACACTTAGGTCAGGCAACCAATCTTGGGATATTGTTGACCATGGATCATCCTTTATCTTTTTTAGTGTAGAAAATTATCTTTTACCAGTACAGTTTGTAACCATTAAACACAGGCACAATTTGAAAATTGTTTCCACATTTGGAAAAGCTGTCTGAATTTTCTCCTGGAATATTATTTGATCAGCGGCATAGCTGGCCGCTTGGGTGCCCAGGGTTGTCCTTCAGTCTGCTTAGACTGATCAGGGTAGTCTGGTTGATTTTCTTCTGTTTGAAAACAAATGTTCTGTATCTGGGGGGTTCTGTAGGGCTGCTTCTGCCTGTTGTACAAAGCCATATAACATCAAAATTAAATATTATAGTGATTCACAGTCATATAAAAAGAATCCTCACTTGTTCTCAAAATGCACACTATAATGATACACAGTGATCTGAACACTTGTATTGCTTCACAGCTGACTTTACCATTTGATTCTTACTAAATGGTAAGTACGCATTTGTATAACTGTTATACAGTCATAGAGACTCATGCACCACGTTTGATGTTAATAAGCAATTGGGCCTAGATAGTAAAAGCTGCCTTTAAAAAAAATGGCAAGAGGCCAAGGTCATCCTAGGACCTAGATGGATGCCCTGGGCTGTAGCCCACTCATCCTGTATGTATATCTGGCACTACTTGGGCCCCACATACCTGAAGGGTGTAGCTGGGTGTTCACTGGTACTGTGCTTTGTAGCACATGCTGTCATTCTGTAAGCAAAGTTTATTTGAAAAGGGGGGGAGGGTCAGGAGGTACAGGGCCTCGCACAAAAGGCCAAACCACCCCCTAAGCAGACCCGTAGTGCATGGACTGGGCAAAAGGCAGGGAGTCCAACAGTAGGTGGCACCAGAGACAATGACAGGTGGCACCTATTCATTCTAGTTTTGAACCCACCCTTCTCCCTCCTGAGTTCTACAAGGGCAACACTGAGAAGGAAGAAGCTGACAGTTCCTGGGCTGGCTGCAAATAGGAAGGCAGGCAGGTGGGAGCTGGCTGAGAGCCTACTAATGTTGGTGGAGCACTGCTGCATTCACCATCATGGACCAGTTTCCACTGCCCTGGTGTGCCCCCCTCTTACTCCTGGCAGAACTGCTGTTGTTCTCCACTCCCCCCCCCCCATTTCACTCTGTGCTACAGTTCCCAAGAGCCACTGCAAAACCACACCACCCTCATGCAGGCCAGTTTAGAACTCTTGGGGGTAGGGATTTCCCAACAATGTTCACAATTGGTTGCTAAATTATAATTCAATATGATGAGAGTTCAACCATCACTACGCAGATGCCGGCGTCGGAAATGTGTTGCACTCATAGCTTTTTATGGAGGCTTCGGTGAATGGCTTTTGTGAGTAGCAAAAACAGATTTGCATCACCTGTTTATTGCAGACATGTTCCATTTAGGCTGATTGAGAAATAATTCCTTTAAGTGGTCATGCAAAGCAGGCTTGGCTAGCTGGGGAACCCTAGCACATGTGCAGTCAATCAGAGCTCCTTGTAGCTTAATAATTGCTACTGCTATTTGCTTTGCTCTCTGTATGGTAATGAGTTTCAAAACACATTTTTTTAAAAAAGTCTGAACAAGTTTCAGCAAGCACTTAGACCATCCTTTTCTTGCAAAAGAAAAAAAAAGCATTGTAGTGGCAAACAGATGTTAGTTTGTTGATGCAATTATCCGCAGATCACTTTTCTACAGTTATTGTCCACTTTTCTACAGTTCGTTTAGAAAGAGGAGTGGGGGAGAGAGAAAGGTTGAGCATAGCAAAGGTCTTTGTGCTCTGCAAAGATTTGGTTATTTAGCCTCTGTGATTCTGAGCGACACTAAAACTTCACTAGAAATGTTACAACGTTCTCTTACAGAAGACCCTTCCATGCAGCAATTAATGTGAAACCTACATGTGGATTATGACATGCCACAATCATCTCACATGTGGGATCTCATACTGCTTTCCAGCACAAATGCATGGCCCAGCCTTCCTCAGATGTACCATTTGAAATGCTAGCGGTAGTAGGAGGATACCTACATGTTCAGAGGCTTTTCACTCACGTGTGTACCCTACAGTTTTTTTCCAGGTGGCCAGTTAGGTAGAGCTAGATAATTTTAGGCTCTGAATTTAATCACCTTTCAAGGCCTCCCTCTTTAGATGGTAATGTGTATGACTTTACTTCCTTCAAAGTGGGAACCCTGTTTTGTTAGGGGCTTTCCTGCTCATTCTGCTGAGCCGGGTTGTGGACTCAAAGTCTCCTCTTGGTGGCACCACTGCTGACGGTCCTATCTACATCTTCCCTAATAATTCCATGGTTTCAATGAAGCGGTTCCCATGAGCCAGAGATAGCAAAATACAGAATTCTACTGAGCGCTGCTGACCCCTTGCCATCATCAGCTGAGTTGCAACCTAAGAAAGTACGTCCCAGATGAACTTTGAGAAACTGGAGTAATCCTTGAGAAATGGATTCCGATGACTGACCTTTTTGTGATGTGTGTGGGAATTGTTATTTTTGTGTCTGTATGGTTTGTGTACATAATACTGTTGCCATATGATATCATATCCTCACTTATCATTGCATCTATCAAATCTCTGCATAAATCCCCCCTCTGCTTTTAAATTATCTATTGGTTAGATCATTTTGGAATGGCTAAATATGTGTGTGTTGAACATTCTCTCCCAACTTCCCTCTTTGGCTCCCCCTCCCTCTTTCACCCACCCCCAGGAATTTTCTTGGAAGTAAACCCCACTTCTTGTAATGGAGTGTGCACACCTCAGTGGTTTAGCCTTGAGGTGTTACCTATTGTGCAACAGGCTGTTTTATCATACACTGTATCTTCACAAAGATCTTCTTTCGTTTGCATATCCTATTGAACATCTAACCATCTGTGCTGGCTTTAAGATCAATGCCCCACCCCACCCTGCATTCTATAGGAAAAACCTGTCGTTAAAACTTGACCAATTAAATCTCTACAGAACATATTTTTTCTTTCAGGTCTGTTGTCCGCTGTTCTTGCCTGATGTGAAGCCAATATTTCACGTTAATGGTTGTGAGATCATTCTCATTGCTCTCCATGGAAAAGGCTGGTGATCCCCCCCCCCCCATTTTATTTTGGATGCTTTATTTTAGTCTGGCTAGGGCTGAGAAAGGGATGAAAATGAACTCCCTGCCATGGTACAAGCAATAATGACCTCTGTAAGAATTTCAGATCTGTAATCTGACTACATTTTATGTAACGATCAGGGGGCAAATACAACTCCAAAGTCTTCCGCTGTTGAGTTAACTTAAGTTACTTGAAGGAGAGTGTAACAATGTGTATTTGGGCAACGACTGCTTCTCTTACCATTCCCAGAAATCACAGCATCAGCTCACAGTGGCTCTATGTCCCAGGCATTCGTTTCAAGTTATCTTTTATTTTAAAAGTTTACACACCCCAAAAAGGGGCCCGGAAAGAAATTAGAGTCAGACTTGAATATTTTTATTATCTTTATTAAAATATTTTATTTTCAATTTACTTTTTTCCAAAATGATTTTTAAAATGTGTTTCTAAAATCCTTAACCCACTGAATAAGTCCAACGCACAGTTTAAACGCACTGCATCTTTTCTCCCAATCCTTTCCAAAAGGATAATGATGTGCATCTTTGTAGCTAGAAAGGAGTTTTTGTAATATTAGGCCAGGGATATCCGATATACACAAACTCACACAGGCTCACAATGTATATCACCCCTTCGCCCAACTGCAAAACTAACCATTTTGAACAAACTTGAAATCGCTCCACTCTCTCACACACAACCAAGAAACGCAGCCTGGAGCAGCTGACCAATGAGCCATTAATACCACAGATCGCCGCTCTAAGTTCGCCATCGCAACGTCGCCTGCTTTCCATTGAGTCTGGTCAGCGAGGCAACCTGCGAAGGGATGGCGGGAGGCGGAGGGCGGTCCACTGCACTCCTGTTTTCCTGTCTGTGGAATGCAACAAGGGAGGAATGTTTCTCCTAGCTTTCAAGGACAGGGGAGAGGATTGAGGACGAGAACTTCCAGCTTGTACCCTGTGAAGCCGAAACATAGCATTCGCCCAGATCTTTACGCACACTTATGCGCAAGCAAATCCCAGCTGGAGCGTGGGGGCAGGCTGTGTATATTTCTCTCCCGCTCCCTTCCTCGGACGTAGGGCATCCAGGTTGGCATTCAGTGAGACGGAAGCCTTTCTGTTTGGGGAGGACAGGAGCCCTTTTAAAAGGACGTTTGCTCCGGAGAGGATCCCACTGCGCTCCAAGACTTGCTTAGACAAAAAGTACTCGCCTAGAAGTCAGTTTTAAAACGGTCGGACGTTCAGTCCGAGGAACCTGGCATTTTATCCCGGCTGCGGTGCCAAATACCCTAAACCCCGTTTGTCACTTAAAGAGGTGTCGGTCGGTTGGTTTGCTTGTGTCATTACAAGCAAGGATTTCATCGGAGCCTGTTTTACGAGCGGCTTGTTTCAGGCGCCTTTGGGCAGAGGCGTCTTGCAGACAAGAAGAACCAGGCGCCCCGTCGAAAACCAGCCGCAGCGCAGCTTCAGAAACGTGGCTTCGCACAACAGAAAATCCTCCCGCAGCCCCACCGCCTGCTCGCCACCAATGCTTAAGCTAAAAATGTCTCTGATTCCGTTTCGGAATCGAGCCAACAAAACAGGTTGCCCTGTGTGACGTTAAATTAAACAACAACCCACGAACCTCCGAGTGCGTAAACTATCACGAACAAGGCAGTCTGACACACGAGACCCAGTCCGCGCCGTCTATCTTCTCTCGGGTCCTCTGGTTTGGACTTCCCTCGAGTCGTTTTCGTGCCATGTGGGGCCACACAATTTAGGATACCTTTTCAGCTGGATGAAGGAATCCCGTAACCCTTGTGTTCAAATACCAGTTCAATGTCTTCTGACCTAAGCTAGCTCCCGTAGACTCTCTGGCTTGCATAGGTATGCAAGACTTGGTGTGTCCACGGGGGAGATAGTCGTAGATAAGCTTAGGAGTTCAGACGTTAGGTGCCCGAAGGAATATGAGAAGGTAGGACTTTTATGCTCAAGAAGTTACGATGCTGCGCACACACGGAGCTTGATCCACATTCCAGCGGACAGGGTTAAGCTGATCTTAAGGTCCCACTCAGTCAATGGAACTAGAAGCGTCCAGTCCTAAGCGCACATGGACTCAAGTGCCGCGGGCAAATCCTCAAGCGCACAGCTTCTGTACCTTGACTTGAATGAAAGTTTATGTAAGACAGGCTTGTTTTAAAAGCTACAACGGGAAGAGGAGAAAAAATGGGAAGGGGTTCCCGATACAATTACTCCGGAGCAAAAGCTCTTTGGAGTCAGCAAAAGTGACTGCAAATCTTTAGCAAAGTCGTCGCAGCTTCGGCTGCGCTAGATCCTAAGTCCTCTTACTTGGAGGATTAGCTCCGGGGGATTTACTTACTCTAGAGTCTAAGTAAACGTAACTCAGGCGTGCCAGGCATTCAAAAAGGGTTACAAAAAAGGAGAATCGTAGCTACGGATCAAAACGGATTAGGCCTAAGGGAACTTTTTGTTCAGTTTCAAAATGTTCCCAACTTCCTTTTCACGCTTCCATGAAAGCTTTACTTTCCTTCTATATCTGTCAAATACTTCACCCCAAACAAACCTATTTCTGTCATTAAAAACTAACAGAATTCTGAAGCTTATTTTTGTGACCTCTCTCATAGATGTCCGCTCTTCAAAACATTACCTGGCGAATTTAGGATATGGGCATTACTGCAACATTATTAAAAATCCACAATAATAAATAGGCTTTAAGGTTTAGATGCCAGACTGGCACCCTGGTTCTGCCCCACCCTTTTAAAACTTACTAAGAATTTCACTCAAAGAACTTCTCCCTTAATGGGCTTAGGGAAGAAGTGTGAAGTTAAGGCAGAGACTGGGAACCGCCCGGCCCATTCCTTTTGGGCTGAATTTACTCCCAAAGGCACACAGCTAAGGAGCCAATTCTAAACCCCTGAGCACTCCAGAGACAGGAGCCGTTTTCTCATGCGTAACCCTATTCAGAAGAGAAGGAGCAGCTCAAGAGGCTGGGGGATTGTGGATTGCAACTTGGACCTGTTTGTACAACTGCAGTTCCCTAACCAAGAAGCCGCCCTTCATTACTGGACACCGTCTTTTAAAAAATCCCAATATTGGAGATTTCTTGGGAAAGGAGACAAGGCTCCCAGTGCACCTGCGACCTCATTCTAGCCTGTTCAGAAGATCTCTTTGCGTTGGTTTAAACGTCACATTCGTATTAGGCCCAGCCAAACTCCGCGCACAGGAGAAACGCCAAGTTCTATCTCAGCGCGTCACGTCTCGGGAGCGAGCGTGGGATTGCCGAGCGTTGCTGTTTGGGAAATTCACAGTTGGGTGAGGGAGGGAGGGAATCAGCAAAGGTTTGTGTGTATGTGTGAGTCTCAATTCCGCATACTTATGTTCCTAGTCATAAGATGCCACTGCAAGCAAATTACGCTCTTGAAGCCCTTGAAAAAAGCATGATTTAAAACGAAATAAGTATTAATTAGTATCCTAAATGACACTTTAATGTGCTAATATTGAATCTGTGCTTTAGAAGCGGGGCTGACTTATTATTTGAATGTGTTCTGTCTCCTCGGTTAAATTCCTTCTGTCTGTCTCCTCTGTAATTCACGCTCCAGACTGCTGGAAATGGGGAGAGGGGGGGGGGGAGAGAGAGAGAGAGAGAGAGAGAGAGAGAGAGAGAGAGGCTGCAACTCAAAAAATGAAAGCGGGAGGGAAAGGAGAAGGTGGGTGCAAAACCAAGCTCATCCAGGAAGGCCTAAAGCTCGTCAAAGCCCAGAAGAAGCTGCGATCCGCAAACCGCTTCAGCAGGCGCTATGAGTTGGGGGTCCAGCTTGAATTCGCTCCAGGCCTGGGTGACGCCACTGAGTCGACTCAAGGTGGCGCTTTCTGCCTCACAGGTGGGAACTGAGGAGGAGAGCAACAAAAAATGAATAAACTACCAAACCCACCTTGGTCGGCCAGTTTCTTGAATGGGGAAATAAACAAAAAGTCTTGGAAACCGACCAGCGGAAAGAAGCCCGGCCGGCCTATCTGGTTGTGGATCAGTGGTAGCAGGAAGCGGCTCTGGCGGGAGCGCGTCCGGGAGCGCAGGACTAAATGGGTGTCATTGGATTGTGGATAAACTTCTCCACAGACGCATACACGAAATGTCCCGGATGTTTCTTCACCCCAGGGGTCGAAGTATTTCTCGTGCTTTCGTATGCAGCAACGAAAGTATCCAACGAACTAGTCACAACTGACTTCAAGTAGGAGCTCTCCATTTTAGCATGAGCTTGACTTGAGGGCCCCTCGCAGGACCCCGTGGAAACCGATAGAGGCGTTTGCCACTGACTTCAAGCGGGACACATGCACTGTGTGAAATCCTTGCCCGCGATAAATGGGTGCGCTACCTCGCCACCACTGGTCTAGAGGCTTCAGAGCACTTTGCAGTCCTGTGAACTCAGGAACTATTACAATAATCATATCTCTATCTCTGTCCACACCTACATACACATCCTTAATAACCGGTTATTACGCTTCATGCATCTGGCGATGTGGCCTGTACTATAAGAACGCTGGCTAACCTTTAAGGTCCTACAAGACCCTTCGGGTTGTATCCAGCTAAATTTCGCTTGGAGCAGACCCACTGAAAATAATCCACCCAAGTTAGTCGTGCCCCTTAATTCCAATGGGTCTACTCTGAGTACGAATATAGTTGGAGTCCCACCCTTAGTTGACGTTGCGCAGAGAATTGTCGTAAGGCAGACCAAGAGGACACAGTAATATCTTTCCCCATGCAGTATTACAGGAGAGAAAACGAGGAGGACAGTGAGTGAATGAATTGGCTTGGGGTTTGCGTTTATTCTAATCATTCTGGATTTCGCCACTGCTGGTACATCCCCCCCCCCAACCACGAGGACTAGAAACTTGTAAATACGAATCTAATCTGAAGTTTCCAAATGATTAATCCACGCAATCTACGCTTTTAAAGGTTCGAGCCAGACTCTGCTAGAAACCACAAGAAAGTTCCCTAATGATTTTAATTATTATAGCGAATGCCCATTTTAAAGATGCTAAGAGACGGAGGTGGTGGAATAATCACAGCTGCGTGGTAGAGGTTATTGCAGCACCGAAGGTACTGTGCCATGATCCTTGGAAAGGTCTTGCTTGGGAATTTCTATGGACGTTATCTGCGCGCTAGGAAGGACTAGCTGGGCCAGTTAGCCTGGCGAGGCTCCTGATCCTTGTCGACGCGACTTGCTCCGCCGAAGGCAAAACGAGAAGGGGCAGCTGGAGAGAGCGGTGGGATTTGGAGAGAGCAAGCGAAGAGGTCGCTGGATCGGGCTTAAGAGTTCCGGACGTCAGGCATGCATGAGGAAGTGGGGAGGGGGCTCCAGCGACGGGTCACAAGTCCAGCAGTTTGGAAAATTTTCGTGGAAGTCCCTGTCCAAACGGAGATCAAGGGAGCTCTTCCAGGGGGAACTGGCTGGCGCACTGCCTGGGGCAACGTGTCCAGGTTGCTGTCGCGCGTAAAAGGCAGCGCAGGACTTCGTGAGCGATCTGGTCCCAGCCAGCGCGGAGCGGGGCAGCGCTTCATAGCCCTTAGTTTATTATCTAGTCTAGTGGGTCTTGGGGTGGGGGTGGGGGTGTGTGAGAGGTTTATCTCCTCAAATCCCTAGGCTAGGAATCAGGCACATCCCGAGTACAGTATAGATCAGGTGGAAAGGAAAAGTCGCTTCCTCTCCTTACCTCAGGGTTTTGCCAGATGCAAAGAATGGGAGTTTGATTCCCACATCCAAAGGAGAAAATTGGGAAGATGTTCGCCTGAAAATACAGACTTCAACGGAAGTGATTTGCAAATGAGGGGTCCAAAATCCATTTTCAAATGCACGCAAAGGTTTAAATTCCAAGAAAAGGAGCGGGATGGATTTTGTTGCTGCAGCAGCAGCAAACTGGTATTTCAATAGAGCCCGGATTAAAACATTTCTGGAATGTAAGAAAAATGTGGAGAGTGGGGGGCGAAGAGCTATATTCCTCGCGTCTGATTTTTTAAAAAATAAAATTCTGGAGAAATCTATATATTCGGCACCTATAATTCGGAAATGCTAAAGACAGCAGCACCAAATATAATTTTCGCTAACCAGCATTTTGGCAACTAGCACAGGAAAGATGCGACGTTTCACTCTGTTTTTTGAGGAGTGCGTTTGCCATCCCAATTCCAAATATACTTTGATTTTTTTTTTAGACATGAAAACGACAGAGAGTCTCGTAGCACCTCTATGGTGGCGTAAGCTTTCCTGACCCACTGTCCACTTTATCGGGTGCAAATTAGTCCCCATTCCATTGCAAATTAGTCGCAAGTGCTCTTTAGGATGGGGTACTAAAGCGCATAATAAGATACAGTAGATGAGCCAGGTGTGTGTGTCTTTAAAGACACTTCCCGTGTAAAAATAATTTTATAATTTTCTTATGCGTATGATTTTTAAAAATAGCAAAATTATTATATCACGCCTTGGATATAATAACATCTCGAAAGTGTAAAACACCATGCATTTATAGCAGTGTTAATGATGAACGGGTAAATTACAAGAAACGTGTATGTGTGTGTAGAAAAAGATCTCTTCTTCTGCGATAGAAGATCTCTGTGTTCGAGTTTTCCAGACGTCATCCACTAGGCGGCGCTACATGCACATATATTTTGTTAAGGGATGAAAGAAGTATTGGTTAGAGAATACTTTTTTCAAAAACGTCTTTGCTGAACACTAGACTCTTAAAAATAAAACATTTGGTAATGAGCACACATTGTGGAAATAGCTTAAAGCCCAAGTTAATTTGCAAAAGCATCTGAATTAGGAAAGGCATAGAAATTATTTTAAAAATTATTCTTAATGTAATAATTTGTTTTCTAACAAAATTGGCATTTTCTCTGGCCTGTTAGAACTTGTTTATATTAATATTTAGGCCACGCTCTTTCAAAATAATGCGAATAAACAATTTCCATACAAAATTAGAGAGAGATGTTTCGTGGAAAGTTGCATCTATCCTTTGAACCACATTTTGCTTCTCTCTGAGTAAATGATACTATGAAAAAGAAGAAAGAGAGGGAGAGAACTCGAATTCGGAAAATAGTTTTAAACACATAAAATGTGCTGGGCAGAGTGCCGCCAAATTATGCTCGATGGCTGGAGCTCCAATCCGATTAAGGGTTTCAAAATTGCTAATTAAATCCTTAAAAGTTTCCGGCTTGGCTCGCTCGATTTTCTATTATCATTTAATTTCTGCTTCATATCAGTAATCTGATGCGATATGTAAAATAAGGCGAATTAATCAAGACCCTCACATCTTTTCTTTTCTTTTCAACCCTTCATCCTGCACATATATGCCCGAGATCTGGTATATATTTTGATACTGTTTGACTGCTGCTGGATTAAGCAAGACCAAGAGGGTTCAGCCACGCCAGGACTGCAACCCTGTACACACGCAATTACTTCGAGGTAAATTCCACTCTAACTGGAGGCGGCCTCTTCCAACGAAATGCGCTCTGGACAGGAAACCAACAGTTCATAAACAGAATAGGCAGGAAGATTTGTATCTGACAGAATTTGGTCCACTACAGCCAAATGGGACAACGATTTCAGTCCAGTATTGGGATCCAGGAATACAACTCCAAAACATCCGGGAGTGACCGCCGTCCCACCTACATTTGTTTACTAGTCTGTTCCTCCTGTTTCTCTGCTTCTTGTTTTAATGTTCTTAATTCACAGTTGGGCTACAGGGGGATCAGCCTCTGGTGGTTCGCTCAGATGATTATATTTGGACATCACGAACCACTTTATGACTCACGGAGTTTCATGGGAACCCATCTGACGCGTAAACGCCATTACTCCGGTTTAAGCGCCCACTGCGTCATTACAGAGCCTGGGTCCTATCCTGCAGGCTGTACCAAAACTGGACCTCCGAGAGATAGTCCAAAATTAGCACAGGGCAGACCTTTCAGTCTCTCTGCTGAGCAACCCAAACACGTCCCCAGATGGTCTGCAAGTCGGAAGACTCTTCCCCAGGCTGGCAAGTTGATATCGCTTTCCCCCTGCTCTGCTCGCTGTTATTGGGAGAGTCGGTGTGTGGACTCTCTCACTTTCTAAACTGGTGTGTGTGCAATATATTCGGGGGTGGGCTGAAAAGGGATTTCCCTGTTCCAAATAGACCGTCCAGACTTTTAATTCTGACTCTGTTAGTATTAATTTTGAACATTAATTGCCCAGTTACCCAATTCTAATTCTTGACGTCGTGTGGTTCTTAGGGGATATTAAGAGATTTGTGAATGTTAACTTGGATCTGGAAGAGAGAGGAGCAACTTGAGAAGTTTGCAGAGATGGGCAACTAGTAGATCGATTATCTCTCTCGCGCACAACCCCCCCCCCCCAATCCCGCGCATCTTCCCCCAGCAAACCCAGAGAGAAGGGCAGTACCAGGAGAAATAAGCCGTTACCCCCCATCCTAAAGAGGCTCAATGAAAAATGGGGTGGGGACGCTCCATTCTGTTCAAGGATGCATGGGGATCCTTCTGGGGATCTGGACCCGAGAGGATCCCAGGCTTCTTGGATCCCTCTGTGCCTGTTGAGGTTTGGGAACAGAGGAAGGTGGGGAATTGCAATTCACTTTGGCTGGAGGTCTCGCTCTCACCTCAGACAGCTAATCCACCTGCGCGCTGCGCAAAGCAGCTTGCGAGCCTCGGGCGGGGGCCGCCTGGCCTGACCCGCTGCCCACGAGCCTGGTGTCCGGCTTCCAGCCGCTCGCCTCTTTTATCCCGCCGGCCCGGCCCGACCTCGGCTCCCGTCTGATCTGCCTGCGCCAGCCGAGGAACGGCAGAAGGGCAAGGCCCGGGCCATCGCAATAGCTCCGGCTTATAGCGCTAAAGACGCTTTTAAAAGGGGGCTCGCAGCACGCCTAAATCTATTTGCGGAGATTTAGGAGCTGCCTTGTGCATTTAAGCCACGTAATTATCCCTCCAGTTCCCAGCCAACCAGAACCACCACCACCACCCCACCTCAGCCGCCACCCCGGCCCTGCTCAGCATTTTATTGTGGGCGCAATCCTGATCCATTCCAGTCAAGGGCGCCTGGGCCAGGGCAGCGTCTGAGCGACCTCGACGGCTCTGGGTTATTTCGTCAGGCTGGTCGAATTATTATTATTATTATTATTATTATTATTATTATTATTATTATTATTATTAGACTAAAAAGAAGTGGACAACTGTGCGATGAGAAGAAAGATCACTGGGGTTGTGGGGTGAAGGTGGAAAGACTCAGATCTGGAGCTAAAAGGGATCTCATCTTGGAGGGGGTCCCAGAAGTCTCAGAAAAGACGGGGAGGTAGCCAGAAACGCCAACACTAGGGCAAAGGTTGGGCTTTGGGAAATAATTTCTAACCCCACATGCAGCAGGGTCAAGTGAGCGCCCTATTTCCCCCTCGCCTTTTCTGGCTCAACTTCCCCCGCTCCTCGTTGTTGTCACAAATATGCCAACCCTCTCGCAAAAGATCCTCTTTCCTTTCTGGAATCCAGAGTTCAGATTCTGCATGGTAATTTTTTGCCGGTGCCTCCAGCAAAGGGCGCGCCAGGCACCGGCCTAGGAGAGAGATGTCGGGCTGCGATTATTAACTTCCACAGAGAAATGTCCTGGCAAGAGTTTCCTAAGGCGGCGAGCGACGCGTTTTCTAAAACCTAGCTCTGCCCGAGAAAAACTCGCGGGATGATGAGGGCACCGTCCGGCCGCCGCGTTGTCGGGAAACAGCGAGGGGAGATGGTGGGCTTCCCTCCCCACGTCCGAGTTCGGTCTCCGTTTTCCACTCGCCGTTGGTTTAAAAACGGGGTGGGGGGTGGGGTGAGCTGGATCGAGGCTTCCTGCTCCGGATCTTGTTAGAGGACGCGATACCCCTTTTACATAGAATCCCGCGGCAAAGCCAGCTCAAAGAGGGTATCTATAAAGAGCCACGATTCCGGGACTTTTCAGCCGCGCGCCAGGCGACCTAGGAGGCTTTGGAAAGACCAAAGGCTTCCACTCAGACCGGCCATTCATCCACAACGGGGATCTCTCTATACCTGCGCAGAGAAGCAACTTTTAAGGAACTCGTTTGAAGGCATCCCTCGCGTTCAAAACAGGCAGGCTGAAATCTCCTGGCTGGAGCTATTTAAATAGTCAGATTTCTTTCTATGGGATATGCTTGTTTTGGGAGGGTTTTTTTCTTCTGTTTTTAAGCTGGTTGCCTTTCTTCCTTTAGCCCCGGGCTAGATTTTCCTCGCCACTACTATACGATCCCTTTTGAACATTTCAGGCAATAGCAGGACTAAGGTTCTAACTTGGCACCTGGGTCATCCGAAGTATAATTATCTGGCATTCTTGGCCCCGCCATCCCGTTGATGGCATTAAAACACACACACACACACACACACACACACACACACACGGATAAATCGTGGTGAGATCTGGGGCCTGCCAATCTCTTTGCATTTGTAAATTCCCCTTATTTCAGCGAAACACCCTTTCATACTAGCGCACTGAGGATCGCAGACGGGCGCCCTTACCCAAAGGATTTAAGAAACACACGATTCCCCACCCCCTTCCCAATAACCTACACCGAAATTAATGAGCTCATTCCCACTTTCGTGATGTCAGAGTGTAAATATGGTGAAATACTTGCTGCGGATCCCACCGAAGTCACTTGAGTTTCAGTCCAGACACACACGCAGGATGACCTGAGTTCTGGATTGGACTATATGACATTTTAACGTTGTCCAATTTTCTCTTGAGATTGCCTGTAACCCCAACACCCATCTCAACCCCCCCCCGCCCCCCGCTTTGCTGGACTTTTTAAATTTACTTTCCATAACATTTGGGCGTGAAGGAAGGAGTCGAAATTGGTCGCTTTACGACGAGAGCTAATCCTTTAAAAGACAAGCGGGATTTTTTTTTAATTGAAAAAAAAAACTTCAAATGGGTCGGTGGGTGAAGGCAAGGCAAGGCGGCTTTGAAAAGAGTTGTCCATTGTCTTTACGCTGCCCGATTAGATTTTTAAAAAACCAATTAAAGGCACAATAAATAAATGACCACTTTATAGTTTAGCAGCCAGAATGTTATATTGTTTTGCAGGATGATGATGATAACCCCAAAACATCAAACGCAGGGAATAAAGGCAGATTAAAGAAAACACACACACACACACTCCTGTCTTCTTGGATGCATACAGCTGCCAGCGTTCCTAATCTGTCCACACACTTCCACCCACATGGGCTGCAGAGAGAAATAGGTGGGATTTTTGCATAATTAATAGGGCCTAATAATAATTTTAGCCATATGCAAGCTCCATCTACGAGTTTATATTTATACCCAATTTATTTCTAGCTTGTGTGGCATCTGGTCGTAAGCATAAAAGCAACGCACTTTATACTGTCTCAAGTGTGTGTGTGTGTGAGAGAGAGAGAGAGAGAGAGAGAGAGAGAGAGAGAGAGAATTAGAGAGAGAAATAGAGAGAGAAATAGTACACAAAATACGGGGAATGTATATGAATTCACCCCCTTAGTAACTCCAACTGAAGGAGAGAGTCCTCATCTAATTGCTCTAGTGACACAAAGTCTGGGTTTTTTGTTCTTGGTTTTTGTTGCTACCCGGACAAAGTGATTAAAATATAATTTTGTGTGTGTGTGTGTATGTGTGTGTTCCCGACAAGTTACAACGGAGAAGGCAGGATATATTTCGACTTATATTTAAATGAATGTGATAATCAGGGTTTTTAAAAATAAAAAATAAAAAATAAAAGTGTTCCATCAAATAGCTTTTATTAATAATATTAAAGGGATGCTGGAGAAACCATGAAAGGGAAAACTTAAAAGCTTTTGGAAACAAGCCTTCCCTTCCCGATTTCCATGTAGACTCCACTGTGCATCCTCTGTACCTTTCGAAATAAATCACACCGCAGCGTAATAGATTTAAAATACGCCAGATTTTTTTTTAATCATTAATTGAGAACGTGAAAAATACCTGCTGGTACTTCACTTTAGAAGAGTGTAATTGGTAAAAATAGGAGGTTGATGAATAGATAATAGATCCTTAACTACCAATAAACAGTAAGCAGCAGCCAGCAGTACTAGGATGTGATCATAATTATTCGACCGCAGCAGCCAATGGGAGCGGGAGGACTCGGCCCTAAAAATCGTCCCCAAACGCCGCGGTAATCTCGAAAATGCGGACAAGGCCGGATTCGCCGCCCGTCCCTCTGCCGGAGTCCCAGCTTTGTCTACAACACCTACCCTCCTCCCTCGTCATCATGCTGCCCTGGAGATCAGCAGAAGGCGGCGAGCCACACCCCCGCTCCCCCCCACCCCCGCCAAAAAGGTGTTTGGGGTTTCGCTTTTCTCTGGGCGCAGAAAACTCCTGGAGGTTTCCTGGGCGAAAACAGCTCCAGTAAGTCGACGGCTTCCTGCTCTGTAGGGCGGTTCTGAGGAAAGGGGGAAGCGAGCCACCCCATGGCTGAAGATCAGCTCGGGGCACCTAAACAGAACCGACAGAGAGGGCGGACTCGAAAGGCGCTGGGAGAAGGAGAGGACAGCAGGCGGTAGACATTTGCCACCACTTCCAGCACCGAGAGAAAATCCTCGCCACAATTCTTCAGTTGGGCTGTTTGGGGAAAGCCAGATTTCCTCGCCAGCTCAGGCGAGCGAGCTCGGTGTTGAACCCCAAGGAAGAGTCGTCGTCTTCCTCCTCCTCCTCCTCCTCCCCCCCGCTCCCTCCCCCCCGTCAAAGTTGTGAAACCTCCCACGCTCCTACCTGCATCCTGGAGGGATTTCGACTCCGCTCACACGGGTGGGACCTCTGGCAGGCTTCGTCTGCTACGTCTGCTGCGTCTCTCTCTCTCTCTCTCTCACTTTCCCCCCCTCTCTCTTCTCTCTTGTGACTTTCACCCCCCCCCCCTTTCCTTCCCGTTCTCGCCCGGCACAGAGCGGTGGAGTCCATTCCAGTCCGGGCCCGGATCCATCCCTCCAGGATCGCGCCGGCCACAAGTTCGCCTCTCCCCTCTGACGCACTTTAAAGAGTCTCCCCCTTCCACCTCCGGGCGAGTAATAGCGACCAATCATCAAGCCATTTACCAGGCTTCAGAGGAAGCTGTTTATGTGATCCTCGGCACTAATTAGGCTCATGAACTAACAAATCGTTTGCACCACTCTGGGCAAAGGGACCCGATCGCAAGCTCGCTCGCTCGCTCGCGCTCTCGCCTCGTTCTCGCTGGATTGCCGCTGGACCTCGCCGGGGCCGCCTTGGGCGCTGCACAAAAAAGGACAAGACGGAGGTGCGGGAGGGAAGGGAGGAGGAGGCGGAGGAGGAGAAGAAGGGGGCCAAAAGAAGAAAGGCAGAACTTCGCCCAGCAACTTTTTCTCTTCCCCACTTCGCTTTCCCGTCGGGCGGATGAAGTGAGCGCAGAGCTTTGCAGGGCGCTCGCCTCTCCATGTGGCCGCACGGCTCTCTTGCTGCTGCCGCTGCCACCGCGGGCGGCTGCCCGGCTGCCAGACTCTGGATCTAGGCGGGCCCGGCGCCCCGATCGTCTCTGCCGGACCTCGACGCCTCCGAGGAGGAGCCGCGGGCGCAGCGGAGGGCGCGCCCGCCGCCCGGAGGCCCCGGTGCCGGGCGCTTGGCCGCCAGGATGTTTCAACCGGCGCCGAAGCGCTGCTTCACCATCGAGTCTCTGGTGGCCAAAGACAGCCCTGCGTTGCCCGCCTCCCGCGCCGAGGATCCCATCCGGCCGGCGGCGCTGAGCTATGCCAACGCAAGCCCCATGAACCCTTTCCTCAACGGCTTCCACTCGGGCGGCCGCGGCGTCTACTCCAACCCGGACTTGGTCTTCGCAGAGGCCGTCTCGCACCCGCCCAATCCGGCCGCCGTCCCGGTGCACCCGGTGCCTCCGCCTCACGCCCTGGCCGCGCACCCGCTGCCGGCCTCGCACTCCCCGCACCCGCTCTTTGCGTCGCAGCAAAGGGACCCCTCTACTTTCTACCCCTGGCTAATACACCGATACAGATATCTGGGTCATCGGTTCCAAGGTAAGGGCCGGACGGAGGGGGTTGCCCCACCCCCTCAGCTGCTGGATTTCCTATTGCACATATTGGAGGGAGGGAAAAGGGTCGGGAAGACCCGGAAAAGTGCAGAAATCTCTCCGACCAAGGCAGAGAAAATGGGAAAGGAAATGTCTCTTTTTCCAAAGGCCGTTTGTCTAGGCGACGCAACGAAAAGAGAGTTGAGGATGGGCGTGGAGGGGTGTCTGTGTGGGGCTGGGGGAGGGGGCAGAAATTCTGAACCTCTTAGTTCCGTTGCAAAGGCGACTATTTGCAGAGGAAGCGAATTCGAGTTTGTGCTCTTTTTTAGAATGTTATTAACTTGAGCGATTGTCGGAAGGGTTGGGATCAAGGGGCAGGCAGTGTAACCCTCCCTCAGTTTGGTCTAATGGATTCCCTCCGCAGTCTCCCTGATCCCCTTCAGGAGGATCGTTATGGAACGAGGGGCTTCAGGAGTGAGTCGGTCTCTGCAGCCCGTTCCTTGAAACTTTTTTTAAAAATCAATCTTCCCTAAAGAGTGAGTTCAAGAGGACAACCCCCCTCCAGTGAATTAGCAACCGAAGGTCTTGTGAGAAAAATAAGAACCGAAAGGCAGGTAGAGAGACAACAGGGGGAAAGGGGGGTTGACAATACTAAAAGCAGGAGTTGGCGGGGCAGAAACGATTCTCTTTATGACTTTAAAATGATTTAAAGAAAAACCTCGCAGGTAAATTTCTCCTTTTAACCTCCCAACCAAAGTCGACTTCAGCGGAGAAATGTGGAGTCAAGTCAAAGAGCGAAGCTTTCTTTGAGAGGCTCCCAAGACAGCCCAAAACAAGGCTAAATTGCAGAGTTAATGGTGGTTTAATTTTTTTAAAAGAAAAATGGGCTCCCCTTTTATTTCTTGGGAACAAAACCGATCGCCGTTCCAAGGCACTTCCGAAGCTGCCATCTCATTCACGCTCCAGTGAAACTTTACTGGGAAAGAACGCTCAGTTTGAAGTCAATGACTCCTAAATTCTCAGTGGTTTTTGTTTTAAAAGGGATCGCACTGGAATATTTCCCCAATTTTTTATTTTATTTTTTGCCTCTCCCATAAGCCCACCCCGACCATCTTCCAGAAAAAAAGAATAACGAAAACAAGGCAAGAATTGGAAAAAGATTTTGTACAGAAATAACTTTCTTCCTTTCACTTTTCCATGGTTTACACGGACAAACTAACAGGAGAGAGAGCACAAACGGGCAGGGCTAGAATATTGCTTTCGTGTGTCCCCCCCCCCCCCATGCAGGAGAGAGAAAGAGAGGAGAGAGAGAGAGCGCAAGCCGTTTGTCTTCGGGAAGCCAAACGTTATAAAAACGAGTTTGAAGGGTGATAAGGAAGTGTGGCCCGCACTCAGTCAAAGGAGACCCTCCTACCTGCCTCTTACCCCACAGTTGTCCTGCTAAGACCTGGAGCTTCTGGGGACCCAGAAACCGAGTTTGTTTGTATCCCACTAGTCTTACTAACTTCCTTGCTAAGTCCCCCCCCAATCAATTAAATTTACAAAGTGCAATAAGGAGTAACCAAAGGGGTTGGGAATCCATGCAAGCACCTCTTTTGAAATGGAATGGTTTCCAAGAATAGGGGACGGAGAGGGGGGAGGGAAGGGAGGGAGAGAGTCGATTAGGGTTATTAGTATTATCGTTATAACCTCTCGGTGGGAAATGAGGGGTTTCGTTCACCCAGTCATTTCCCCCGCTGTCGTGAGCAGCTTTCTGAAGGAGGCTCCATCGCAAAGGAGGGATTTGCCTGCCTTGTTATTGTGGCCCCGCGTCGGATGAAACGACCGAGGCGCAAAAATAGGTAGAGCGATTGTGGGGATGGCGGGTGTCTCTGCAAAAAGCCTGGCGAGGAAACTCTTCCAGCAATTGACAGATGACAAACGCGGCGGCTCTGTGGGCATTGGAAAGAGAGCCCCCGCCCTCTTCTTCTCCCATTTTCAGCCCCCATTCCCATTTAAAAGGATGAGTCTGGATCTTTTTGCTTTGTCAGATGTTCGCCAAAGCAGCTCTTTCTGCTGGAACTTTTCAAGGCAGTTGAAGGTGGCGACTTTATACCTGGTGCAGGTCTTCGAAAAGATGGTTCTTGTGCGGATTTTTATTTTATTTTTAAGTAACTACCTGCATGTAAAAGGCGGTGTCAGAATAGGATGATAGGAAACTCCTTGGATGAAGAGGGGGGTGCCATTTTTCGAAATTGGGGTTTCCTAGAAGATGGTTGCGAATTCTCCTCCTTAGCTCGCTGAATGTTGGCGAGATTAATTTCTTGTGAAATAATTAGTTGCTTTCTTGTATTGAGGGGGCTCTTTCCCCCTTAATCGGAAGTCAGCTGTCCCCCCTCCCCCTTGCACACCTACCCCCCTCACGCGTTCATTCAAATACCCAGAGTTTTTGTTTTTTAAAAAAGATATATGAAGCCGACCAATTGGCATTTCCTCTCCGTCGCTTTCTTCCCTGGGAGACATTCTCTGAGTGAATGTTAGTTTCGTTCTGATCTTGCAGGGTCTGCACCTTTTGTCTCTCTCTCGCTCTCTTTCCCTCCCCCCCCCAAAAAAAGTCAGTCTGCTGGGTGAGAATTTAAGCACATGTTAAGTAGGGAAATCACTTCCAAGCAGAGGTGCCAAAGACAGAAAGGTTTAAAATAATGGGAAGACATTCCGCTTCAAGTTCCCCCCTCCCCTCCCCCCCTCCACCTTCGATTAGAGATGCACAATGCTAATAAGTAGGCTTGCTTGGCTCATGAATGTCTTTTTTTTTGTGTCTCGGAATCCAGGCAATGAAACCAGCCCGGAGAGTTTCCTCTTGCACAATGCACTAGCCAGGAAGCCCAAACGGATCCGCACCGCCTTTTCCCCTTCCCAGTTACTGAGACTGGAGCACGCTTTTGAGAAAAATCACTACGTCGTAGGGGCCGAGAGGAAGCAACTGGCGCACAGCCTCAGTCTCACAGAAACTCAGGTGAGGTGCAGGAGGAGCGAGCGAGCGTCTCTACCCGGCAGGCCGCTCCGGCGCGCGCTCAAAGACAAGGCCCGGGCCTCTGAACAAACCCCCACCGCCCTGGGTTGAGTCTGCAAGGGCTGCGGGGGGCGGGAGAAGCCAGGTTCACGTGTAAGAAGATAGAGGTGTAGGCTAACGTGGGAATTCTAAACTCTGTCCCTGTGTGTTGGCTGCCGCGATTCTTTCTTTCCTCCGCATCACAAAAGCATTCTGGATCTTTTCCCAAAGATTTGTCTTGTTTTGTTTCAGAAAGCTCGTGGAGTCTTATTGGTATTGTTACTGTATTAGAAAAATGTATGTTATGTCCATTATTATTATTATTGTAGATCTAGAGGCTACCTGTTTAAGCCAAAGTAACAGGATATTTCGCCCCAGCGGCATGAACAAGATTTTTATCAATCTTCTATCAAGGTAGTTTGGTTTAAATAGCTTCCGGATCGTACCGTTGGGATTATCCAGGGTCAAATTTAAAGGCGGAGAAATAAATTGCATTTCTAAATTGAACTCCATTTAATTAAAGAAAATGAGGAGTTTTGAAATATTTAATGTGTGTTTATCGCTGAGAACTATCCAATCGATTTTTGGTTTGGTTTGGTTTTATAGTTTGTGAAACTGCGCAGTGCAAAGGGAGCGTTTGCTTTGTTATTCGAGGAGCAGACTTGGTTTGGGAAATGGGTGCTGTTCGTTGTGTTTTTTTTCCTGAATGTAGGATTTAAACGATTTCAAACTATAGACAGAGAGACCTCAAGCGGAAAGTTGGGAGTTCTCCCCCCCCCCGCCTTGTTTACTTCTGAAATTGAAAGTAGGTTCCTCCATACAGTTAACTCCATATAGTTTAATCCATTCCCCCATTTACACCAAATTAACAATAATTAAACCCTTTCACAGTCCCAACCTGAATACATTCCGTTCCATTTCGGTAGAAGTAGACTCTGAGCGAAAGTGTTTCGAATACTTTCTAGTGACGTTCTATTGACCCAGCCCGACGTTAAATACTACGCATTTTAAATGTGTGATAAATATTTATCTACACACACTCACGTGTTCAGTTTGATGAAGCGGGCTTGAGTCCAGGAAAGCTTATGCCCCAACAACCGTGTTAGCCGCAAAGTTCTTTGCGTGTTAACTGGGCGCCCCCAAAAACCCCTGCATTTTTGCATCAGAGCAACAAAACCGCTTTAAAACCCCCGTCTTTAACTGTGCTGCGGACCGGGCGGTTTATTTCCCGGGGGCTGGCAATATTGGTCGTTGTCTCCCCCCTTTTCTTTTTTGAAGCCCTTCCCTGCCAACGGCGTATGTCCCGCTGAGCCTCCAGCAAATTGTGCCAGTGAAATAGAATGATAAGGTTTGGGGAGGGAGGGGGGAGGCCACATCAAAAAGCTGGTGCGGAGGGCGATCCGGCGATGGGAAGAATGGCGTTGTTTGACAGTCGCCCAGATGAGACTTGCGCTCGTTTCTTGGAGAGTGTGCCAGGCAGAAAGATCAATTGTGTGAACCTTGCAGTGTGTGCGCGCGCGAGATCAGATCAAATTAATCTGTTCGACTGCCCAGCTGCCTTGCTGTATATATGTGCGTACGTTTCAAACCAGATGGTTGGTTTGGCTGCTCGGGTTTTTTGTTTAGGATGCATGCCGTCGTTCTTCTTTTCTGTTTGTTTGTTTGCTTGAGGGGCTCCGTCTCTGGCCTCCCCCCCCCCCACTTTTCAAATATCTCGATTTTCAGAGGCTTTTGTTACTGCTCTCCTCCCTTAACAGAAGTTCGATGGCCTTTTCCAAACGCTTTTCTCTCTTTCCAAGACGCCGGGGCTATTTCGAAAGGAATGTTCTCTCCGGGGCTCTGCATTTCAAGGAAGCGAAGAGGGGGGAGCAAGGCAGAGAAGAAGGAAAAATAGGCGCAGCTTAGTTCAAAGTTCCCAGTAAACAGTAACGTTCTTTGGTCGGATTAAGTTGTAACACTTTCGGCCCCCCCTTCATTCTCTCTCTCTCTCCCCCCCCTGTCCCCTTTTCCTGCCTTTCTTTGGGGGCGCCTTAAAGAGGGCCGGGCCTTTTGTTTTAAAGATGTCTCCCCTAACAAAACCCCCAGTAAATGGGTCGCCCCTTTGATGAGGTTCGCCGAACAAGGGCCTGGTCACAGCCTGATTTCCACTGGCAAAGGCCGTATTTAAGGTGGTCTTTGTCCCGCTTGATTCCGAAGCTGGTCGGGGTCTATTGTGGCCGTGTCAGGCCTCCAGCCCCCGACAAAACGAGCGCCCCTTTGGAGACCAGGCGTGGAGAAATGAACCGTCGTCCCCTTCAATTAGCAAACTGAAAAGCGAATTAAACTCGCCCTTGTATATCCCCCCGCTCAGCTATTTTAAATGGGAGGCTTTTTTTTTTTTTAAGAATATGAAAATGCGGCCGAGATGTGGGGAGAGGGAAGGGTGGGGGGCGTCTGGCAGCGAAGGGCTTCTGAAGGGGCAGCGAAGCGGGTTAAAGGAGCTTATTAAAATGGTCCCGTTTTCGGATTTACGTCCTCCCCTCCCTTTACCGGCAGCGTCTTTATCAGGCATTTTCAGGCCGAATCAGAGCAGAAAGTGCTTAAAAAAAAAAAAAAAAAAAAAAAGCCGAACAGTGTTTACCTTTGGCCGCAACGAGGATCGTGTGTGTGTGTGTGTGTGTGTGTGTGTCCCTCTCTCTTTGGAGATAATTTCGGGATCAATAAGATCTGCAATTAAATGACTGACAGGGTCAGCTGGTTATGTTTAATTCAGATTTAGGCGAGCCAAAGCAAATTCGTAGGGGGCTTCCCTTCTCCCTTCTTCCCACCCCCTTCCCCGAGATACTTGAAGGACTTCCCCATATGGCTTGCAACCCGGGCCGCTGTCACCGAAGCATCACCGGGAAATATGTCCTTCTTGCCCCTTTGATGACGAGGTAGGCAGGCTCGGGGTACAAAAGACACGTCGATTTAGAGCAGGCAAATTCGAACCTCCTACTTAATTAACGCAGCTCTTCAGCTTCCCCCTTTTATTATATTTAATTAAGGTTGAATAGTCCCCCCCCCTCCACCTTTAAAACCTGAAACCGGGTTCAGCTCCTTAGGAAAATATATCCTTATTGTAGGTTTTAAAGACCAGTTTTACAGCCAGGAGTTTATAAATACGGACGTTAAATTTATATAAAACCGGTTATGAGATAAGTGGTGGTGAAGATTAAAAAAATGCAACCATCTCGGTTTGGTTAATTGCTTGATTTCGAATGGCTGCCGATGCGATTAATATTTGAGGGCGGTGAAGGGGGAAATGCCCTTAGAACTCTCAATGTCCTTCTCAATCCCACCGTTTGTAATGCAAAGTGCAGTTGACACGAGTATCAAGAGAGAGCTGCCTGGAGAGGAAATATGTGAGCTTGAGAGGAGAGACCGGGACACGGCATTCACACACGCACCATTCATAGGTGCACGGAATACACGTGTGAGAGCAAAGCGAGTCGGGGTACGTGCGGTGTTTCTAAAACGCATCTGTAGCAGATAGTATGGGCGAATGGGTTCACATCTGCAGAAAAAGTGTACATTGCAATGCATATATGTATAGGAGCATCGTGCAGACCTGACTGCCACAGAGTGGCAGATCACCCACATACAGATGCGGAGAGGGGGGGGGCGGGACGCCACAAAATATTGTCCTTTCTGCTAGTAGATCACATGCACAACGTCTTTCTAAAGCCAGACAGACGGTCTAAATTTGAAGGCTGTATATAGAGACCTGCGTGCATATGGGAATGGGCACGGATTGCCCAGTGGGGCGATCTCAATTTCTGCTCACAATGGAAGTCAGTCTGGCTGAGTCCACGGGGCTCGTTTCCAAGCAAACTTATTTAGGATCGGAATGTAAGGCTATACAGTAAACAAGCGAACTTATCTGGCAGTAAAATCGCTTTTTAAGGCTAGGGGACTTGTTTCCGAGTGCAGCCTTTGGGCCTACGGGTTGACTGGGGTTATAAGGAAGATCAGACGTGCGCTGCCTATAAGTTGCAGATCCCCCAGGCATTAGGATGGGCTCTAATGACTACTCTGGAGTAAGTAAGTGGAGGAGCATAGACTCGGTGTTCTCCTGAGCTGAGCGGAAATACATCCACGGCGGAGACGCCGGCAGGATCTTCTGGGGTTCCAGATCGCGTGTAAACCTCTGCACACGAGGGCTGCCTGCACCTGGGGAGGGAAAAGGGAGAGGCTCCTTGTCTGGGCCGCGCCCCGCCTTCGCGTCTCCATAGTTACACTTCCGGCTCTCAGCGCGACGGGGCCACCGCGTGCAAAAAGAGAGGATCGCCATAGCTGTAGCCTCTGCTTCGGAGTAAAGCCAGATCTCCACTGTAGTCATTTGTTTACACTGAAATTCAAAATCCAGTTCCCCCCATTGCGATCCACAGCGGAGCTGAAGCGAGATGCTTGGATTTCCAATGCATCGGCACGATGATCCTAAACGATTTGTTGTCGTTTTTATCCTGGGACGTGAACCCTTATTGATTTCATATGGAATGTAATGCCACAAATGAGTTCAGAATCGGGGTGAAAAGCTGCAGTCCTAAGTTGAAATCAGTGGGGGCGCATTTCCAAGGGCTGCGCTCAAAGTGGGGGATTAGTCTTAAAACCCCAATTACTGCGGCTTAACTGAGTCCTAGGCGAGGCAGGAGGTGAGCTCCCGTGAAGTCAACGAGATTGCCTTTGATCCGGGCATTGTCTGTCTAAGCAACAGGAAGTCCCATTAATTTATATGGCGTTTACTTCCCAGTAAGCATGCAAAGCAGGCGAGAAACGCCACATCTCCTCCAGTCCCGCTATAGCCAGAGGATTCTCCGAATCTGAACAGAGCTGTGCTTAGTCCACGCGATTGCTTAACAGCAGACTGAACACAGCCCGGCCCCTTCCAAGCCAACAGCCATAGGATCGCACTGCGTGGCCACATGGCACTTCCAAGGAGAAGGTATCGAAGTCAGGGAGGGGAAATTAGGAAGCTTGGAGTGCCTGACCTAAATACTTTTTTTTTAAAAAAAAAATCTATTTCAAACCCGACCTTATGCCTAATTACTCAGAAGCAATTAGTTTGTTTTAGCGCTTTGCGTTTTATAATGAAGATTTTTAACTGTTGTAAGCCGCCTTGAATTCCTGCTTGGGGAGAAAAGAGACAAATACATTAAATAATCATCACAATAACCCCTACTGAGTTCACGCGCAGAGGGTCGTTGTTGCCGGGTTAGTGGGTGCTGCTAGGGCGAGAACGTCCCACTGCTGCTATGCTGTGTTCATTTTACCCGAGACAGACATGTCTACCTGGTGTAAACCATCAGGAGACCTGTTTCCGAAGCGAGGCTTATTCTCTTTCTGCAGTGGACCCGGTAAAGGTGCAGAAACCGCCCCTTGTGTTGTGTGTGTATGTGTGTGTGTGTGTGTGTGTCAGAGAGAGAGAGAGAGAGAGAGAGAGAGAGAGAGAGAGAGAGAGAGAGAGAGAGAGACCCTTAGGCCACGCACATCCGCCGCCCGGGAGCTGACAGCCCTGCCTGTGTTGTTTCCCTTTCTGCAGGTAAAAGTTTGGTTTCAGAACCGAAGGACAAAGTTCAAGCGGCAGAAGTTAGAAGAGGAAGGCTCGGACTCCCAACAAAAGAAAAAGGGGACTCATCATATTAACCGGTGGAGGATCGCCACCAAACAAGCCAGCCCGGAGGAGATCGACGTCACGTCGGACGATTAAATCATCTCCCACTTTAAAAAACACACACAAATAATAGTAATAATAAAAAGACGACGACGACGAAGCGGCGGCGGCGGCAAAACTCCCGGCTGGCACTTAACAGACTTTCCCACGAACAACTCAAGTGTTAAAGGCTCGCGACAACCGCAGGAAAGTGAGTGGCGCGGCCAGGGCGAGGGACAGCAAACCGGCTGGATCCCACCAGGCGATTCTCGTTTTTCTGTTTTCCTGTTTTTGTTTGTTTTTGTTTCTGTTTTAGAGAGGGGCAGTTTGAGAGGGGGCGAGAGCCGGCCGGCCAGTTTAAGCCAGCCCAGAAGTCAGTCCATCAAGGGTGGGGACCTTGGCTGGTCCTGCTCTGGTACAATTTTGTTTTAAGCGCAAAAAAGAGAAGGGGGGGGAGGGGAATCTGTCAATCAAAGCCAAACCACCAAGACGAGGTGATTGACCAATATTCCGTTTCTCGCCATTCGAACTCAGATCGCTCCAAATTTTTAAAGGGATCGCATTCACACGCAACCGTACCGGGACACTTTGCAGTTGACGAGGGATTTTGTTCTTATTAATGATGATTCTGAGTGTCTCCCAGGCTTTTAGGAGAGAGGATCCCATACCCAGCCAAAATCGACACACCTGTTTCAGAGAAACTTGAACTGCATGCTTTCTTTTTAAAATTTTTAAAAACCTCGAGGGAGGGGGAAGAAGAAGGAGGGGGGTAGGGCCTTTTTTTTTTAATGGTCCCTAAAGTCAGACATGAACTGCGCTTTCCCCCTCCCCTCCTCAGAGACAGGTTCTGTGTGCTTTTTAAATTTATTTTACGAGAAACTGTGCAGTCTGTAAACCTTTTTATGATAACTTCTGGCGTCAACGTGGTTGTGAAAACTCAATGAAGTAGCGGTAACAAATTCTAATTTTTTATTTTATTTTTTTAATTTTGTTTTTGCTTCCCCCTCCCCCCAATGGATATAACCTTTGAAGAAGAAAAAAGGGGATGGGTTGTTGAGGGTGGAGGGGTGGGGAAGGGAACTTTTGCTGCAAAAACAGACAATAATAAAAAGAGAGATTTAAAGAAACTAGTCCCCACATTCTAAAACTTCGATTCCTCCTTTTAATTCCCCTCCTCCTTGGATGGGGGTTTGTACTCAAACTCCCGCAGGACTTCAGAAGGAGCAAGGGATCTTGCAGATCCCTCTGTAGAAATCATTTCGACCCCGGCCCGTTTTCATTGGGGACAAATTTCAAGCACTGATGTTGATGATCCAAGATTATAGAGCTACTAAAAATGACAAATGTTTCCTTAATGTCTTCTTTACCAGAATGTAAATATTTTTGTGTTTTTTGTGTTTAATTTGTTAGAATTCTAACACACTATATACTTCCAAGAAGTATCTCAATGTCAATATTTTGTCAATAAAGATTTATCAATATGGCCTAACAACTTTAAGCACAGTTTTTCCCTTCGGAAAGGTTAAGTCCCTGCCACTTATCTCTTCTCTGCTGGCCCATAGACCCGATGACCTTGATTTGATGCTAGCAACAGGCAGCTACCCCTCCGGAGACGTTTAAATAACAGGGAAGCCCAATAGAGATCTCCTCACCCTGACCATCAAACGCATTCCTCCCCCAAACCGTTCCCAGAGCAAACGGAGGACTTTTTCTACAGTATGTCAGAACCGGCCCAACTAAATTTCTAAGTGTGCATCTAAAAATGAATTATGGATTTCACGAAAACGTGTGGGTGTGAATTCGTGTGCCATGCACGTGCAGGCACCAGAAAGTCAGAATTAGCTGCCTGCCCTGACTGTGCAGCGCCTACGCGGTGGCAAACTCGGGTTTGCTTGAGTGTGTGTGTGTGAAAGGGCCCCGTGATTGTATTCCTATCAAATCACAGTAATCGGAAGTAATCTTTCCTGGAAATAAATGGGCTCACCTTCGTGGGCGCGTTTGCATAGCTGCTGTTTTAGTTCCGGTAGAAATCCAAATACTCTCTGACACTGGCTTGTTGATCGCTCTGCTGGCGAGTCCAGGTACCTATTAGTCAAGGACAGCTTCGTTAAATCGGAGGCTCCACTTGAATCAACGCGAATTTACTTCCGCATTAAGCGGGGGGGGGGGTTATAGAGCTCATTTGGTCATTTTTCTTTCTTTAAAACCTGGCGTCGCGGTTCCGTTCCTTCTTTTTAACCTCGCCTCCAACACACGCGACTGAACTCTTTTCCGTTCCACCCGAACTTCCTGCAGCTTTACACTCACTTAACTTGAGAATGCGTCCCGGGTCTGACTCAGTGGGGCTTACTGTTGAGTAGACGCGGATAGGATTGCGCTGCTTCTGGCATGTTTTTAGGATAAGCGTAGCCCGACGCTTTAGAAGCAAGTCTAAAACGAGGCGTTCCGCAGCTGTAGCAGGCTTGCAAGTATTCCTTGGAAGCAGGAGAAGCTGGTAGGATTTTTATTTGTTTCCTTGTCGTATTAATGTTTATACTTTCCGAGAGAGAGCGAGGTGGGGACATAGGAAGGGGAAGGGAGGGTTGCCAACTTGAAAAAGAAAAGGGTAAAAAGTTTCCCCTAATCCTTGAGGAAGCTAGCTGGCTTTCTGGGGTGCCCCAGGTTGTTGGTTTTTTCCCCTCCCCCCCCAACAAAAAAATTAATTCATGCTTCATTTGCTCCTTAGCCTGATAGGCTGCATTAATCAGTTTTCTTTCCATTGACAGCGCAAACCTCGTCTGCAGTGTTCCAGCTACAAAGACTTTTTTGTCGAAGTGCAAATCAGTTTAGGCAATTATCATACCAGGAATATGAAGGGGAAAGAGGAGCCATTGCCCAGTGGTCTCCTTTAATCTCTTAATCCGTGGATCCAGGGGGGCTAGTTGGACATAATTTAGGACAATCTGACTACCCTTTACACTGTGATAAGGCGAAGTTACAATGCGTCGCGAAAATACCAGCTTTGTTCAGCATCCTGCCTTGAAAGTTCAGATTAGGCATTCCGCGCACGTGCTTGTCCAGTATATGGCGCTATGGAAATTCGGTTTAAAAGGTCCGGGTCGGGTTCTTTTCTTTTTCAGGCCTTTAAAAAACAATGATGATGCTTAATCATAATAATTATAATGACCGTTCTTTGTTTCTCCTTTCGATCCTAATGGGTGACTTTCCACCCAGAGAGCAGTGAGAAAGAGAAGGTGCCCTGGGAGAAATTCCCTCTTCTGTCCCTTCAACCCCGCCGCTTCCCACTCCACATCTAGGAGCCAAACTCCTAAGGTAAACTTCTCTTCGCCTTTCTCTTTCTCTTTCTCCTCCTCCTCCTTCATCTCTCATTCTTTCCCCTCCCCCAGCCTTTCTCCTCCTCCTCCTTCTCTGTCTCTCCCTTTTAAAACTCCTCTTCCAATAAAATCGGGCCACGGGAGTTTGATTTCTTTAGCACCTTAAAAATAAATTCCCTGCTATAAAATAAACAATTGTTTCATTTCATTTCCTTTTTTTAAAAAACCTCTCCACACATTACCCATCTTCCTAGGCTTTAGTCCTCGAAATGGTTTCCTATCTTGATTTTTTAATATATTTTTTGGGGGGAACAGCTTATTTTTCCCCCTCTGCGAGATGCAGGAGCTTCTCGCTTCGGATAAATAAATAAATAAATAAATAAATTTCCCCTCTTTCTTCCCTTAAACCGCAAAAAAAGGGGGGAGAGAGAGGAGATTGAAGGAAAGGGGAGAAGAAGAAAAAATATATATTAAGCGTCCTATGTAGCGTAACAGCAATAAAATCTTCAGAGAATGCTATTAGCTTTGGGGGGGGGGGAGGGAAACCCCTAAAAGCTTTATTACAAACCAAGCTTTGAAAATAGGGGGGATTAGGAGTCTGAAAGAGTCCCACAATGGCTAGAAGAAAAGGTTTCATGCTAATGAGGTTAATGCCCTTTGTATCTGAGGACTCCACAACTTCATTACTCGCTATCTCAGGCTCCACCGAGCGGCTCAGAACACTGCAGCCCACTCCAGCTTCCCCCTTCCCTGCCTAAAGAAGGATTTGATAGCAGCTCTGTTCAAACTAGATAATTATATCTTTTCAAGTCGGAATTAAGATAAAGAAAGTGAAGCAAAAGGCGGCTCGCCTTGATCCACTGCAAACAATTTGGGCGCACTTTTCTCTCTCTCCCTCCCTCCCTCTCCCTCTCTCTCTCCACCCCCCCTCCGCCCCCGTTTCCATAAGAAGCAGGACGCTCGGAATTATTAAGTCCTCATTTGCTTTATTAATTCATCTCTTTTAAAGTGCGCCCGGATTACGCAGGCCGCGCTGCGGCTGCTGCGCCCGGCGCTGGCGTCCGAAGGCGGGGAGGGGACCAACTTTGCGCCCCCCTGCGCAAAAAAAGATGCGACCCGATGGGACGGACCCCGGGGGGGGGGGCGCAAAGCGCAAAGGCGGGGAGGGGACCAACTTTGCGCCCCCCTCCGCAAAAAAAGATGCGACCCGATGGGACGGACCCGGGGGGGGGGGCGCAAAGCTAGGTCGCGGACGTGACAGTGGCGGAGGTGGAAAGCGGGAAGCGGAGGCTAGGGGAGGCGGTGCGGGGAGGAGGAGGAGGAGGACCGCGACGGGGCTGACCGGGCGCTTTCCCAAAGTAGGTGCTGGAACGACTTCGGTCGCCTTCACTCCTGGTGTCTAGAAAATGCTTTTCTCCCTGGCTCTGCCGTCTCTCGCCCTCTCTCTTTTAGCCCGCTCCAATACTTGGTTGACTAATAAATCCTTCCAATAAGACTTACTCCCAAGGAAGCGCACCTGGCTTGTGTTCCTCTCCGTGACGCACGGAGGGCGATCCAATGCCGTGCAAATAGGTTCCATGGATGTAACTGGGGGCTAAGCCCTCGTTGCTTTTACACACACCCAAACAGCCCAATTCAGTTCCAGACAGTTTATACACCCCTTGAGCCAAATGGGGCTTCATTTCCACTAAGCTCACCTCATAGGAGCCAACTCCTAGGGGCCGTGGGGGATTCAGCCCCCACAAGGAAATATTTGTGGCCACAAAGTAGATGGGCATTCCCACTCAAATAGTGTTTGTGCACTGCGTCATGTGATCGATGTGGCTTACCTGCCCCCCCCCCATATTTTATTCCAGTTGGCACTTCTGCCTCACCTTGCTTTTTCGCCTCTCTCCCATTCCATCCCTCCTCTATTTCCTTAGGTCTCCTCTCTCGTCCCACTGATTTTCCTTTAAAAAAAAAAATGGTTGAAATGAGTGCGCATGCGTAGTTCTCTTCTGAATGGGGTGGTGGTGCGTGCTTGTGATACTGTGAGGCTCATTCTCGTCTTACTTCGGATCACCAAGCCACGGTCCCGAACGTGTGTTCTTAAAAACCTGTGTCTTGCGCCGTCCCCGGGTCCGCGCGCCCCCTTTTCAGTCTGCAGGGCAGGTTCAGAGCAGGGCGCCCCGGTCGCAGCTGGAGGCCTTGGTTGCATTTGGGGGCGCGCCTTTGATCTGGTTCGGTTTCGTTCTGGGGCGCAAACGTGCACCAGTCAACTTCCGACCCAGAAGATGTTGCTCCTGAGACGTCAGGCCTAGACTCGGAGGTGGGGCCAGGTTCACCCAGAATTCCACCCCGCCACCTCCACACGCGCTTGCTAGGAAGTCTGGAGTGCTTTAAACAGGCTTCGGGACGGGTCAGCCAGGAATCAAACCTCAGTCTCCGAAGACATGTCTAACTGGGGTGAAAAGGAGCCTGAACAAGGTTGTCACTCCAGTTAGACTTGTCTTTTGAAACTGAAGTTCTCCCCAAGTTCTGTCCTAGAATCCCAGAGGAGGTAAACCGGTGTACCTTGCGACTAAATGCTCTTCCAGATAAAGCTAACGCTCCCTGCACGTAGACAAGTAGCATGTCAAGGAGAAAGCTAGATCAGGACCTTCTTTTCCCTGCTTGCTTCCCCTAGTCTTCGGGTTAATTCCAGTGGACTGACTTCTAGCAGGGCAAGCGAATACTGTACAAATTTCTGCAGAAGTCACTCCCAATGTGCAGGGCTTTTTATTATGCATGTTTAGGATTGCGGCTGTTATTAAGTATGTTTAGGATTGCAGCCTAATGGACGGGCGCATGGAGGGAATTGTGGAGCGTTTCCCACTTCGATTATTTTCCAACTCGGGTTAGATGTTAACTATATCTGCAGAAACAGAACAATGTATACAATGTATGCGAGGCCCCAGTGGCGGGTTTTTTCCAGGGGTCAGTGCGCATGCGCAGATATTCACCAACTCCTGCGCTGACCATCTCGGATATTGCCTTGATATTTTTCGGTCGTCTGGGTACACAGGCCTGGGTGTGATCTCACGGAGGCCACTCCCATCAGTAGCTTTTGCCGTTCTCGCTCTGATCCTAAACCCAGTGGCGCAAACCTTTGCTTACCTGGGAGTAAGTCGCGTGGATCTGAGGAAGTATAGAATTTTAGAGTTAGAAACGGGAATCTTTTCGCCCAAGGTGGGACTCGAACTCACAAACCCTGAGATTAAAAGTTTCCTGCTCTGACCGCGTCCCCTTGCTTGAGCTTGGAGACGGTCCTGCGATATTGAGGCTGGAGATGGCAACTCTACAACCAAGGCAGAGCCCTGTTTTGTGGCAAAGAATGTGAATGCTTGTGATTATAATAAAAGTAAAATCCAGAAATGAGCGGCAGAGGTTAGGGTCGCGATCCCAGACTGATTCCCTTTCATTTGGGTATGCCTTGCTATGAGGTGAGCACGCCAGAGTGGGATCCGACCGGAAAACCGTATGTGCTTGGAAGTTCAGCTGCCTGCAGACCGACGCCTACGCGGGTCTCTGGGAGGAAGCCTCACCCAATTCAAAGAGACTTATTCCCTAGTACACATGCCTAGGCTCAGACGACTGGGGTAGCTCTGTCGGTAGAGCAGGAGACTCTCTCAGGATCGTGAGTTGGAGCCCTAAAATGTTATGGATGCTTTAGCTGAGATTCCTGTATTGCAGGAGGGTGGACTAGACGAGCCTTGGATCCCTTCCAAAACCACAATTCTATGATGCTGTGATGACCCCGAGTCCCTTCCAACGATTCTATGCCGGCATTTAATGCGTACACTCTCATGAACACGTGTTAAGGTGCCGCCGGTGTGGAAACACCCTTGTTCCTTAGTCTTTTGTGGTTTGGACTCTGGAGAGCCCCTGATGATTTAGGCTTTACTCCGTCGGCCCCAGATTCGTTTGTGGGGGGGGGGAGGGGGGACTCCGGATTCTAAAGTGGGGCTTCCTTTCATTTCAGTTCCCCTTCCGCCTGCTTTCTCGGAAGTAAACGAGATGTTCCATAGCGTGTGCAGAGAGCCTGGACCGACATCTCCCGAGCGCTCAGTTTCTCTGAGCGCGCTGGCCGGTCACCTCTGGGTAATGAATGATCTTCGCCCCCAGCCCCAAAGGCGAACCGCTTAGGCGTGAGGTTAGGAAATGAGACGGGAAGCTCGGCTCGCCTCTTCCCGCGCCCATCCCATTGATCCAGCCCCGCCGCTCTCCCCTCTTTCCCCTCCAGTGTTTCATAACTACTTAGAGCTCATCATATATCAATTGATTTACTTCTCCAAATAGCCCCCGCTGCGCTGTGGAAGTCGGAGTTTAGAGGACCTGGTGACCCCGAGCAATAACCTCGCTCCTTGCCGGAGCTTGTCCTGCTAGGACGCTCTCAGCCATTAAAGCGCAGCGCGGAGGGAAGAGAAGCAGCACTTGAAAGCGAAAGGTCTGATTAATCGGAGGCAATGGGCTTTTAATTGGCCTTTTGTGATTAGCGCTTGAGCCAGGGAAGCGAGATGTCAAACAGCACAGAGCGGATCCCAGGACCCCCTCCAGCTTTGGCCAATATACTAATTCTCTCTTTTAGATTGGCTGGGACTCCAGAGCTTCTTAAACTCGCTGTTAAGTTTCTCCCCGCCACTGAGGAATGAAACCAAGGTTCTTGAACATCCCTGGCGTTTACCTTCAGGTAAACGTGTAAAGGATCTGGGATGTCAGTCATTTGCTTATGCCCAATATCTTTGGCGTAAGTGGCTTGAGGAGTGAAGTTTGACACCCTTCAGTCTGAAACAGGAAATTGAACAATGTGCAGTCCTCGTCTATGTACCTTTTACTCAGAGGTAAGTCTCCCTATGCTGGGCTTTCCAAGTGGACCATCTCTCCAAGCTGACTTTCCACGGAATGAAGTTCCACGGACACCAGTGGGGGCCTGCTTCCAAGTAAAAGCTGCTCAAGGAAGGGATAAATGTTCCTAGAAGCTCGATCTGCAAATCACTTAAGCCGATTTCATAAACTGATTGTCACAGCGTGCGCTAATCAAAGGCGCTTGCTTCCTCCGGAGACTTAAACCGGATTCGTACCGTGTTCGCTGGTACGAATGTGGGCTTACAAGGACATAAGTGGGTTAGAAGGATCGGGCAAGCCCCCTTGAAATTAATGGGAGGGAAAGCTGTCGGACTTACTTTGATTTCTGTTGAATAAATCTACCTAGGATCGGAGCATACTTGACAACAAGTTTCCCTGAAAACGACGGGGGGGGGGGGAGGTTGGTTCCCACGTGCTTCGAATCCAAGAATGCACGGAAGTCTTCTGGGAAAGGAATAGGAGCGAAATCAAGGAGCGATGCGTGTAAATAGGTGGGTTTAGGGTCGCCATAGGCCTAGGACGCAACTCTTGGCTTACCTGGGTGCTGCCTGGTACCTTGGAAAATTCTAACCTGAAGTGCAGAGGGGAGAGTGTCAAAGAGGCGGCTGTCATTTGACGCCTCGCCTGAATTTAATACGCCGGCAGGTGCCTGGCTGACCCGTGAGCTCACAAAAGCCTTTTCTTTTCCAAATCAACACGGCTCGGACGAGTCTCTGGTCTGGGAGCGGCTTTCGCCACATCAGCACCTGACGCGCATTTGAGCATTGTTTGGGGAGAAATCCACGGACTTCTGCCGCCTTCTTTGGGCATCGTCTGTTTGCGGAATAGTAGCCTTAGCAGTGCTGGGACTTGGGCTGTTCTTTAAAGTGCTTTAAAGGCATATTTTTAAAGGAAGGGTTAAAACAGTGTGGGGAAACAGGGCAGGTCCTCATCTTGATATTCTAACTGCAGGATTTTCTCCATTAAAAAGTTTAGGAATCTCCACTCATCCAGCTGTTTCTCAGTCACAGCAGCCAATCTTTCCATATACGTATAGATAGATAATTTCTTCATTGACACCTTCCCCTTCTTTGGCTGTATGGTTACAATTCACATAATTTTCATTCATTCACTGACTCTGGCCAGTCACTTTCCCTCTGTTCTCATCCCACTCATGCACGCTCCAGCTCGATCAGAGACAGGATTTCCCAGGCGTCGATTCCTCCTCCATCTTTGCCCCCCCCCCCATCCCTAGCGATTGAAGGAGAATCCGCCTCCTAACCAACTCCCCCATCACTTGGGCTGCTCCCTTTCGCCTCTTCCCCTCCGCAACTTTTCTCTCGCGCCGGTGTTGATCAACATTCCGAGTGCAGAGGGGTCTTATCCTTGATGTCCACTGCAACGTATTTGTTGGAGCAGTTTCAGTCGCTGTCAGGATCCCCCGAAGGTTTTTTTTTTTTGAGGGGGTGACCCGCCCCAGCCCCAGGCCTTCCAGCCTTCCCTTCCCTGTCTGGGGAAAACCGGCTAATATTTATAGCTCAGCTCTCCATTGCACTTGGCTGGACCTGACGTCAGGAAAAAGGAAACTCTCTCTCTCTCTCTCTCTCTCTCTCTCTCTCTCTCTCTCTCTCTCTCACACACACACACACACACACACACACACACACACACTTGATCCGGCCTGCTTCTGAAACTGATCTTGAAATGAGAGAACAGACTCTACACAATTCCCATGGCCTTGACATAAGGTACAGCGATAAATATACACCACTAATGAGCAATTACCATATAATCACCTTCCAATTAGTTCGCATAATGATGAATTAAACATTCTAGCCGGCTGGATTAGGTTTCTTACTTTGTATATTATTTACGAAGGCTAGCTTCTGCCTAGCACCAAATATCAAATGAGATAGGGAATTTTCTGTTGGGGTTATTAGACATTCATATCATGTCCTCCTTTGGGGCTTTAAAGAGGGGAAAAAAAGTTATTCCCTGGTTTGTTACCAGTAGCCTAGCAGGAAATTCTACCGGAAAGGTACCGGCCACCCCGTCGCTCTGCTTCTCCCATCTCTAATTTAGGAGAGAAAGTGAGAGTCTTCAAGACAGTCAGGCTTAACCGTCCAGGAGCTTCTCATTTATGTTACTTGGCTCTGAGAAAGAGAATTTTGCACGTGGTCGGTGCGCTTTAAGGCTCAAACATCTTCCAGGTTTCTCAGTCCGGTCCGCCCGTCCCACCCTGAACTGTTATTTATTTCCTTGCAAAAAGCCTTAATCAACATCAAAGGCTGGAGGTACCAGGCGCCCCCTCCCCGTCGGAATGTTGTGCGTATGTTTCTTTTCTTCTCCTTTCCACCAGGACAATGAAAGATCAGCGAAGCTTCTTTGAAATGGGGAGGAGGACTAAAAGGAGCCTCTCAACGTCCGCCGGCCGCTGAGGGGCGCCTTAAGGGCCATCCTACGGCCCCAAAGAGCGAGGGGGGCGGGAGCCTGGGGGTGTGGGACTTTGAGCAACTGCATATCCACTAGCTTGCAAAGTTTGGGGGGAAAGTGGGGATTCCAGACTGGTTCTTTTCTCTCTTTGGGTCGTTTGTGAATGCCTTTCTTTTTCCGAGGTCTGCTTTCATCGTCGTTGATGCAGCGGAGCGAAGGAGAAAGGTTTTGGAAATTCAACTTGAAGTCGTGGCGGGAGAGAAGGGAAAGTGGCTGCGTCTTGGCTGTTTTTAGTTCTCCGGTGCAAAACTTGCCTACCCCACATTTTTAAGCCAGCAACATTCAATTCAGATCAATCGTTCATTAACACGGGGAGCTGGGAACGCAAAAGAGCCGTTCTAGTATTTTGGGGGGACTGACCCACAGCAAATGCTTTGAGAGGCTGACCCAAGCTGCCACTTATGGGGCGTGTGAGCAGGCTGCCTCTGCTCATTCTCGGTGGACCCAATGGGCTCGATCCAGCCACAATGAAACAGGTCGGGATCCATTCGATTATACCCGGAGAGAATAGTGGCGCAATCCTATAATGCTTCCTGAGAAGTTAAGCCGCTCTGAGTTCAGTGGGGTTTATTCCCAGGTAAGTGAGCGGAGGATTGCAGCCTAAACTTGCCTTTCATTCCCCACCCCCCACCCCATGGCATTTCACTTAGGCTGCATCGTATCCCATGAAATTTTCTATCCGCAAAATATTTTGTTGTAGGGTTCCTGGGCCAGGACCCATGTAAATAAGGCAGGAGAAGAGAAATGTTTCGCTCCTAACTCTTGAATTTCTTGCCGTTTGTTGGTTTTCATTGATGACCTTTAATGTGCTTTAAATTAGTCATTGGCCTGTAAAGGAAGCCCGTGTCACTCGCCCCACCCCTGAACCAAAGGTTTTCAATTCCTGGTTATCAAATGAGCGCAGGCACAGACCTGGCGCTCGAAAACCTCATTCAGTCGCGATTCTCACATCCTTTCGACGCGTTTCTCCACGTAGATCTCAAACTTCCTAGCAAATCGGTGTATGCCTTAGCTCCTCAAACCACATGGTGGGGGAGGGGAGGGGTTTTTCTAACATACCAGAACCTTGAATGCATTTACTCTGGAGTAGTTGCCCTTAGGGTCAAGCCTGGTTTACTATAGGGAAAATGTGCAAAGGATGACAACAAGTTTAAAAGAAGGCTGATTTGAAGGCGACAAGGTTGCATTGAAGAAACTTATTCTTGAAAAGATTTCCATGCCGAGAGATCCTAATCTGCTCTGATCTTAATTATGGAAGAAATATTCAGGAGCAATTCGCACCAAAAGACAGGAAGAAGTTGCGTTGGAAAGTTCTGCCAAGCATACGGGGTGGGAAACAAGAGACCAGAATAAGGTCCCATATAACGGAGATAATTGCATAGGAGCAAGGAAAGACGTTGAAAGGAAAACGGGGGGAAATCTTAACATTTTTTTCTCCAACACGGTCTCCTCCCCTCTCACTTTTGTACTTTTGCTCTAGATAGTATACCTCCCCCTAGTTCACGTGAATGCTGGGGAATGTAGAGATGAAAGACTTTTTTTTTTAATTTGGGGCCTTTTAAAAAGAAGATGGTAGAGGAGAGGAAAGACCCCCTCCCCCAAGCATCAGTAAAGTAATACCTTTATTAGGATAAACGAAAGCCTTGCAAAATAGCAAGCAAGCTTTCCGGTTCTTCACTGTTGTTCAGTATGGATAATAAGAAATAAAAAGGGGGGGGGATGGCGGAGGGGACAAAAGAGAAAATCCTAGATATGACTACAGTTGAGGGGGAGCTGCAGGAGATCAGTCATAGTAACTGGTCCAAGTCCGGCAGCCTCCTCAAATACTGCAGCGGCATGTTCGGTGGGTTTTAATGGGGCTTACACCCAAGTAAGCAGGCCTGATACTATAGAAGTGCTGCCCACCTCCCTTAGATTCCTGTGTGTGGCCGTGGGAACGACTTTTCCGCGCGCGTAAATGTGCTCTGGAGACGAAGCCCTAAGCGCACTTCATCGGAAGAAAACCCGGTGGAAATGAACTAAAGACGCAGAGCCGGATCCTATGCACGCTTCCACGGAAGTAGGTTCCACTTCACTCAACAGGACTTCCTCACGAGTGAGTCCTGGTGGCGGGTAGTCGGGTTTTCAGACTCGCTTTCAGGTAAAGATCCGGTTGCGCACCTGGCTTGAGCGCAGGAGGAGGTGGGTTTGGAGAGGTGAAGCCGTGTCCCGGAAGGGGAGAGCTGTCCGTGGGCCCGTGGCCTGCGCTTGCTTGGCTCACCAAAAGAAAGCGGCAGGGCATTTCCAGACGGTCTTGGGAATCTGGATCTCATTCATCTAGCTCGCTCATTATTTGAGCAAACTTTTCAGGGGTGGGGGCTCTGTTTAGAAAGCAAAACCGCAGGGCTTGACTTTCTTCCTCGAGAATGAGGGGAAAGAGGGAAAGGAGAGCGTTCTGCCTATTATTCTAGCATTTGATCGCAGTAGGTACTAGAGCCAGAGAAGACACAGCAGTCTCGAGGACTCCAAAGAGAGAGAGATTCCCAGATAAAACTCCCCGGCGAGTTCCATTCATAATCTCGCTAATCGCTGTTATTTTACTTGGCAGGTTGGTGTTCCTTACTCTTGCGGGCGAAATTCAACCCAAACCGTAAACCTCTCTCAGAAAGGTTGTTTTGGTCGTATCCAGTGGGAGGGAAAACAAAACTCCGTTGGATTTTTTTATTTAAAAAAACCGTGTAAGCTTTGGGATCCTGCTTTCTCCGCCCGCTCTTGCAGCCCAATTTTATGCACGTTTACGTGGAAGTAAGTCCCACTGCGTTTAGTGTGTTGTGCTTTTCCCTAAATCAAGTGCGCGCAGAAGAATGGTGTGTGGTGGTGGGGCGGAGGGAGAAGAAGTTAGATTTGTGCCTCTATTATTTTTTAAAAAATCTGAACTCTCCACCCCTTCCTCGCCCGCCAAGAGCCACAATATTTACCCTTGCTGATGAACGTCAAGAGGCCCCAAACCAGCTGCTGGTTCCAAGCGTCTGGGAGTAACACTCTGTTATGGTATGGGAAAAAACAGAATCCGAAGATGTACTGCAGAGAATAAAGTGCTGGAGGTCTTAAGGTCGGTGGGATTAGAGTGAAGTGGGAGTCCACAACCAAATGTATAGTTCCATCCAACTGTATGTTTACTGACTGCGAAAGTTCACTGTGTTCAGTGTAGTATGAGGTTGCAGCCTCAGCCACAGTTTCTTGGAAATAAGCCCCATTGAACACAATAGAGGTTATTTCCATGTAAACACGCAGCGGATTGAGATTTTTCCAATCCTAAATTATATTCCTACTGAACCTGCATCCCAACAGGCTTGTAAATTAAAAAATAAATAAAAATATTATTGTTTTTACTCGGTGGATTTTAGTGAGAGTTAATTCTATGGAAGCCCAAGCAGACTTACTTGTGAGTAAGCCACATAAGTTTACTGAATTTAGTGGGATTTGTTAATAAAGATTGTGCTTTAAGGGTGTTCAGAATGACACATTGAACGCAGCAGTTGAACTCTGTGAGACTCACACTCTGGGGTTTCCGAGCACAATTCAAAGTGTTGGTGCTGACCTTTAAAGCCCTAAACAGCCTCGGCCCAGTATACCTAAAGGAGCGTCTCCACCCCCATTGTTCTGCCTGGACACTGAGGTCCAGCTCCGAGGGCCTTCTGGCGGTTCCCTCACTGCGAGAAGCAAAGCTACAGGGAACCAGGCAGAGGGCCTTCTCGGTAGTGGCGCCCGCCCTGTGGAATGCCCTCCCATCAGATGTCAAAGAGATAAACAACTACCTGACATTCATGGAAGTTTTTAATGTGTGACATTTTAACGTATTTTTAATCTTTGTTGGAAACTTCCCAGAGTGGCTGGGGAAGCCCAGCCAGATGGGTGGGGTACAAATAATAAATTATTATTATTATTATTATTTATTATAGAATTGCCTTCTTGGTGTGTTAAGCACTTGATGTGTTAAGCACATTTACAAGCTTCTCCTGGGATTGCACTCTGACTCCAGCCAACCCCTCCATTGGAATTTGCATAAATTGAATGACAGTATTCCTTCTTTCATGCCTCTGGGGGCAAAGTAACTTTAGGCTGCAATCCTATATACACTTCCCTGGGAATAAGTTCCTTTGAGTTTTGCTTTGGAGTAGAAATGCATAGGATTGTACTGTTAAAGTCTCTGGCACATATCATTGGGAGTCTCAATATTATGCTATTCTGTTGATTGTGGGATGCAAATGGTCCACCTCCTTCGATTTTAGGAAAGTGGGCTGGACTTAACAACTTCAGATTAGATAGCCTGTTGTTGCCCACAAAGCCACTGCAGTTTAAATGTGGATGGAGCTGACCTGTTCCTGAAGCGCCTGGGAGCAACATCAGGCAGGTGAGTGTGTGCAGTACCTAGCAAGAGGCATGCTCCTATCCAGTTCCATACATGGAGGTTGTCTTGGGACATATCCAGAAGACCTTTGTATTATGAGGACTTAGGAGTGGTGCTAGACAACTTCCCCATTGGATGCAGTCAGTGGGGCCCAGGCCCAAGCCTGGAATTGGCACTTGCCTGTAGTTAGACCATTGCAGTTTCATAGATCAGAGCTCTGTAACAATTAACCACAGTTTGCTGGAATCAGCACTTACTATAGAAAGCCGGCTGACTGATGGAGTGGGAGATATGAGGCCATGCATCTCCACCTGAGATCTACGTCACTGACTCAGCACCATGTAAAGTAGCATGGGGATATCTAGGACATCACAACTCTTTGGAGTCGGCTTCTTGCCACATGTAAACATTGACAGGTCATGGGGATGTGACCCCAAACACAGATGATCAAGTGTCACCAGCATTTCCGGAGAGTATATAAGGTTGAAGCCTACCTGGGCCACTGGGAGTCTCAATGCAGACCTTGCTGTCAACACTGGGTGCTGCACCAATGGCCTGTGAGGCATAAATAAAACCTGTTAAAGAGAAACATTGGTGGTCTTCATTGACTATCTGAGTCCTAAAGAGCCACTGCCTTTGACAAACAGGTAGCAGGCATGTGAGGCGAGGGAGGAGGAGACTGAGACGCCCCACCACTTCTTGGTGATTGGTCCCTGCTTCTTTGATTTGGAAATGTTTTTGGGTGGGTGGGGGCTCCCCCAGTCCTTCCTCACCCTCCAAATTCCTCTCCTACATGGATCCTAATGACCTTGGGGGCATTTTGAGTACAGTGGTACCTCGGGTTAAGTGCTTAATTCGTTCCGGAGGTCCGTTCTTAACCTGAAACTGTTCTTAACCTGAAGCACCACTTTAGCTAATGGGGCCTCCTCCTGCTGCCGCGCCACCAGAGCATGATTTCTGTTCTCATCCTGAAGCAAAGTTCTTAACCTGAGGTACTATTTCTGGGTTAGCGGAGTCTGTAACCTGAAATGTATGTAACCTGAAGAGTATGTAACCCAAGGTACCACTGTATAGCTTGGCTATTTTAGGAAGCATCTCCTTTAAGTCAAGGGAGCAACAACATTCAATACTGCTGACCTTCTGATTGGGAAAATATATGGTCCAGTCCTTGATTTATTAGAAGACGTCAGCATTTTTTGACACTCTGGTGATGGTAGAGAGGATTGTGTCCTCCTCAGGACTATCACAGAGGCTTAGAAAGAAGCCCCATAGAAACAAAACCCAACCTTTAAGCCTCCCAGTCTCATTGACCTTTTGCTGGAAGTAAGTTCTGCCCATTCATTCTTAAATGCATAAAGATGCTTGGGAATTTCCCATAAAACTGAAGAACGGGGGGGGGGGGGATCCTGTCTTCAGTTTTATGGGAAAATCCAAAAGTTGTTTTGTCATCCAAAAGTTGTTCAGAGTTAGGATATGGAAAAGACAAAGGCTGCCCACACATCATACATTTAAATCACATACCACACCCAAGAATCATGGGAACTGTAGTTTACCCATCCCAGCACCCAGTTTCCACAGTTCTTTGGGGTAGGGATGTGCATTAAATGTATGATGTGAAGTGCTATTGGAGGTGGATGAGGAATAACCTGAAGAAAAATAGGGGAGGATTTGGGCCTCTCACCTGTATGATCAGTTAGTCCACAACTATTTCCACTTGCTGAGTCCCAGCTCCCACTCCAAGAGGCAGCTAGGACTGCTGAAGTCTTCAATCCAATCCACACATTCAAAAAATGCTGTTACTGAAAATCCACTGAAATCCACCATGAATCACTCATAATCTGGAGCACATGGTTTGTGGGAGAAGGTGGTTAAAAAGCAACAGCTGTGTAGGTGCTGGTGAGCGATACTCACTTGTATTCAGCTGACCTAGATTGTAAACGTGCCCAATGCAGATAGTATTACCTGTGTTCTGTACAAAGCTGGCATTCTATACACTGTAATTACCATTTCTAGAAAACTGCCGCTACTACTACTAAGTTAACACTGGAGTAATTTCTGCTGGGTTAGGATTAAGATCCAGGTGGAAAGGAATGACTCCAATGAAGATGCAGCAGAAATTATCTTCTTGCAGGGCTTTGTGTGTGCTTGGGCTTTGCAAAGCAGAGGCAAACTTGGGAGACTTCTGGGACGATGGCTACCCATTTGGTCAATGGCTTAGCTATATGGATCATAAGTGACAAACTCAGTGGTGATCAAAGCTTGTTTGGAAGGTCTCTCTCTCTCTTTCTGCTTAGGAGCTTCAGGGTCACCTTGCTCAAAGGTATCAACAAACTCCCAACCACAGAACCTGACCTGGGAAGTTCCAAATCATCACTGACCTTCTTTCACTTAGCTAACTTCACCTAACTGATTCAGACACCCTTTTTACCTGGGAGCAAGTCCCACTGAGTTCAATAGGACTTGGTTAGAATGACTCTGTTAGTCTTTAAGGTTATATGTTATATGTTGGTCTTATTGAGAAAAATGTGACTGGTGGAAGCTGGAACAAGCAATTTTATTTATTTATTTTTTAAAAATATTATATTTTCCGTTTTTCCATTTTACAGCATTCAACAATGGATATAAATATACTCAAATCAAATATTTTCTGCCAACTTCCCTCCCTACCTTTCCATGGTTTCTTATTTTTCTATCATTTTCTTACTGCATATCCAAATTTATCCTTTTTACAAATTTATCAAGTATGATTCCTTTAAATGTCTTACTGTTCGTGTTTATATCAATCCTGCTAACGTTTTTAATTGTTTACAATTTGTTTTCATATGTTCAATAAATTTTCCCCATTCTGTTACAAAAAGTCTATCATCTTGTTCTCTTGATCTTCTGGTAAGTCTCCCCATCTCTGTGTATTCCATCAGTTTTAATTGCCTATTGTCTCTATTTGGGGCCAGTTCCAGGCATATATCATTGAGGCAGTTGTGGTTGCATACATAGTTTTTTCTGGTCTTTCAGCACCTCTTCTCTGAGTATACCTAGAAGAAAAGCTTCTGGTTTTTTTTTTAAAAACGAAGGTTATTTTCAACATTTTTTTCAATTCATTATGGATCATTTCCCAGGAAGCTTTTGCAATCTTACAGGACCACCACATATGAAAAAAGGTATCTTCTTTCTCTTTACATTTCCAACAAATATTGCATTCAGACTTATACATTTTAGCCAGCTTACTTGGCGTTAAGTACCATCTATATCTCATCTTCATATAATTGTCTTTTAATGCATAGCACGCTGTAGATTTTAAATCTCCATTCCAGAGTCTTTCCCACACTGTCATATCAATATTATGACCTATATCCATTGTGCAATGTATCATTGATGATTTGACTATTTAATCCTTTGTTTGCCATTCTAATGATAATTTATACATTTTAGACATTACCTTTTGATTATTCTTTAGCAGGTCTTTTTCTAATTGAGAGGTTTGAGTTGTAAAACCATTTTTCTTATCAATCTTGAATATCTCATTTAGTTGGTGATATTGTAGCCAACTTGTTAATATTCCACTTATTTCTTCAAACTTCTTTAGTTTAACCTCCCCTTCCACCCCTATTAACAACTTCCTGTATGTTACCCAGTCCTCTTCCATGTTCTTTCCCCCCTATTGCTATTGCTTCTACTGGTGAGAGTCATGGAACAAGCCATTTTAAACCAACTCAATCAAGCCACCAGCTGAGTTTACAGTGATATCCTATGCATGCCGGCTCAGAAGTAAGTCCCACTGAATTCAAGCGGTATGCTTTCAATGTACTTTTTTAGGCCTGTGGCCTTAACTTTCCTTTCTGTTGCTGAGTTAGCTTCCCTTTAAATCAGGGTCACACACGGTCTCCTTTCCCCTCTAGCCACTGTCTCTTAAGGATGTGTATTCAGGAGTAAATCATTTTTTTGAGTGTAATGACTTGTAGGTGTGTTGAGGATTGCAGCTGTAGGTTCTTCCGAATTAGGGATGTGTAACTATGTCAGTTTTGGTTTCTCTCAGTTTCTAATTTTTCCACTTTCTACATTTCTACATCAAAATTGCAATTAAACAAAATCTTATGAAAGCTCATCATCATTTGAGTGCAAATTTATCCTAATATGAACATTTTGGCATGCAGGTTTGCACCCATAGACACATTTGTTTTGCAAAGCTTTCCTATCTAATATAATGTATTTTTTTTGGTATACTTCACATATATATGTGTTAAGTTCACATTTTATTTTAGTTATATGCAATTATGTACACATTACTTGGTTGGAGAGCTGCATTGCAAAATTCACAGATGTGTGAATTTCAAAGGGCAGCTGTGGTTGGGTTTGCATCTTGTTTTGGAAAGGGTGTATTAGGGTACCATAAATTTGCCTTTAAGCACGAAGTGAATCAAATTTCTCCCCATCCCTACCTTGAATTGGCAATCCCATCCCTAATCTGGCTAATCAGAATTTCAAACCAATGGAATGATGTTGGAAAGCGAGGGGGTCCATTGTGGTGGTGGTGCGCTGCAGGACCAAGACAGCATATACAACTTATTTTCTGCAAAAGGACACTTACATATCTCCCACCCACCCAATGATGTTCTGTTGATCACTATTAGAGGCAATGGAATTATTGGAGGGTGGGAAATAGCTTTTCATGGAAAATGCTGCACCTTCCACATAGCAAAATCAAGGCAAATCTAAGAGGCGGCCACATTTATTCCACAGGAGCCCAAGAAATGCCAGAGCAAAGAAAGGCAGCATTATAGAAGAGTTGGGTGGCTATTTGGACAGAGCGCCAGAAAATTATGCTGTGCATATGTGCTTGTACATGTCTGTGTCAATGCCTGTGTGTCTGTCTACTGAAGCTTCTTTTCCTTCCTTCCCCCTTACAGCCATTCCTGCTCCAGTTTGGTAAATGACTGTAATTATATGTTTCTATGGAGGGGGAAAAAACCCCCAACAACACAAAAAGCGGCGTCAAATAATTTAAAGCAGTTCAAGTGGAAGGTCTGTCAATTCTTTAAGTAAATGATCCTGTGTTTATTCAGATGTTTCTCCCCATAATTGTTGTCTGGAGGGAAAAGCTCACAGGCTAAACCCCAGTCAGTCTCCGAGGCTTAGGAGGAGACGTTGATTTGGGACTGATTTATTGAAACAGGGTGAAGATGAGGGAGGGGAGGTGTCTTTCATTTCAGCTGGGCTTCGGCAATACATGGGGCCTTTGCCAAAATAAGAGGTGGGGCGGGGAGAAAGGAGGAGAGCAGCTCTGCAGCTCCATAGAACCAGCTCCAAATGGACTGCCACTGATTCATTGTTTGAACAGGTTGAAAGTCTGATAATGAGGTTTTGATGAATCCTGAACAAATAGTCTTCCTTCAAACCTGATTATACTATGCAGAGAAAGGGGATGGTGCGGGGAAGGAATGGAGAAGGGAAAAGACATGGGACTCAGTTGGAAGAGGCTGCTGCAGAGCTGTTGAGCCCTTGCACCCAAACAACAGCAACATATGGCTGTAAGCATAACATGCATGTAGCTCCCATGCACCTGTTCATCAATCAGGCATTTTATTGGATTGTTATCACCTGGCATGTGAAGGAGGAAAAATGCAGGTTGGATGATGATGTAATCTCTTTGCCCTCTGTCGCTAACAACTGGAACTTGGAACCCAGCGGAATTGATCAGAAGTAGGTTCCAGAGCATACAAGGGAGGGAGGCGGTATTTTTTGCACAACACATAAACCCCTTCTGCCATTTTATGCCACAGGATGTAGAGACAGTCACTAACTTATGTGACTTGAAAAGGGCATTGGAACATTTGAGGGATGCTACTTGCTATGTTGGATCAATGGAACCTCTTGGTGGACCTCCCACCTGACAGGGCAGGGCTTTTAGTGGACTGCGTTGCACCAGGCAATGACAACGTAAAGGTAAAGGTAAAGGGACCCCTGACCATTAGGTCCAGTCATGGATGACTCTGGTGTTGTGGCGCTCATCTCGCTTTGTTGGCCGAGGGAGCCAGCGTACAGCTTCTGAGTCATGTGGCCAGCATGACTAAGACACTTCTGGCGAACCAGAGCAGAGCATGGAAATGCTGTTTACCTTCCCGCCAGAGTGGTACCTATTTATCTACTTGCACTTTGACGTGCTTTCGAAGTGCTAGGTGGGCAGGAGCAGGGACCGAACAACAGGAGCTCACCCTGTCGCAGGGATTCAAACCACAAGAACTGACTCTTTGTTAGTCTGAGTTGCCAGTATGCAATAGCCAGCTTGTTAACTTGAACAGAAATTCGGTTTTTGCGTTGGGAACTGTCACCCCTCCTGATCAGTCAACTCCATTTATCAAGCTTTAAACTTGGAGCTGTACATGAGGCAACCTCTGCACTTTTCTGCTGTGTCACTCTCTAGAAGTGTGCAGTTTGTGCCCCCTCCGCTGTTTCTGGATCACTGCCTTATCTTACATGACCCACAACATACCCTACCACTGCTTAGCTGAACAGCAAAAAGGCAGGGAAGGGCTCCAGATAATGATATTATTATTATTATTATTATTATTATTATTATTATTATTATTATTATTATCATCATCATCCCATAATATCTCCGAAGGCACCTTTTCCCTGCAGTGCAGCCCCACTCAGTCATGATCAGCTGTTCCCGTCAGCTGAGCAACACAAGATGGATTGCAGGGAGAGGAAAAACTCCTGCTGGACCTTAACAACAACATTGGGTCAGTCAGTAGGGGGGAAAGGGCTATGAGCGAAAGAGTGTGAAGAGACGAGACAAGATGAGAGTTCCTTTGGAGTAAAGGTGGGGTGTAAATTTAATAAATAATAACATACATGCCCAGTGATAGAAAAAGAAGACCATCTTACTCTTTCATTTGCTATATGGGTAGCCTGCTTTGAGAAATGCTCATGGTCATTGCTTTTATATTTTCCCTCCAAGGGTCTTTCTCTTTCTTTCTTTCTTTCTTTCTTTCTTTCTTTCTTTCTTTCTTTCTCTCTTTCTCTCTTTCTCTCTTTCTCTCTTTCTCTCTGCTTCTCAGCAGGCTTCTTTGAATTAAAGGCCAAATTCATGAACAAATTGCACATATGGGTTTCATTGTTTCCATACTTGCTGCATGCAGTTGTGTAACTGTATTGTGCTCATTAGGATAGAAAGGGAGGAGTCAGAACAATTCTGAGAAGAACAGCTAGGGATTTCCTCCCAGGAATATGAATGAGAAATCATAGCAGCAATTGCTAGAAATCACCACCTTCAATAATGCAAACAGAAAAGGCCGGAGATGTACAGAAATCAGAGCCTTGCAATAGCAATTATCAGGCATCTTTAGAAGAAGCCTTGAAAGTGAGGGTGATCAAGGCAGCAGCATGATGCACTAACACTAAAGTATGAGTAATGGGTCTACCACTGTGGTGAACTATATCACTTGTTTTCCCTTCTTGACCTCTCACTTTTTCATTTTTGCAGTCTTGAGAAACAGGTGTGTCTCTCCAAAGAAGGTACCTGTGCCTGTTAAAAGTGACATTCAAACCTTTATTTTCTGAAGTTGTATGAAGCTGCCACCTTGGTGAAGCTAAGGAGGTCTGGGACTGGACAGTGCTTGGTTGGGATACCTCCTGGGAACCTTGGATTCCACAATGGAAGAAAGGAGAGATATAAATGCAAAAGAATAAAATTTGATGAAAATCAACTTGATTTCATTTTTTTGGTGCTTGATTAGCTTAGGGAGTGCAGTCTTGCAACATTTCATCGTACTTCATTCTGGTCCTGCTATGTATGGTGCGAATTGCATGTGGCACCAAAGTCCTGTGCCATAGCAATCTTGTTCCATCTCAGACCCCTTTTGCATCCAGAGCCTTCACTGGGCATTGGCCACATTTCCATACCCCATGTTAGCCTTCAGGACTGGACAGAAACTTGTTTCCCTAGAAACGAAAGCAAAGATTCTCAAAAGAAATTGTCCTTCCTTTCCCTTCCTTCCCCACTTTCTGCCATTCTACAGCATATGGATAGGGAACTTGTGACCCTCCAGATGTTGTACTACAAACTCATCTTCCCTGCCCATTGACCATGCTGTCTAGGACTGATGGCAGATGGAGTCTAACAACATCTGCAGGGCCAAAGGTTTCCCATCCCTGCCACGGAGTGACAATGGAATTATAAACTACACAGAGATCTTGTTGAAGAAGCAGAGGTGCAGATTAAAGAATGTGGGGTAGGTAACAAAATGGATATCTAATGAGCTGCATTTAGAAGTTCTGTCCTCCTGACTCATTGGTTTCTGAGCCTTGAGCAGTTATTTCCTGAAGGCATTCAGTCTTTTCTCAGCAGCCTGGAAGGCTAGAAACTTGCAATGAAATAATTAAAAGGTACAGGAAGGTTCTTAGGCTCCCGAGTGATTTACACTGCACTGCTGTGTTCTGTACCATGTGGCTCAGTAGGCTTCTAAATGTACACCACTGCATAAATTTCAAATGCTGACAAATCCATCCTTCCATCTACTTTATGTAGGTTTGAACCTAAAGGACAGGGCTCTACCCAGTTGAAGTCAATGGTATGAGATCTTATAAGGATATATTTGTTGTAGAGCCCTGATACACAGTTGGCAAGAGAGTTCTAGTTCTATTATAACTTTGGACCTGGATTCTTAATAGGAGACGGTGGGAAACACATGTACTTGGTCTCTCTCCTTTTTGTTCACCTATAAGCATCAGCCTGGTTAGTCCCCATCCCTTCTCCCTGTTTAAATTCTTGTGTCTGATTATGATTCTGAGTCCAGAATTTGGACATCAGTTATCACCTGCTTCCCTTGCTTATTGGTGCTCACACCTGGCATGATCCTGCTTGGATTTAGGGACAATTCACATAAATGTGGCATGATGGTGGTCAGATGAATGAGCTACAATTAGCTTGGCGTTTTTGGTGTGAAGCTCATGCTTATTAGAAGGCACAATTTACAAGCCTTCGTGAATGAAAGCTCAGGTGAAAGTTTTCCTTAGTTGTTTCCCCCCCTCATATTTAAGTTTCTATTTGACTCTTGTTCTCCAACAGAGGTGCTCAAAGTAGCTTGCAGAATCCAGCACTAAAAAAAAATAAAAAATCCTTATCATTAAAATAAGAGAATACTAAACTGAAAGCTGCCTAAAAAGAACACCCAAACCATGGTCATGTCATTAGTGCATGTGTGTTAATTGGGGACACCTTGGCAACATGGTGTGCTTAATGCATTGCTCCTTTTCTGCCAGGTGTATCCTGAGGCCACATGTCTCTTGTTTACAAACTGATGGCATTACAAACTGGAACTGCAGGCAGAGACAGTGGCTGTGAGGGAAGAGGCACCAGAAGCAGTGTCAAATACACCTGCTCCATCATAACCACTGTCTTGGACAGATTAACATATCTGGTTCCTCTGTCAAAATTGGGTGTTTCTGGTTTGGATCCAAACTTTTAAATGAATTGATTTCGGAAAGAGTAACAAAGGGGTTAAAGTAAAACCATTCAAAGCAGGTGCCAATGGCAGACAGTGCCATTTCTTTGAGTGACCAAACAGTTAAGTATGTACACAACATCTGAGCATGTTCCTTGATGGCGGATAATGCCACCTGATGACAGCTGCTTGGTCATGTCAGCTGTGCAGACACAAAGAAAGAGTCCTTTATTGGTAATGAATCTTGTTTTTAATTATGAACATATTACCATTTTGAGACCTATTGGAATCGGAGCTTGGTTTACATACGAGAATTTAGAAAGAGGCTTGATTTGTATTGCAGAACAGGTAATTACATGTCTTGGTAGCATCACCACAATTTCCCAATGTGTCGCTGATGCTTGTCTAGAGGAGCTGGCTCAGTCCCTCTTAGAAAACTTTTGACGTGGGTTGAGCCCAACAGGTACTCAGCAACATTCTTGACACCTGTCAGAAGCAGGTAGAGTGATTCCTTTTGCTTTGTCATCACCATGTCAATGAGATTGTGTGAATTGTCCCTTCTGGATGGCCCCGGACCTCATGAACTTTCAATGTCTCTAGAATCTATTACAGTCGTACCTCGGGTTACATACGCTTCAGGTTACAGACTCCGCTAACTCAGAAATATTACCTCGGGTTAAGAACTTTGCTTTAGGATGAGAACAGAAATTTGCAGCAGCAGCAGGATACCCCATTAGCTAAAGTGGCGCTTCAGGTTAAGAACAGTTTCAGGTTAAGAACAGACCTCCAGAAGAATTAAGTACTTAACCCGAGGTACCACTGTAATAGCCCACCACCATAAGCATTGCCATAATCATTTGGTAAGTCACCTCAGAACAGCAAAGCAGTGTATTGAGCAAATAGAAATGTTTGATACAGTCGTACCTTGGAAGTTGAACGGAATCTGTTCCGGAAGTCCGTTCAACTTCCAAAATGTTTGAAAACCAAATCACAGCTTCTGATTGGCCACAGGAAGCTCCTGCAGCCAATCAGACGCTGTGGAAGCCCCGTCAGACATTCGGGTTCCAAAAGAACGTTCGCAAACCAGAACACTCACTTCTGGTTTTGCGGTGTTCAGGAGCCAAAACATCCGAGTTTGGGATCCAAGGTACAACTGTATATAGATTTGTGGGAAGAATGGTTCAGTTTGCCAGGGTACTCAGTTTAATTAACATACAATTTTTTTTGTGTGGGGAAGGGCAATTTTTTACCACACTGCTTTCATCCTTAAAGCCACGTGTTGTGAGAAAGTTGTGCAATTCCTTTCAACTATTCATTTGGAAATATGTTGGTTGACATCCACCACCTCTAGGTTATCACCGTTATGATGCTTGAGTCTTGCAAGCAGCCTTCAGAAACACTACAAAGAAACTGATATGAAGATGAATTCAAACAGTGGATAATCAAGAATAGTACCCTCCCCATGTGATAATTCTTGAGTGGGTTGTGCAAGCAAAGATTCTAGGACAGCCAGTAAGGTGCAGCGAATTACAACCTCTAATGCAGATCAGCATTGCAAATGTGCAGATGTTTGGGGGTCGAGTTACACAACATGGTAGTGCAGATGAACAACACAACACACACTGTGCGAGCCCCGCGATTGTTGCCAGATAGAATGCTTGGCATTGATCACAATGCTGGCTCCTTTGTGCATCTAAATTACACCGACACAAACTCCCCAAGAGTTAATGTGTAACTCACACTGCTTTACATATCACCTATGCATCTGACCTTTTTGTCGGTTATGTATCTGAATTAAAAGCTCTCTACCAGCTGAGCATTCAGGAGAGAATGAGATTCTGAAAAAGGAGAGCCTGGAACTGTTTTTGCTCCTAATGGAAAGGTTATAGGGCCCGGGGCAACAATAGGGGTTTGTAAGGGATTGTGTTCCTCTTGAGTCTGTGAGCAAGAATGGACTGCAGTCTGCCTTCAGGCAAGTCTATCAACAATTCAATGTGCTGTGTGTAGTACTGGATCACAATACTCTTTAAACCATATTTCTAGCATTCCTGAATTCCTCTGGGTTTCTCAGAAACTCCTCAGGGATTCTCACTGTTTTTACTGAACTAGCATTACAGGAACATGTATAAGACCCCTTTAGCAGTAGAAAGGCATGCTATAAATGGTTCCAGCCATTGTGGTGCAGTGATTAGGCTGTCAGGACCTGGAAGACCAGGGTTCAAATCCTCACTCAAGCATGAGGCTCACTGGGTGACCTGGGCCAGTCACAGACTCTCAGCCTAATCTACCTCAAAAGGTTGTTGTGAGGGGAGAGAGGGAGAATCATGTACATCACCTTGAGCTCCTTGGAGGAAACAACAATGACATCATCATTGACATTAGAATCCAGCGCTGCATGAGGAAACTTCTGCTCATGCAATGGGACTTCATAATCTTTCCTACTGCAGTCCTCCATGTGCCCTCAAAGTGTGGAGGGTTGGAGAAACCCTATGGAGCACACTTTGGGGGTTCCTGGGGGCTGCAGGAGTGACAAGAGGTAGATGAAGTCCTGTTGCACAAACAGAAGACCTCTAGTGCAACACTGATGCTCACTAGGACCATGCAACTATTCTAGCTGAATTCCAGATCCCAAACTGAGTCAGGCTGATATCGGGGTGACTAAAAATGCATCCAGGGTGGGTTAAGGCAGCCCCAGATGACCCCAGGAAGGATTGGTTCCCCCTGGAATGGTTGGATGGCGAGGAGGGTGGTGATGAAGGAGACATAGGTGGCTTGCCTGAACTGTCTTCCCTCCTACCAAGCATGTGTTTAATTAGGGTTTAAAATAAGGTTACCAGATTTTTTTCAAATAATCCAGGGACACACTTGTTTTTTGAAAAGAGAAAAAAAAGTTATTAAAAAAGTTTTGTTTTTTAAATTAAGAAGTATTATCTTCTCTTCTGTGGTCTCCTCTGTCACACGGCCTTCCTCTGGGCCCCAGCCTGCTCTCTTGGAGTGCTAGCTACCATGGAGTAGGCTCAGGTTGGGCCTGGACTCGACCATGTGTCCTTGCCCTCCCGGTGCTCTCCTACCTTTCTTCCTCAGCAGCGGCAGTGGTGCGGCAAGGTCAGGGCACCCCTCTTTTTTCTCCTTCCTCTTTTTTTCTCTTCTTTCTCCTCCCTGCATCGGCTCCGGGGTTTTCCTGGCCAGAGCACCACCGGGCAGTCAGGTGGGTGACTGGGCGCTCTCGCTCCCAGCTTGATTTGGGTTGTGAGGGTGTGTGTCAGCGGTTCCACCAGTTGACGTGCTGGGCGTCCCCTGTTCCCCCTTGGCAGTGGCGGTGGCAGCGGCAGTCTCAGCAGCCTGGAGCCAGCCTGGTAGCGCAGTTGGCTCTGGCTGGCTTCAGGAGCTGCTCGCTACCATGGCGCCTGTCATTTTGCCTCACTGGTAGTCTCCATATGATGCATCTTGTGCCGTTGAACCAATCATGCAGCATTCATTCCCTACTAATAAATCTACAACACTTAAAATATAAATCCGGGGACATTAAATGAAATCCGGGGACATTCCAGGAACGGATTTTGTCCGGGGACAGATTTGTAAATCCGGGGACTGTCCCCGGGAAACGGGGACATCTGGTAACCATAGTAAAACTGTAATTAAATGTGCATGGGGGGGGGGGAGAGGAGGAGATTCAGGCAGACTGCCTACGTCTTTTCTACCCCCCTCCCCTTGACAGCATGTTTAATCACAGTTTTAAACCCCAATTAAACACTGTGTGAGGTTCTGTGATTTGATTTGGGGTCCAGGTGTGGGGCAGGTGGGCCCCGGATCATTCCAGGCTTGTTTGGGGACACTCCAAAGTACTGACTGAGCCCTGAGTCAGATGGGGGTGGCGGCACACACATTCCCAGTAGCTAGCCTTATTTTACTGAGATCACTTATTCCCTACCCTGCTATGGCCACAGTAATCTTTTCTGCGCCTTTCTCACGCTAGTATTGTATTATCATTCATTCTAGATTTTCAAAATATAGTTATGAAGCAGACATAGAGCTGTGGAGGGAGAAAGTAACAGAAGGATAAGGGAGAAAGACAGATGCATAATTTCATGTTTTCATTGTGCCTCGGTTGTCTATTTTTTCTCTGGTTTCATTATCCTAAGAACATTGTTCTTGTTTGTTTGAAGTCACACCCAAATTGTAGGGATCGGCTCAAAGTATTTTATTTTGCTCTGCTATGAAATGCATAAACATTATATTAATAGGGCCCAGAAGGCAAAGAATGGCAGACTTGTGTCTGAGAAGAACACGTTTATTCCAATATGAAGCCCAGATTAAAATTTCTTCATATGCTCATGTGAAAAATATTTTTAAAAAACCTTGTCAAAACATTGAGTCATCATCTTTATGATGTTGTTGTTTATGGCTGTGTGGAATATAGAGCCAGCTTTTCCTACTGTGGAATCTAGCCAGATTTAAGAGTAAATGCCTCCAAGATTTTCTGCTAGGAAAACTCTACCCCCAAGTGCCTTTGACTGACATACAAATTTACAAAACAAAAGCCTTGCCTTTCCAACTGGGATGCAAATCAGATTTTCTAAATTAAACACCTTGGGCTTTGAGATATGGACTTTTGTATACAGTGGTACCTCGGGTTATAGATGCTTCAGGTTACAGACGCTTCAGGTTACAGACTCTAACCTGGTTATAGACTCTAACTGACTCTAACTCAGAAATAGTACCTCGGGTTAAGAACTTTGCTTCAGGATGAGAACAGAAATCGTGCGGCGGCAGCAGGAGGCCCCATTAGCTAAAGTGGTACCTCAGGTTAAGAACAGTTTCAGGTTAAGAACGGACCTCCAGAATGAAATAAGTTCTTAACCCAAGGTACCACTGTACTGATTGTTGAAATATAGCAGCTATTAACTTCCCTCTGAGAGCTGACTGGGACTGCAATCCTATACTAACTTTCCTAGGAATAAGTCCTAATGAACTTGACGGGGCTTACTTCTGAGTAGTCATGAACAGAACTGCATGGTAAGGCTACAATCCTATACACACTTACCATTTAATTTGGTGGGGCTTACCTTTGAGTAGACATATGTAGGGTTGCACTATAAAAATAAACTAAAATCCCATCCCAGCACTCATTCAATCTAAAGTAAACTTTTATCACATATATGAGGAAAACACCTGCAAACTGAGAAGCTAAGACTGCTTCATTCAAAGTAATTGTTAACTGCTGAGATTCATATCAGTGTTTTCCCTCAAATACGTTTGAGGGGAAAAAACACATTAAAGAACTCTGGGAACATCGCCCTCCAAATATACATAGAACTTGAAAGTAACTGAGAGTCAAATGGCATAGATTTTGCCCCACAGAGAGAAGGTCCCCTTTTGCTGGGGAACATTGGGAATTGTAGTTTTGCAAGCGAGTGTGGAGAAGCTTGAGATCTCTAATAGAAACTGCTTCCCAAACTTCAATACCCAATATCCTTTGGAGGAAGCCATGACTGTTATTACGAGTATGGAAATGCTATAAATCAGAAATGTAGATTGGCCATAACACACCAACCTTTCCAAGGAGAGGATATCCTATAGTCAAGATTCTCTATTACATTCGTCTACTTTTTTCAGAATTCTTATTATTTTTTAAAGTTATATCGCATCCTCACTCCAAAAAGGGCCCAAGCAACAAATTACAAAGCATTATAAAAACCAAGGCTTGTTGGAAGAGGAAGGTATTCGGTAGGTGCCAAAACAAAACAAAACAAAACAAAACAAAACAAAACAAAACAAAACAAAACAGCAGAGACAGTGCTTGTCTAATGTTTAAAGAGAAGATAACGTGTTGGTGAGAGGAGAGACGTTGGACCATCCCTGGTGGAGGACCTTGGACCCATCCACTGCTGATTTGCAAAGAACCCAGAGGAGACAAGAACAAAGTGCTACATTGTTTCAACATATCTTCCCCAAAGCACTGTGATTGGAGACCCCTACTAAAATCATTCTTCCTGATTAGAAGCTAGACTTGTCAGTCACAAAAGAGCCCCACCTCCAATTCTCATGTTATCTTTTATATGGCAAACTTTGAGAGCAGGGTTTCACTTTTGACAATTGCACCCCCTGCATTTTTCTAAAAATCTGAATTTCTGAAGCACCTCAAATCGCTTGGGAGGCTCTTGCTTTTGTTCAGGTGTATCAGACAGATCTTGATTCAGACCACCCTAAATCTTTCTGAAGTAGCCTCCTATGGTTCACAATTCACCTGAAATAAATGCATGTCCCTACTTTATGACCCAGTCAGAGAGCGACAAATATTTGACAGTCATGTGGGCACTATCCTTGTGATGAACTACTTTTCACTTTCATCATAACTGAAAGCAGAACGTGGGAAACTCTACAGCTTTATGCATTTTTATTGTGATACAAATTTGGAGCTGAACCAAACAACCAGCCCAGCCCCCATTTATAATTTGACACAATTCAAAGCCAAGACAGCGCATTTTTAGTTTGGTCCTGCAAGTGTGCAATTGAATTCTCAGTGTCTAAATTATAGAGGAAACAGGTAAAATGATCTTCCTAGCATAGACATCTCCACCCCTTCACCCTCCAGTGGCAGGAAACCTCATCCACAGCTTACTGCACTACTAGCAAAATAAACAGAAATGCTTGTGCTAATGCTTTTCACACTGTGCACCCTGGTATTGCTTTAGAGTTTTCTTTCCTTTTAGCCCACCCAATGTCAAAGGCTCCAGATGGGCAACAGTGCACAGAAAATATGACTAGGTTCCAAATAGCTGCTTAGGCTGATATAAGAGACTTGAACTGTGGAAGGTTTTTTTTTACTCCCCCCTCCCTTTAAATAATAGACCACCATGCTGTGTCACAAATTCTCTTCCCTCAGTTTGAAATGCGGTTTGTCATGTGGCATGAAAGCTATGATTTTCATGAACAAATCTAAAGCCCCCTGCAGCTCATAGAACAAGTCTCACAGGGTTCAGGATGAGGGCCACACAGTGCTCGATGCCCTCAGACTCCTCTGAGTCAGTGGAGAATCACAGTTCTGACCTGTGTAGAAAAGGTTCCTGAGCTACCTCAGTTGGTTGAGCATCTGCCTTGTATGCAGAATTTCCCAGGTTCAAACCCTGGCATCTGCAGGTAAGGCTGGGAAAGAACCCTAAAATCATGAAGGCCACTGCTAGGGGACTGTACTGAGCTAGGTGGACCCATGGTCTCACTCAGGCAACTTCCTATGTTCCTATGACTCTTGATTGCCTGCTATCCAGGTTGTTCACATATGGCAATTTGCTTTGAAAAAAACGTGTGGAAATGAGACACGTGCCCTTTTGGGGGCAATGGAGAAGTGTGCTTGGCAGCAAATTCCCAGCAAATATTTATATGGTAAAAGAGGTATCAAAACTCAAGTTTTACAGGCAAAACAGAAGCTATTGTACTACAGTGGTGTTTTGAGATCAAAATACAGCAAGCCTGAAATTTATCTGCATTCAGCTTGTGCACATTCTGCTTTATGCATGTGGCAAAATAGAAAAAAAAGGGGGGGGGAAAGGAGTGGGGTTCTGGGAAAAATGCGTTTGGCAATCCCACCCACCATGTGTTTTGACTATATGCATGTTTGGTTTTAGGTGTGATCCCCAAAACATACCCCACATGTAAGTTGTGGACTTACTGTAACCCTTTGACAAGAGTTAGGTTTAGATATCATTATTTGCTCAGGGCTCCAATGAGAACTGGGCAAGAAAGGCTTGAACTTGCTTTGTTATTGAAACCAGAAATTCTATCTACTTTGGCACAGTAGCCTGTGTACACATGCATAGGCATTTTTCCCATGTAAAACTGTATTTATTTATCATATTTGTATGCAACCTTTCTTTTAAATTGTTCAGGAAGGCATAGATGGAGCTTACTTATACCATGTCAAACTATTTATCTGTCTAGTCTAGTATTGCTTACTTTGACTGGCAGTGGCTCCCTGGTGTGTCTGACAGTCTTTCATACTACTGTACTTGCTTCCTCACAATTAACACCAAGGACCTTAAGCATGCATAGCAGGTGTTCTACTACTAAGGTATAGTGCTTCCCGCAATGGTTGGACTCAAGAAAGCTGCCTTATACCTGTTCTCACTATTTGTCTATGTAACACTATCATCTGCTCAGAGTAGCAGCTTTTCATGTTTCAGGTAGACGTCTTGCACATCACCTGGTGTCTGATCATTTTCATTGGAGAGGTCAGGGAACTGAACCTGGGACATTCTGCATACAAAGCCTGTTTTCCATCACTGATCTGTGAGGCAGTGGCACACCCAAGGTTTCCTAGACTTCCCTGAGCATGGTTGAAAGGCTACTACTACACCACATCTTTCTCTTTGTACATAGGTAAAAATGCCCCGTGTAAGAACACTGTACACCTGGCATAAAGTTGCTCTGCAGCAGAACTACAACTGGCCAACTCAACATTTATTTCCATTAAAAAAACAGTAATTTAACAGTAAACTCCAGTTCTGCTAGCTAATGAGCGTTATATTAAATGTCAGACCCAGAATCTTATCCTCTCATGGTTAGGATGTAAGTTTAAAACTCCTGTGCTTATTATGTCATTTCAAAGGTGGTTAATTTAAATAAACTTTTCATTATCTGTTGATTTATGGCAGCTAAATGAATGCAATAAAGCTTCTCAGATCCTTTTCATGTGTGTTATTGACAAAAACACTCACCAAAAGAAATGTGAAAATCTGTCTTTGTAAACTTTAATCCTTGGCTTTGGCATGTGTTTTGAATTTAGCAACTCAACTGAAATGAACGTAACTACAGAAACTCAAAAAGTCAAATGTGTATATTTCATTACACAAAAATATTCATTTCATCACTCAGTGGTAATCATCCATGATTTATATGACCTGATTTCTGGGGTCTGACTTTATGTTCTTTCAGAGTTCAAGAAGATGTGGACGAGGGTGTCTGTATGAGAAAGCAAGCCAGAAATGGCAACATTTCTGATTTAGGTCATTCTTTCTGCAAAGAAATCCTTTGAAAGCAACCAGATGCAGTGTAAATTAGAGATGCTGTGAAAAATATTTGATTTTTTCCATTAAATAATGCTTTCCGGCATGCCAAGATATCCACCAGATGAGCACAAATCAAATATTTTCTCTAACATCTGACATACACACAAAAAGAGTGTGGATTTTTTAAAAAAATAGATATAGGAAAATTTCCATTTGCTATTTCTACATTCAGAACTTTGTCTGTCTCAAACTTACTCACAGTTTATCACAAACATTTTAAGCAGTGCTTGAAACCCTCCCCCCGTTCAATTGTTTTTTAAATGTTTGTGAATTGATTGAAATTGCCCCCCTCTCTCACTTGCCCCCAGTGACTTCATCACAAAGCCAAATCTGATTGGCTATGCAGACAAATCTAAAAGTAGCATTATCCCATTTACTACATTATCCCTGAATGTGTGGAATCATCAATAATCCAGAAATAAGGGGGGGACGGATGATGACACGACACAGTGATTAGATAGAAACAACTGAGCTAAACAGAGGTGGAAAAATGTGAGCATCTACAAAATCTAAGTATTTGAGGTGGCTGGGGAATAAAAGGTACTTTTGCTATTTTTATTCCAAAAAAACAACCTATTCAATTAATGTTTTATATTGCATAAATATAAAATGATTTAGGTGTGAAACTATCATTTCCCAATCCAGGAAAACAGTGTGTTATATAAATAACAGTTTTCACCTTGATTCTTAAGAAATAATTTGGATGCAGCTCACTCTGATATTCTGTGAGATTTGTTTATACACAAACACTCTGATTCATAAAACCTTGGGTATCAGATGTATGTATTCAGCGCCTGATCAGATATTTTTTTTAACCTTGCGCTCAGTTTTAAAAAATGTTTGGTGATTCATATGAAACAATAAGTACCAACTGCAGCAAGAACAGAAGAAAATATTTATCTGCACATTTACTTTATCTTTCTCATGCATTACGTTCTGGCAACCCGAAACCCTAATCTACAGTAGGAAAGGTTTGTGCACATCTGCACGATTACCTCCATGCTTGACAGCAATGCTTCACCATTTAACTGCTAAACCATTTAGCCATTTTTGAACACAACTTTTTCTTTTTCTTTCCAGAGGAATCAGTTTGTATTTAAAGAGCTGGAGGAAGAGCTTTGAATGCAAACCACTTTCTCCGCAGAGGGGAAAATGCACCGCTTTGGGGATCATTTTTCTCTCTGCTGGGACTTCAGGGGTGTTCCTGTAATTGTCAATCAGTTTAATCAATGGTTATAGGGAGCTTCTTTGAAGGTGCAGTCCCAATGCCAATCAGCTGATTGGTGCTGAAAGCAAGTCTCTAAAGGAGGTTGGTTTAACCATTGATCAGCTGGCTAGGAGTTACAGAAACCTCATTTGAACATTGACAGATGTCAATGACCTGATGCCAGCTGCTTGACAGGTGGGCAGTCCCACTTACATGTCAAAGTTGACCCATGTGGGAGAGTGTCCCCCTCTTGATTTAGCTAATCTTTCTTCCTATTTTAACATGTATCCCTGCCCCCAAAATTTATTTACAACTATAACAGAAAAAAGGAAGAGAAACAAAAATGAACAATAGTAGTAATGGGCAAATCCATTGCCAGCTGACATTGACAATAGTAAAATTCAGTAGGCAGTCCAAGTGTCCAAACAGGTGTCTAAATGAAATGGATGATTATAAGCCATATGTTCACACTCATCACCAGTAGATGAGAGATGGTGGATTGTTGTCTTTCTAGTCTTGCAGTATAAATTTCTTACACACCACAAGGATTCAGAATCTGGGTTTGTCGTCCATGTGTTAGTCTCAGGAGCACGGAATATAATTTAAGAGCGTGTGAATGTCTGCAAGTATCATTGATTTCTCCAAGACCACGTTGATATAAGCAATGATTTCTGACCGAAAAGAAAACAACACGGGATTTGCCCACATCATATGCCCCTAAGAGGCATTTTATTTTAATTTGTTCAGTTTAATAGTTCCGTGTTTTGTATAAACCTGTGTTCTTAGTGATGTGCAGGCTGTTTCTCCTCTGCAGAAATCCTATCTTCCATTCTGTGCTTGTGGAGTGTGTGGAACAAACTGCATATCATGTCTTGGCAGGGGTGTGTGTATCCCACTTCGCTGCTAGAAGCAAGATGGAAAGTGCTGTTTTGCCCTGCTGCAGCCAGCACTCCCACCACCACCTTCCTGCCCCTGCTGCCATTGCCTGCTCTGCTGCCGCTGCTGCATCAGCTGCCAGTGGAAAAGCAGCACCGTCATCAGCGCCAATTTGGGGTAAGTTCATGCTGAATTGGGGTCAGATCTTGCTCCAAAAGAACACAATCTTGCTAAAAATCGGTGCTGATGGTGGTGGCACTTCTTTGCCACTGGCAGAGGCAGTGGGGCAGGCAGAGCACCCATGGGCATGCTTCCTGTGGGGTTTCTGCTGCCTGAAGCAGTGGAATCACCCTGCCTAATGACTGGGCCGGCTCAGTCAGGTCTAGTTCTGTGATGATTACAGTGGTACCTCAGGTTACAGACGCTTCAGGTTAGAGATTCCACTAACCCAGAAATAGTACCTTGGATCAAGAACTTTGCTTCAGGATGAGAACAGAAATCATGCTCCGGCAGCCTGGCGGCAGTGGGAGACCTCATTAGCTAAAGTGGTGCTTCAGGTTAAGAACAGCTTCAGGTTAAGAACGGACCTCCAGAACAAATTAAGTTCTTAACCAGAGCTACCACTGTATTTCTAAACATATAAAACGGCAGGGATCCATGAGCAAAGGACTTAGAATCATAGAATCATAGAATCATAGAGCTGGAATAGACCACAAGGGCCATCGAGTCCAACCCCCTGCCAAGCAGGAACCACCATCAGAGCACTCCTGACATATGGTTGTCAAGCCTCTGCTTAAAGACCTCCAAAGACGGAGACTCCACCACACTCCTTGGCAGCAAATTCCACTGTCGAACAGCTCTTACTGTCAGGAAGTTCTTCCTAATGTTTAGGTGGAATCTTCTTTCTTGTAGTTTGGATCCATTGCTCCGTGTCCGCTTCTCTGGAGCAGCAGAAAACAACCTTTCTCCCTCCTCTATATGACATCCTTTTATATATTTGAACATGGCTATATATTTGAACATGGCTACTTGGATGAGGATGGGTGGGCATGGGAAGGGGCTGTGTATCCCTTCCCTTGCCAACTGTTTGCTCAAAACTGCACCCCAGCGTCTTGGCTTTCCTATCCAGAGGGAATAGGATGCAGATCATTCAGTATTTTTTTCTCTGCAGGTGAAAGCAATTATAACGGGGAAATATTCAGTGGGTGACTGGTCGGTGAGGAGAGAGTTAAGCAGCCCCTTTCTGCCCTTGGTGCCTTCACTCAGCCAAAAGCCACCTGAAACTTATTTGCAATAAAACACACAGAGAGACAAAAGATTCACTATGGAACAATGTAACATGCAGTTGGGATCCGAGAGCTTAATGCTTGCTCCCATGCTCTGTTTCCATATACACACTACGGCTGTGTGTAAACGAGCCCTCAGAAACATGAACCTGATTTAACCTAACTTTCCAATCTTAGTCAAAGTGTTACTTTACACAGTTTTCAAGTCAAATCCAAACAAAAGCTTTGCATGTGGATTTAGGCTTATAAATCACAGGAACGGTACGAGTGTGAAATATATATTACATGCAGGAAAACTATGTGAAAAGAACATTATTAAAGGTTGTTTCTCAAAAGTTAATTTATGGTTTAATTTATGGCTCTTGGGGAGCTCTAATTCTGATTCGTCGTGACTCCATCTAGGGCAGCAAATGAGGCAGACCACTTATATGAAAAAGAACATACATTTTATTTGTTATAAATAAATAAATATACATGAACAAAGGGCTGCCGTAAGGCTGCACCAAAGTTTATAAACCTGTAAATTTCCAGGTGATCCCTGACTTTAAAACCTAAGGCAGCAATCCTACAAACATCTGCCTGGGAAGTTAGCCACGCTGAATTTCGTAGGGCTTCCTTCTGAGTAGACATGCACAGCATTGTATCCATAGCAGATGGATAGTAATATTAACAACAACTGGAACAGCAGCAACTACGGTGCATGAATGCATGTGTTGTTCAAGGTTTTGATCTGAAGAGAAAATAAGAAAAGCAAATTCTGATTTATGTAATTAGCACAATCACTAAGTTTTGAAAAATCATTTGAGGGGCTTCAGGTCTGACTAAATACAGTTTGGCTATGCTTGATGATGGACTGGGCTGCTCATGAACTTGTACCATTTCAGACTGCAGGGAGGGGGGGTGTCATATAACTGAATATCCCCTCCTATTAAGATAAACACACAAAACCTCCTAGCATAGAAAACTGGATGGTGCAGAGAAGTGGCACTAAGCTGAACGCCCCCCCCCCCGCTACCTTTTTTTTTTTTGTAGGGACATGCATTTCCTCTGCCTTCAATCTGAAGCAGAACTTGATGTTTGTCGGTGCGGAGCCAACTCACAAATGAGAAGCAATATAAGTTCATTTTCCAAAGCAGAGCCCAGGCTTGCTTGCTTGCTTGCTTGCTTGCTTGCTTATTTATTTATTTATTTATTTATTTATTTATTTATTTGATCCAAGCTATAAGAAATAACATATTCCCTCATATGAACCCATTCGGGTTTTGAGATCGAAAGGCCAGGCTTTTCTCTTGGTCTTGCCACTCTTACAGGCACGCTTAGGGTGGACACTGGAAACGGCCTTCTTGGTGGCTGCTCCCAGACTTTGGAATTCCCTCCCTGGATGAGCCAGACTGGCTCCCTCCTTGTTGTCCTTCCACCGGCAGGGAACTGGCTGCTTTTAATGAAAGGGCTGGTGCCGTGCTGTTTTTATTGTAAAGCGTGTTCTCACTAAAGGAGAGCACGTGTTGCGGATGGGGCCAGGCAAAGCATCCCATAGTTGCCAGGCAGGATAGATTGAAGGGGCCTGGCTTGGATTGGTGGTTGGTGTTGCTGGGGTAAATTTGATGTTGCCAATTTGGGGGTGGGAACAGAGGTTATTTAAACAAGGTTCACAGCAAGCTGCTTTCTCTTTCGCTGTGGGCACCGGATCACCCGCCCGCCCGCCCTTGTTTGGGCTTGTGCTTTGACCTTGCTATGCCTGTCATGGGGTCATCCGCCTTGGTGCGGGGGCCTGGTAGGAATTTTTCCATTTGGCTGATTAGTGTGTGCCATTTGGTTTTTACCTATTGCGTAGCAAATCATCACAACTTGTAAGGTTGGCGGTTAGGCATTGGTTTAAATTGGTTGGTGGAGGGGTATGGATTGGCTGTGGCTGCCCCTCCAATGCTGCTGCTGCACGGGAATTCCGTTAAAGGAATTCAGGGGCTTACCATCCTTTCGTCCAAACCCCTGGAATCGGCCCCTGGGAGCATGCGGGGAGAAGCTGAGGGTCTGTGCCGCAGCTCCAGTTATCCCTGATCTTGTTCCTCCACACTGGCTTTCGCTGGAATCCGGGAGTCAGTGCTGTCCCCCAAGGTGGGGGGGACAGATAAGCAACCACTCACAATTTGTATGTTTAATAAAGTTGTGGCCAAAATTATGACAAAAACCTTAAACAAAAATTTATGAGTGATGTGTGAGTTATTGGGGTAGGGGTGTTTTGTGGGACCTCAGCCACGCAATTACTTCTGTGTTTTAAACAGATTTTATATAGTTTTAACTCTATAAATGCTTATTTGTTTTTAATGATAGTCCCCCCCCCCCCATGTTCTCAGTGATTCTTGTTTTTATCTGTAAGCTGCCTTGAGTCCCATTGGGGGAAAAAGGTCGGGTATAGCTTAACAACAACAACAACAACAACAACAGGATTCATAGCCCACCCTTCACCCTAAGATCGCAGGGTGCTTTTTTCTAAAAAAATGTTTAGAGGTACTCTCATTTTCCTACTCATATTGAAATACTGCCCCTCAATGAAGCCAAACTTAGATTCACAAGATGTTTAGGGGTATGCGTACCTCTGCGTCCCCCCAGGAAAAAGCACTGGTTAAAGACAAAGGTCGACACAGTCAAAGGCTTTTGCATAGTCAATGAAGCAGAAGTAGATGTCTTTCTGGAACTCTCTAGCTTTCTCCATAATCCAGCGCATGTTTGCAATTTGGTCTCTGGTTCCTCTGCCTCTTCTAAATCCAGCTTGCACTTCTGGGAGTTCTCGATCCACATACTGCTTAAGCCTTCCTTGTAGAATTTTAAGCATAACCTTGCTAGCGTGTGAAATGAGTGCAATTGTGCGGTAGTTGGAGCATTCTTTGGCACTACCCTTCTTTGGGACTGGGATGTAGACTGATCTTCTCCAATCTTCTGGCCACTGCTGAGTTTTCCAAATTTGCTGGCATATTGAGTGTAGCACCTTAACAGCATCATCTTTTAAAATTTTAAATAGTTCAGCTGGAATACCATCACTTCCACTGGCCTTGTTATTTGCAGTGCTTTCTAAGGCCCATTTGACTTCACTCTCCAGGATGTCTGGCTCAAGGTCAGCAACCACACTACCTGGGGTGTACGAGACATCCATATCTTTCTGGTATAATTCTTCTGTGTATTCTTGCCACCTCTTCTTGATGTCTTCTGCTTCTGTTAGGACTGTGTCGACCACAGCAAACTATGGCAAGTTCTTAAAGAAATGGGAGTGCCTGATCACCTCATCTGTCTCCTGAGAAATCTCTATGTGGGACAAGAAGCTACAGTTAGAACTGGATATGGAACAACTGATTGGTTCAAAATTGGGAAAGGAGTACGACAAGGCTGTATTTTGTCTCCCTGCTTATTTAATTTATATGCAGAATACATCATGCGAAAGGCTGGGCTGGATGAATCCCAAGCTGGAATTAAGATTGCCGGAAGAAATATCAACAACCTCAGATATGCAGATGACACAACCTTGATGGCAGAAAGTGAGGAGGAATTAAAGTACCTTTTAATGAGGGTGAAAGAGGAGAGTGCAAAATATGGTCTGAAGCTCAACATCAAAAAAACGAAGATCATGGCCACTGGTCCCATCACCTCCTGGCAAATAGAAGGGGAAGAAACGGAGGCAGTGAGAGATTTTACTTTCTTGGGCTCCATGATCACTGCAGATGGTGACAGCAGCCACGAAATTAAAAGACGCCTCCTTCTTGGGAGAAGGGCAATGACAGGCCTAGACAGCATCTTGAGAAGTAGAGACGTCACCTTGCCAACAAAGGTCCGTATAGTTAAAGCCATGGTTTTCCCAGTAGTGATGTATGGAAGTGAGAGCTGGACCATCAAGAAGGCTGATCGCCGAAGAATTGATGCTTTTGAATTATGGTGCTGGAGAAGACTCTTGAGAGTCCCATGGACTGCAAGAAGATCAAACGCATCCATTCTTAAGGAAATCAGCCCTGAGTGCTCACTGGAAGGACAGATCGTGAAGCTGAGGCTCCAGTACTTTGGCCACCTCATGAGAAGAGAAGACTCCCTGGAGAAGACACTGATGCTGGGAAAGATGGAGGGCACAAGGAGAAGGGGGCGACAGAGGACGAGATGGTTGGATAGTGTTTTCGAGGTTACCAGCATGAGTCTGACCAAACTGCGGGAAGTAGTGGAGGACAGAGGTGCCTGGCGTGCTCTGGTCCATGGGGTCACGAAGAGTCGGACACGACTAAACGACTAAACAACAACAACAAAAGACAAAGGTGAGCAGAAGAATGGATATGACTTTTACCTTTAAACAGCAGGCTGTATTCCAGCTGCACAAAAGCCACAGGCTTCTAAACACACACACACACACACACACACACACACACACACACACACACACTCCCCCCTTCTCCATCCAGATAAGTAAGAAGCACAGACCCTCCAAGTGTCCCTATTTCCCCGGAACATCCCTGATTTAGAGAAGGCATCCCAGTTTCTGATTTGATCCTGAAATGCCCCTCTTTTCCTTAGGATGTCCCTATTTTTATTGGACATATGTTGAAGGGTATGGAGCTATCTGACCCCCAAGCCATCTGAAGGCAATCCTGTATTTTTTTAATGTTTAATGTTCTATTATGTTTTATATATGGTATGTTGGAAGCTACCCAGAGTGGCTGGGGCAACCCAATAAGATGTGTGGGGTATAAAAAGTGAAATTATCATCATGGAATGGGACGTCCAGTGCCAGATTTACATATAAGCTAATCAAGCTATAGCTTAGGACCCCACTCTTTTGGGGGTCCCCAATTTTTTTTAAAAAAAACCATTGGATGTACATTTCCAAAATATAAGATAAAAAACAAATAAAATTACTTTGATAAAATACATATTTTGTTATGTGCAAACGGCTTTAGATACCTATTGGGTCCATAAATTACCATATAGCATATATTCAACACAAAAAACAGTGGCAATCTGTTGTTGACAAAGGACAGCTGGACATATAAAGGGCCCCATTCCCCTCAGTAGCTTAGGGCCTCATCAAACCTAAATCCGGCACTGGGGACGTCCCTATTTTCATCGGAGAAATGTTGGAAGGTATGGAAGCATCTCCACAGACACATTCTAGACAGGAAAAGGCTCTCAAGGAGGGCATGGAGCTGGGCCTGTGGGGCGTGTGGCCAGGGAGAGGAGGTGTGGCCTAGGGAGGGCCTTGAAGGCTAGATAGAGAGGTATCGGGGCCAATTTTGGCCCTCACATTTAAGCTTCATCACCCCTGCTTTTGAATGTGAGCGAGTATCCTCCTGGAACCTGAACAAGAACTTGGAAGCAACAAACCCAAGCTGTGGCTATCTGTGCCAATTCCATCTCTCCTCTACCAAATTTCAATCAAAGTGTGTTAGAAAATCCTGCTCCTCTGCTTATTTATAAGAGGAAAACTGCTTTCAAAAGTTATGAGAGGGAAGAGAGATGCCACACACACATTAATCTCTCTTAGGGATTTACATGTAGCTGTGAAGCATCGGGTATGTTTCTTACAAATTTCTTTTACTGTTCTGTGTCCTCTGGAAAGACCCAGGATAATTTCAAATCTGCTTCTTAAAGGGATATTTGGAGAAACTCATTTCATTCTTAAGTACCATTGACTTTGTACTGAGAGAGCAAATGGACTCCATCAATGTGAGGTTCTCATTGGCAGGTAGCATGACTTTTGCTCTGACTTGACTCCCATAAAGAGTTGTGCACTTGCATCCATGCCTGGAGGGTCCTTTCCGTGCATGGAATGAGACCCTAGAATACCATCCTTGACTTAAAAGACACAGGTGCAGAACTGGCCCTCCATATTACACCTTATATTTGATATTTTCCACACTGTTTTCATTTTATGAACACTTCGGCTACTGGCAACTGGGAAGGGGAAGAAATCTCATTCAGTTTGCATCTGTCAAATTTGCCCTTTCAAATTGCGAATTGAAACACAGCTGTCTTTTGAAATTGACGCTTATCAGAATTTCACGATGCAGTTCTCAAACGAATCAATGTTTTACAACAACGCACTAGGGGAAATTGCTTGCAAAAGTGTGGACATGAGTAAAAGAAAAAGTATTAAAATGTGCCTGTTAGGAGAAATTCACACTAATATGCTGGAGAATTTTCATGAAGATATTTTTAAAAAGAAATTGCGAATTGCACAGAAATTTGGAGAATGTTTGGAAAAATGTGAGTGGATCGAAATGGACCAATCCTGCCATCCTTAATGGCATCCCCGCTAAAAAATCAGCCCGTGGCTTTTGGAGTGAGCTAGTTTGATGCTTTCTTTCACTTCTGGCATGTGCCCAGCAGTTGTATCCAATCAGCCATGTTCTGACAAAGACATGTTTTCCTTTTACCAGAACCACTTGATGTAAAACAGCAAAGCCCCGGGTTTTCCCCTTTGCAATGCTAGTACAAGACCTGTAGTACTTACGTAATCATTAGTTTAACAAAGGCCATATTTCAACCGCAAGGTGTTTCAGGGCAACAACTTTCCCTAGTTGGAATGACACAGGTATTTATTGCAGGAAATCCCTTGCAAGAAATATCTGCCTATTACAGACAGCAATAAAGTCAACTTTTTGCCTTCAGCGTAATTCTTCCTAGGGCTGATCTGCAAATGTCTAAAGAACAGAAACATTAAAATACCTGCTGAATGGCAAGAGTTTTCCACAATAGCAGTGATGCTGACAATAACATATAGTTAAGCAGATTTGGACAAGAGATTTATAGACGATAGTTCAGGATATACAATATAAAAATATGGCTCCTAGGTCATTAATGGACTTCTGTGCCAATGGGAAAATAATTCTGTGACACATCTTATGTGATTTATTTCCCTTTGGCTGTTTCTTTTTTGCAACAAGGCCTCGTATAACATAAATTTAGGTTTCTTTGTTTTGACTCAAGCAGAGTGAACTTATACACCTACTTTTATGTATATATCCCGTTCTTTGGGTATATAGTGAGGATGGCACAGGAATCTGCAGAGAATATTTTCTCCTTGAAGAAAATCCGAAACCTTTACCTGGACAGAGATCTGTGTTCGGGAGATTACTGGAATCCTCATTTCACGTTTCTTACAGTCATCATTCAGAATAATAAAAACCATGCATTTTTGGAACTGTCAACTGCACATTCTCTGCACGCAGGAAGTTCCAAGTAGCAATGGGGAAAATGACTTCATCATAGTTTGGAGTTTGCCCACTGAGTTAGGAATCCAACTGTCTCAGCTTGGAGAAAAGGTCTCTGTCACTATAAGATTTTGAAGTCTCTTCGAATGTTGGGAAAATGACATGTGTAATGCAGTACTCCTTTCAGCTCTGTGCGTCACGACATCTTGCATAATATACAGGTATGACTGTTAGTTAGGTCATTTCCCCTGGTGTTCAGTCAGCTTATATGAACCAACCTAGACTCTGCAATCATCTCCTGAGAAGCTTCTTTGTGTGCCCCCTCCCAGGGAGGTTCAGAGGGTGGCAACATGAGAACGGGCCTTTTCGGTGGTGACTCCCTGCTTGCGGCATGCCCTAGTTTTAGGCACCAGGCAAATACTTTTCCTTTCCCACAGACCTTTTGGCCTTTTATTTGAAGGATTTTGTGGCCTCTTTTTGTTTAACTGTGTTTTAGCCTTTATCTGAACTGTGTTTTTAGGTTTTTATTGTTTTTAACCACTTTGAGTTACCTTTGTGAGAAAAGTGATTAAGAAATACAATGAATAATAATAATAATCATAATATGATCACAGAACAGCCTGCAGCAACATCCCCGTCAGTTACAAAACAGCCACCAAGACTGACTTGGCTGATCTATCACACAACAGCTGACTATGGTGGTGCAAGCCTTTCTTCCATTGTTATAAAAAGTTATCTAAGTGGAGCATCACACACCTTGCTCAGCCGTTTGCCATTCTACTAATTCATGATAGACAAACACCCTTGGAGGTCACTGTCTGCAGCACTAGTTGTCTGAAACCCACTGGCATAACCTTTCCGAAACAGGAAAATATTTTCAGACAAGCTCATATTAAGGTAGCTTATGTAGACATACAGGGGTTGAAATTCTGTATTTTTTCAGAAGACTGCAGCATTCATCTTAAGCTAAAAGGCCATTAGAAGCAGAGCAGTTTTGAAAATAGAGGTAGTTTCTAAAAGGTAATCATAATTTTCTCTCCCCCCCCCCAGTATCTCTATTTTACCACCTCATTTTCAGGTTGATCTTCAATAAGCTGTAGTCAAAAGACTCTCCTCTCAGGCAAAGGCTAGGAAAATAAAAGCACAAGAACTAATGCGAGCAAAGGGATTATGGCGACCAATTAGAATATGAGGATTTGCCCATTCATAGCAATAGCTATTGAGAAATAACCGCAGTCATTATTCATATCCTTTGACTCTGATTGGTTAAATAATGGTTGATTGCCAGACTAAAGGGATGTTCTTGTATCGTGCAGTCATTAAACACACACACACACATTAAAAAACCCCACTTCAAAGCGCTTATGGAAATGAAGCAACTGCCACAAGAGTGCAGGGAAATTGCTAAACAAGGTAGAGAGGGGAGGCTGTGTATATGTGCCAGTAACTGTGTAGTAGGAAGTTTATTCTCTGTCCAGTACGGTATTTTCCCCACTTTCCCACAATACAGCATGAGCACCAGTTCATTTTCTTACATTCTTTGCCAACCATCTAAAACAATGGCAACAAGCAATCTACACCATATTGTGCTCCTGGTAGGTTTGCTTTTGAAACACTGGGGAACGCTCGTGATTATTTGGGGACGAGGAAGTGAACCTAGACACTCACACAGAAATATTGTCTTTACTGCTTTATGATACAGCACTTCATTAAACCGGTTTCATTATTGCTATTTATTCACTGATATGGTTCAAGATGGGAGTACAGCAACATAGGTCGCAGCCCTGAGGTGCTTACAGTTGAAATGAATTATGCAGACCTTTCTTGTCTCCCGCCTCCCTTCTGTGAATGTGTGCATGCATTTCAATATGTGAAGTAACTAACATTAATTTCAAAGGAGGGTCCTTTCTTCTCCTGTATTTCAACCTTGGAAATCTTTGATGTTTCAAAGAATCTCCTTCCCGAACACAATCTCATTCCCACAGATGCCTAACTCATCAGCACCTTTATAATTATCTCAGGAGAATGGCAGAAAGTCATTACTCAGAACAGAGAAAAATGCAATAATTACACCGAACACTCAGTGACATATTTGTGCGCTACCGTTCAATAATATCTTTAGATGGCAGGCAAATAAACAGATGGATGCAAAGCAGAAGATCAGGAGCCATCTATTAGCATGATTGCCTGCATTAAAAACAAGCTGACGGCTCCGGGTTGCATGCACACACATATGAATTTTGCCTAAGGCTGCAACCCTGGGTCTACTCAAAACCACATTTAATTCAACAGGGCTTACTCTCAGGTAACTGAGGTTAGGATTGCAGCCCAGAACCATCAGTGAGCACTCAGAATTGGGGGGGAGAAATCTGATTCAGTTCTCATTTAGAGATGAACCTACTTAATTTGCACATTCTGAATTTTTTTTTTTTTGCTATTGTTGGAACCATCTATCAGAAACAATACACAAACCAAAAAACAGCCAGCCTTCAAAACTCACACTTTTCTGAATTTTGCAATGCAGTTCTCCAACCAAGTAATGTGTACTGAAATGCCTATATTAGGGTAAAGTGTGCATGTAAACAGGGGTGGACCCTGGTAATATGGCGCCTTATGTGAGGCCAAAATTTGGCGCCCCCAGCTCTCGTGGTGTCTTCCCAAAGCTTCCCATAGATATTTCAGTCACCATGTACATTTCCTGATTATGTCCACAATGCACCTTTCATCCTACTGGGATCACCAAAGAATGGCAGGTAGCTGAACACTGCCCCCATGCTTGGAGGACTAGACTGTGAATATCACCAGCTTATAGCATTCTCCTGGCAAGTACTATGAAGGAGAAGCATTTGGTGCAAGGATTTGTAGCAGTGCTGGTTGGGAATATCCCAATGAGAACCGAAATGGTGATAACAATCTACAGATGGTTCAATTGCTCTGTGGCATCATAGCATCAAGAGCACCCAAGAAAGTACTGTTATTTTCTGTTTTTCCTATCAAATCCTTTATTCTGAGATTTTGATTTCTTGGAGGTTTCATGTATAGATTACAGTTCGCCAGTGCCATTAGCATACCTGCTAGGAGCTTATTTCTCTCATCTCCTTGCCCATTTGTAGATCTTGGCTCAGAACTGTTTTCTGCAGAGTCCAGGGAAGGGAACTGGTCATTTTGTGTGAGGGTTTTTTTTATTATAAAATAATAATAATAATGAGACAGAAGTTTGGCATTTGGCCGTATTCAGAGGAATTTCCACCTGAACAAACTGCCCTCTGATACACTAGAATACTGACATATTCAAGGCAAATAGCCAGATTTTTACTCCCTCCCACCTCTCTCTCTCCTTTTATTTTGGCAAGCTGAACAAGAAATTGGATTCTTTCTTTGGTAGTCACACAGACTGTAGCTTGTGCCTACTGACCCACAAAGTTGCATATGGAACAGCTACAGATGTGGCAGCGATTCCTGCAAGCTTGCTAAGAGTAAAAATATCTACAGTTAGCTGTGCTGAAAGAGAAAGGTCACAGAACCTGGATAATTGCATGAAAAGGAAGTCTCCTTTGAAACCAATGAACTTAAAAAGAGAACAGCTGGTTTGCACCAACAGCCCACCTAGTCCAACATCTCGTTTCCCACAAGAGCTAACCAGATGACTCTGAGAAGCCTACAAGGGGAATATCAAGGCAATAGTCCACTGTTGTTCTCCAGAAACTTGTATCTCTGAACCTTTCATATAGCCAGCACGGCTAGTTTTATAATCTAATATCATGGAATCGGCTGGCTACCAAATGGTGGGCATGTTTGCCCCATTTCACAGCCCTGTGTGGAATCTTATATGTACATGATGCTCTTGCACAAGCCAGCTGCCCTATTCATTTCAACAAAGGGAAGAGATCAGTTGTTGTTGTTGTTGTTGTTGTTGTTGTTGTTCTTCTTCTTCTTCTTCTTCTTCTTCTTCTTCTTCTTCTTCTTCTTTTCATTTCTATACAGTTTTATAAAGAAAAAAACACATCTCAAAGCAGTTTACAACATCAAATAAAACAATCCAGAGTAAAACATGACTGAAGAATGTCATGTATGTGTTTATATCAATAATTTTTATTTAAAAAGAAAGTCAATACAAGAGTATACATTCAAATCAATGTAATTATAAATGTTGATTCATGGGCGAGAGCTTTTCTCTCCACTGGGGGAAATAATATTAATAATAATAATAATAATAATAATAATAATAATAATAATAATAAATATTTTGTATATATTTTTTATGTTTTCTGTTTTATAGTCTACAATACTCATTTTGCATCCTTAAGGTATCAGTGACTCCCCTTCTTCTCTTTCCATGGTTCATTTTACATATCATAAATCCCTGCATATTTTACAAAAACTATACCATTCTGTATTCCATTATTGCATCCATCAAAACGTATTTACACTGTTGAAAGTATCTTAATGCTGCCAGCATTTTCAGCTGTACACAATTATTTCCCATATATTCAATAAACGTTTTCCAATCTTCTTTAAATGTATCTTCTTCTTGTTCTCTTATTCTGTATGTTAAGTTTGCAAGTTGTGCATATTCTGTCAACTTAAGTTGCCATTCTTCTTTAGTTGGGACCTTGTTTTCCATTTTTGGGCTAACAAACACGGGCCGCAGTAGTAGCATACATAAATAACCTTTTTTGACACCTGGGAATTTCAGTCTGAGTTATCCCCAACAGAAAGGACTCTGGTTTTTTTGGGGAAAATTACTTTTAAACATTTTTCCATTATCTATGGATCATTTCCCAATACGCTTTTACCCTTTTGCAAGTCCAACACATATGAAAGAACATTGTCTCCACCTCTTTGAATCTCCAGCACATATCTGATTCAATAATAATAAACTTTTGGAGAAGGGTAATGCTCCATGTGCCCTCTAGGGTTCCAGCATTTCTTAAAAAAAAGAAAAAAGAAATACAATTATATCATCACTGGATTAGGGTGTTGGTGTAGCAGCTACACCTAATACTGCAGCATCAGAAGAGTTCCTGGAAATCAGGTTCTCCTCCCAGAGAGCACGTGTTGCAGTGAGGTCACCACAACTGACTCTCTGTTGCTGGGATGGGTAAGTTTGGATTGCCACAGCTACCTGATTGGTCCCTCGGAAGCATGGGACCTGTTCTGGCCAATGGGGCTGCAGAAATTACTTCTGAGGGATAGATATATACCGCTGCATGTTGCGTTGAGATTCTTCTGTTTCCCTTCGTCCACTGGATCACCCGCCCACCCTTCCTATATTTAGGGTCTGTGTTGACTGACCTTGCTATACCATCGTGGCTCGTCTGCTTTTGGGGCAGGGGCCTGGTAGGAATTTTCCCCACTTGGCTGATTGGCTGGTGCCTTTTGGGTTTTGCCTACCATGCAGCAAATCGTCACAACTTTGTAAGGTTTGTGGTCAGGCATTGGTTAATGTATTTGGAGGGGACAAGGCGTGGCTGTGACCTGTCCCTCCAATGGTTGCTGCGTAGGTATTCCGTTAAAGGAATCCAGGGGCTTGCCATGCATTTGCCCGACCCCTGAAAGGGGGATAGGGCCACGCAAGAGCCCCTGGAAGCATTCTGTGTGTGATCTTAGGGATCTGCACCCATCCCAATCGATCTCCTGTGGTGCTTACCTTGACTGACCTCTGCAACTGGCAGTTGTCAGTTCTGTTCCTGTCCTGGATAGTCTGGGACAGGTTCAGATAGTCTGAACCAATGCCTTAGCAAACCAATCACAGCCTGTAATCAATAAAGTTGAGGCCAAAATTATGCCAAACCTCAAACTAAAATTTGAGTCATGTGTGAATTTATTTCTAGGCAGTTTTGGTGATCTTGACACGCAATGCTATCAGTTTATATGGTGAAACCTGCATTACAGAGAGGGAGTTGTAGTATAGCAGTGTATGGGATATAGCTCTTTTAGAACATCTAACTCAGGGGTCAGCAACCTTTTTCAGCCGTGGGCTGGTCCACCGTCCGTCAGAGCATGTGGTGGGCCAGACTATATTTTGGGGGGAAAGTGAATGAATTCTTATGCCCCGCAAATAACCCAGAGATGCATTTTAAATAGAAGGACACATTCTACTCATGTAAAAACACGCTGATTCCTGGACCATCCGCGGGCCGGATTTAGAAGGCGATTGGGCCGCATCCAGCCCACGGGTCTTAGGTTGCCTACCCCTGATCTAATTTAACCACCATGAAGTTATTCAAGGGGACTCTGAACTCAATTAGTTTGATTAAAAAACGGTACTCCTTTTTATGTTTATTAATGATGGGGGCAGGTTTAGATGTCCTCCAGCGATTCAGTCATCTTCATGGCAGGGTTATTTCAATATACAGCAATATAGTTTGGGCTTTTAGATGTACAGCAGATGTAATATCTTAAATAATTCTGATGTATTCCATTGTACCAAAATTGTCCATGATTTTTGTCTTTTGTTCCTGTCGAAGAGTTTACGAAATATATTTTTTTTCTTGGGGAAAAAGAGAGAGATGGAGCCTCCCTACCACCCCAGTTATCACTAGAGATAACATTAATTGGTACCCCTGTTGGCAGCTCCTGTTAGCTAGGGAGAAAGAGGATTTTAATGGGAATTGAGAATGAATGATTCCCTCCTGGCTTGAAGTAATCTCTCTGGAGCTGCTTTGCAACATCATGGGGTGGAGTACTGAGGAGGAAAGGTAAGGCGTTTGATCTGGCATTGCGGTTGTTCAACAAAGCACTGAGTCCAAAACATGAAACGCCACACAACAATAATAAAAGAGACACAATGAGCAGCCATGGGGGAGGCACTTCAAGCAGCAAATGAAGCTGGAGTCCTTGACTTCAAGCACTCAAAACATCTCAACCCTGAAAAACATCCAGTATTTGGGTAAATAATGTTTGATGCGAAGAGCAATTTCTTAATTCAAAACCACACTGCTGGTTTTGGAAAAGCCTTGCCATCATTTTACAAAACTGCTTCCCATTAACTAAATCAATGTTAATTTTGTACCCGAAATTACGAGCTTGATACTGATTCAGCAGTTTGTGGTCATTTGGCATCTTGCCACATGGCAAAGCGAACAAAAATAGGCTTGGATTCCAAACTGGAAACGACTCAAGCATCCTGTTAAGAATCAAGCAGATTGTTCTTCAGAGGGTAATCTTACTCCTCTCTGTCTGCCTGCCAGTCAAGTGAATCTCAAGTACACTTTGTATTTATAGCAAACATTGAAAACATATTTTAAAGGATAATATGATGAATTAATATGCACGTGGGACATGCAAACCTGCAAAGTGGCTCTTTCAGCACAGCTTTGTGGAGCTCTCAGTGCTCAACACGATCTGGCTGCTGCAGAGGCTATTGTCTTCAATTATGAAGAAGCATCAATGTTCTTATGGCCATTCATAATAGGCTGACTGACATTTGAACTGCTGTCAGGGGAAATAAACTCTAGAAAGCCATTCACAGATTTACTTTCTAGAAAGCCAGGTGGTTTCAAGCTTAGTAAAGGGTTGGCCTATCTAACTTCTTCCACAGAATTCAACCAACCTGCATATCCTGTGGCATACCCCACAAGTGTCCCAGATAAACGAGGACACCCTGCTTTTTCTCGTGAGAAGATGGCAGCCATTTTGGGCGTCGTGATTTCACACAATTTTACACCGTGATTCCCCCCTGAAAAAGTGCCTTTTGGGGGCTGCAATCTCACACAGTGCCCCAAAACGCATGTTTTTGGCCGCCATACCTGAAAAAGTGATTTTTTTTTGGGGGGGGGGAATTGCAGTGTGCAATCATGCAAGATCACAGCATCCAAAATGACCACTGTCCTCTTGTGAGAAAAAACAGGTAGATGGTGTCCCGGAAGATGGCATCCCAGTTTTTGTTTTGAGTGTGTTGGAGGGTATGCTGTGGTCCCTGGGAAGCCAGAGAAACAGGGGATCTCCTCCAAGGGCAAAGAGAGAGAAAGAAAGAAAGAAAGAAAGAAAGAAAGAAAGAAAGAAAGAAAGAAAGAGAGAGAGAGAAAGAGAGAAAGAAAGAAAGAGATCTGCCCTCCATGAGGGATAACTGATGTTAGATTCTCCCTACCTGCTGTTATAGATAAAGTGCCTTTGGTTTCCCACCCCTCCCTACCTTAGGACCACATCTTAAATCTTAATATAATCAGTCCTTGATATGATAATATTGATGGCTGTTTATTTAAGTATCCAAAAATTGGTAAAATGTGGACATCGTTTATTTTGCAAATGGAACCTTTTGCTGCATGTTTGACAGTATGATGTTATATGTTTAAATGTTCTCTCTCTGTGCGTGTTTCTCTCTTGGACAAACAGTTCTGCTTCTTGTTCGTGTGCCCTCAGAGCAATAAAAATGGAGCTCTTGCAGTTTGCTGTGTTTATCTTGTCTCAGGCCTCATTATACTTTGAGGTGGCAAAGATTGCACAACTGTGATCTTATTGCCTCATTTTATTTTATTTTATTTTATTTACACGGGGGAGGTGTTTCCGAGAAATCACTCTCATGTGAAAATCTCTGGTTTGACACAAACACCTGCCCACGTAAACATGAGGTGGTAAAATCACTGTGTAGTGCAGAGACTTTACCATCTTCGGAATAAACATCATGAGTCAGTCCATATTCTGACTCTTGCAATCAGTCCACAGACTTAACAGCAAAACTGAAGAAACATGAAAGAATTAAAGCACCAGGTGATGATTTAATGCTGGGGCCAGAGAGGAAGACAGATAGAGAGTGAGACAGTGAGTGGGCGATGTGGCAACCAATCAGCTGCAGGCCTCTGATCATATTTACCAATTGGGAACTAGCAAGTGTGAGTGGATGATGTCATAGTATATTACAGCAGGCCTAGCCAAGTGATTGAGTAATACGTCAGGAAGATAGCTGTGTCCTTAGAGCATCAGGCTGGTCCCTGTTTCCCATTATAGTAGCTTACAGGAATTTAGAAAGAAAAATAGGAAATGACATATTTTTTACGTGCTTTATTCTATGTCTCATTAGAGGGTTAGCCACTTACATATTAGCTATCTGTCTCTGTATCTGCTTAATGTCCGAAACAATTTATTTTAAGATCTACTTTAAAAGCAAGACATTCCCTAATTGTCTCGCTATAATATATGTAAAATATTTCACTACTGGGGCTCATTAGCAAGAGCATAGATGCTGTTTAGTAATCCATAAGGTGATACTGGTTAATGAACATTGCAAATGATCCCACTAGCTACTTTAAGATTAATAACAGATATGTCTCCTGCAACAAACAAGTCTCCCATCCCGGGAGAGAACTGGAGAAAGTGGATCATAATGAGGATGAGGGCATACCAGGCATTTATAGTTGCAGCTTTTACCAATGAAACTATCCTGCTTTTGTTCTACAGCTGCTTTGATTTGGAAGGCACAGAATGCATCTCTACCTATACTCGTGTTGCTATGTGCTAGCACCATTCTTTCTGAAAATAGGGCATCAACTTAAAAATACCAAAACTAGGATGGGGCATGCTTGTCTCCAATTTGAATGTTATCCTGGTTCTTTTTGCCAATTACTGGTAAATATTTTTCTCCAGGTACATCAATGTGGGAACATGTATGCCAATGGTGCCTCATGTGTGCACATTTTCTTGTCTTGCTGCCCTGGGAATCGTCCTTTGGCTGTTGTATCACATGTATGAACCTTGCCACACCACCTATGGAGTCTGCTCATCTTAAATTTAGCAAAATCCCTGTGGGACAGCTTCATGGTTTGTGATGGGGGTGGCTGCAGCAGCTTGGTTTCTCAGATCCATCAGTTGAATTACTGCCTGCCATTATTTGGGGAGGGAAAACAGCTCTCTCTCGCTCTCTCTCTCTGTGTGTGTGTGTGTGTGTGTGTGTGTGTGTGTGTGCGCGCATTCAGGTAGCTACCCCGCAGGGTAATTCTTCAGAACATGTAAAAGCTACTTCTACAGCCTCTCTCCTGCCATTTTCTTCAACTGGATGTGTGTGTGTGTGTGTGTGTGTGTATGTATGCATTTAACAACGACATGAACAAGGTGGTCAGTGAGCCCTGAAGGGTCCCTGCAGATCCAGGTCCTCACCCTGTCCTCACCATCATGCCAATGCTGTCACCAGCCCCATCACTGCAACTGTAGCCTCACCTGTGGCTGCCCCCATGACATCACAACAGCGGCAAGGGTCCAGCAGTCACAAGGACAATGGAAGGACAAGGAAGCCCCAGCTGGGTTGGGGGGGCAGATCTGCCACCTGAGGCAAATGGCTTCAAGCCGCCTCATGCGTGGTTGCCACAGCATGCAGTACTGGTGCAAGACAATAGCAGAGATCCATTCATCTGAATCCAGCAGAACATGCAAACTTGATGCCAGCAGCAGAACAAGCAAATCACTAACCCTTCAAAGATGAGCATTGGCAGGAGGCTGCAGCTCAGTAGATGAGCTTGTATTTTAAGTTGATGAGGTCCCAGGTTAAGTTCCTAACATCTCTGGTGAAAGGCTCTGGGGAAGCATACGAGCTTTGGAGAGCAGCTGCTTGATTATGTTTGACAGTCCTGAGTTAGAGGGATTGTTGATCTGATTTAGCAGCTCCTTACATGGTGTCGTGATTGTGTGTGACCATGGCAGGAAGGTGAAAATGGTGTTAAGTGGCAACTAATACATTTTAGGTGCTCTTGAGTTTGTACTATCAGACTCTCACCAGGGAGTTTGGGTTGATTCCTTTTCTGCCCAGCAGGCTGACACACATCTTGGGCAAACTTTCTCTCTTGCTGGATCCCTGATTGCACCTCTCAACAGGTGACCGTTTTGCTTACGGCTTGTAGTTCTGCTCATCCTGGCGGGCTCCATATCCTTTTTGGGAATAAAACTTCCTTGTTGTGCCCATTCAAAATGGGTTATTTCTGGTAGTAGAGCTCAGGTCATCCAGCTCTGGGAAATGAAGACCAAAGAAACACATCACAGTAGCATCAAGAAATGGCTAATCGTACAAGATGTCCTACTTTTCCATCCAACAGGTAAGGGGTTCATTCAGTGCAGTCATAATACCCCAAGATAGTGATGAAGGTTTTGTGATGAATGAGAAACACAATTGGAAGATTCCTGTTTTTAGCAGAAATTAAGGTGTCCATTATTTTAATGGTCTGGTCCATAAAGCTTCATTTGGGTAATTGTATTGGAGTCTGAAAAGCAAGGCTGTGAACACACCATACATTTAAAGTACATAGGTTCCCCCAAAGACTCCGGGGATAGTAGTTTATTCCTCACAGAGCTATGATTCCCAGCACCCTTAACAAACTACAGATTCTTTGGAGGAAGTAATGTGCTTTAAATGCAGGGTGTGTACACAGCCTAAGTTAGAACTAAGCTGAAAAAGAATCATGCAGCTGAAATCTACAGAACTTGCTTTTTAATGCAGATCATTCCCACATCCTTCAAAAAGCTTTTACTAAGTTATGCTAGATTCCAGTGACATTGTCAGGAGTACCTAACAATCTTGGGAAGCTGTCAGATCCTAAGAACCTTGACTGCTGCTGACACCTGCCCTGAATCTTGCTTTTCTGGTAGTTCAGTATAAACGCCGGGCAGCCTGAAGCCGCCATTTTAACTTTTCATGCTGCACAAAGGAGCCCTTTAGCTCAGTTAAATATTTGGTGGGTTCTACAGTAGTTAGGACGAGGAACGCGGGTGGCACTGTGGGTAAAAGCCTCAGCGCCTAGGGCTTGCCGATCAAAAGGTCGGCGGTTCAAATCCCCGTGGCGGGGTGCGCTCCCATTGCTCGGTCCCAGCGCCTGCCAACCTAGCAGTTGGAAAGCACCCCTGGGTGCAAGTAGATAAATAGGGACCGCTTACCAGTGGGAAGGTAAACGGCGTTTCCGTGTGCGGCTCTGGCTCGCCAGATGCAGCTTTGTCACGCTGGCCACGTGACCCGGAAGTGTCTCCGGACAGCGCTGGCCCCCGGCCTCTTGAGTGAGATGGGCGCACAACCCTAGAGTCTATCAAGACTGGCCCGTACGGGCAGGGGTACCTTTACCTTACAGTAGTTAGGAGAAACTGTGACCTGCCTCAATTCTCTTTGATGCTATCATATCATGTGCTTATCAAAATCCAGCATAGAGTTAAGTGAGCTCAACATGCTTAATTTGCCATTGGATTGTGGCCAATGGATGATACTTATTCCATAGAACTACAGAGCCACAGAACATTACGGATGCCTTCATCGCAGACATCATAGCACCAAAGTATTCATTTTCCTCCCCTCTTTAAATACATGTTGATCTGGCAGTCTTCATCCATCTGCAATGGTTGAGTGAAACCAGATCTTTTGAGTTCTGTACTCAAATAGTATTTTATGAAAATCCATCACTTATTTCATAGTCTTTGGTGGCAGCCTCAGAACAATGATTAGAAACAGGGAAAGCATCCCAATGAATTAATGGCAATAATTATCACAAATTGCTACATGCTTACATTAATTATATCTGTTTAAAAATAGGCTGGTGATGTAACCTGGCAGAGTTGACACATTAACCTAATGAGAAGAGATTCCCGCCCCGTCTTCATTAGACGACAATGTGCAAAGCAGACACTTACACCACATTAACCCCTAAATTATACGCTAAAGATGTCACTCCCTTCGAAGTGACAGATTGCTCTCTAACTGTATTTCAGGATTAGCAATCTCTAATCTGTATAGATGCAATCTATTCCATAACTAATCAGGCAGAATTACACCATTTCTCATTTACAACCCTATTACTGTAGCTTGTGGCATAAGCAAGTTGGACCCACGTCTGTACAACACCTTAATTCCATGCCAATAAAAGCCACAAGCTTTTTCCCCAATCTGAATAAATTATGCAAATAAACAAAATATGCAAATGAGGCTCTTGCTACTTGTAAAACAGGGATTTGAGCCCCTGTCATTTTTTGCTTCTGAAGTTTTACCCAGACCCATTTGGACAGGAGACTTTCTTAAATAAAAACACAAACAGATTGTGGTTTTCAGATTGCTTCATTCAGCTCAGAGCACAAAATCTGTACTTGTGTGTGGCTGATACCCTGAATTTACCTAGCCTGGACTGCATGTCATGAAAAAGCCTATTTGAAATCATACTGATGTACTCATATTTGCTCATGATTTTATGGGTCCTCTCCTACCTCAACTTGAATTTTGTATATCTTAACACCAATACAACAGAACTAGAACTAAAATTTGAAGAATAACATAACTATTAACAAAAGTGGTATCCCAGTCGAGAATCTTTCTCAGAACGGTGTACATTAGAGTCCATGCATTGATTTGTTGGATCCAGGAAGCATTTGGCAATGTAGTAAACAACTGGAAATAAACCCATCAATCCTCAATGGCGTCTTTGCTATGCTGAAGGCACTATACCTTGAGTAAGTGGCTGCTCTGATCTTCTATGTGAGTGTGTGTATACATGGGGGGGGTACACTAAGAAAATATGAAGAGCCTTCTGGTTTGGAGCAGAAGTCCATTTAATGTTGCATGTTTCCAATGGGGACCAGCTAGATGCCAGTGGGAAGCCCACATTCAGCAAAACATCCTTGTGCTTGTGCTCCCCAGCAGCTGGTATTAAGAACAGATATTTCATACTCAAGGTAACATATAGAAATAACCACTGATAGTCTTATTATCCATGAATTTGTCTATTCTCAAATTTTCGTTGAGAAATTTGCCTAGCCTCATTTTAAAGCCATCTAAAGTGGTGGCCATTGCCACGTCTGGAGACAGAGAACAAATAGTCAATCCATATAGTAGATCCAAATGGATACAGAGGTGATCATAATATATGTATAAAAGGAAAAAATTGTGCTCTGTTGTGAGTAAACACCAGCTGAAATCACACCTGACATGTAAATCCCACAGAACGGTCCTCACATCTTCGATTTTGCCCTTTTTATTTCCTAAAATGGCTGCAATGGCAACATTGCATTGCTCCCAAGTGGTTCTTCATCATGTACACAGCATTAATGAACTATATTCTAAAATGGCTCAACAGAGGTTTTCCCCTCCCAAGAGATATGGAAGCCTCACACTAGAAAAAGCAGGTGGCAGAAGAAGTTCTTCAGAAATTATGACCAACCAATTAAAGGTATTACAAATTACAGGCACATGTTGCAAGATACGTCATGTGGGAATTTGAAGCCACTAACAATGGATACTGAATTTACCCTGAAGAACATAAAAACTTAGCGGTATGAATTTGATGGGTTATATTTCCTTTCGAATAGGCAAAGCTACAAGGGAATAAAGCAAAGACTAAATTGCATGATACGATAGAAAGATCAGTGCCAATGCCATGCTGGGTCCTATTTTGAGTGTTTATCTGCTGCTATAACTCCACGGCCCCTTATAGTTTTAGCAGCTGACTTTGAATTGGAGCTTTCCTTCCTTTCGGTTTGTGTGTGTTTTGAGTTGGTATGCAAAACAGTCCATTCAGTCTCTGGCTATGCCTGCAATTGTTGCTTATTCCATGCCCATACCAATTTGAGTTAGCCCTAAAGGGGTAAATGGTCAAAAATATATCAGAGAGTTTATTATTTATTTATATTTAAATTGTTATAGACCACATTTTAATAGAAATACAGCAAGTTGATACACATAGGAACACAACATCACAAGTGCAGAAGGCCGTGAGTGGCATATCTAGATCTGCTTTCTCTCCCAACTGACCTCCAGCCTGCCACCTGAGGTGACTGCCTCACCCAACCTCATGGTCAGCCTGGCTGTAGCAACAGCCATTTATAGTTTGCTCCTGTCTATTCTTCTTCCAAAGCCCTCCAAGTTGATGGTCATCTCTGCCTTCTATGCGAGCGAGTTCTATAGTTTAACTACCATATTTTTCGTGTATCACATGCCCCCATGTATAAAACTTCAAATTGGGGACTTCAGATTGAGAAAATGGGGGGGGGGAGAGATTGTATCTGTGTATAAGACGACCCACAATTTTGAACATATTTTTAAAATAAGAAAACCTAGTCTTATACACGGAAAAGCACGGTATGTGCTGAATGAAGAAATGCTTTCTTTTATCTGTCCTGAACCTGTCAAGATCCAGCTTCATGGGATATCCATGAGTTTTAGTGTTCGGAGAGATGAAGAAAAACTATTCTCTATCCACTTTTGCCATATTAGGCATAATTTTATAGACTTTTATCATGTCACTTTACCTTTTATCCAAATAAAAGTCTCTCATAGGAGAGTTGCTTCACCTCCTTGGCCATTTTGGTTACCATTTTCTGAACCTTTCTAGCTCTACTATATCTTTTTTGAGGTGAAGTGACCAGAACTGTACACCATATTCCATAGATTTGTATCATGACATTATGATAGCTGCAGTTTTATTTTCAGTTCCTTTCCTAATGATCCTTAGCATGGAATTTGCCTTTCTCATGGCTTCCACACACGGCGTTGACATATTTTCATTGAGTTGTCTATTAGGACCCCAAGGTCTCATTCCTGGTCACTGACCATCAGCTCAGACCCCATGAGCATATATGTGAAATTGTTTTTGTGTGTGTGTGTCTTTTTGCCCTGGCATTTATCACTTTACTCTTTTTTTACAGTGAATTGAAATTGTCTGTTCACTGAGTTAGGAGAGGTTCTTTTGGAGCTCTTCACAATCTCTCTGTGTTTATCGACCCTGAGGAATTTACCGTAGTATCGTCATCAAACTTGGCCACCTCACCTGCTCACTCCTAACTCTAGATCATTTATGAGTAAGTTAAAAAGTACAGATCCCAATACTGTTCCCTGCGGGTTCTATTTTCTGCATCCCTCCATTCAGAGAGTCTTCCATTTCCCCCCTATTTCCTGTTTACTGCTATTTAACCAATTTCTGATCCACAAGAGGGCCTCTCTCCTTACTCCATAACTGCAAAGATTACCCAGGAGTCTTTGGTGAGGTACCTTGCCCAAAGCTTTTTGTAAGTTTGAGTACACTATGTCTGCTGGATAGGCTTGCCATACATCAGGAAAATTCCTGACTTGTCTTGCTTTTTGTGTGTAAAAATGGCATTGGGGGGAATTTTGCCGAATCATCAAAATGTCAGGGAAAACCTGGATGTATGGCAACGCGATGGAAAAAGCAGCAGATACAGCTCAAAAAGCTTAAAATCACAATTTTTGGGTTAGGTTTCCCCCCAAAAGTTGAACAATTTTGGTGGGTTTCTAAAAACTAAAAACACAATTTTGGTGTTTTGCGGGTGTTGGGAATTTTACTTTTTGAAATATAGCAACCTTACTGCTGGATCACTCCTATCTATATGCTTGTCGATGGTCACAAATAACTCTAATTGGCTCCATCTCTGATGTCTCTTAGGTTGACAGTTGCCAATCTGATTTATTTTTTTATTGTGCCTTTTAGAAAAAGCTGTCTGGTTTTAATTACATTGACATCTTAATTCATTTACTCTTTCCATACATTAACTTTTAGAGGATATACACATTTTTAAAAAGTCATTTCATGGATATTTGCTTTGAAGTAGAAAGTAGTAGGGAGCCTTTCAATACTAGCTTCCTTTGCTGCTACACAGAAACAGAGAGAACCAGGCAGATATTGACAAAATCAGGATTCATTGCATCTCTGCTCCTTAATTACATTGGTGACAGCAGAAGACAAAGAATATACATGAGATGTGAGCAAGGTGTTAAATCATAATAACATGTGTTCTCGCTTATTCCTCTTTCCTACATGTGATATGAAAAAAGTTGCACTAATTAAGGTTACTTTGTCAGACTGATTGGTAATTACTAGAGCAAGCCTCCTAACCTTGTGGCCTCAACAGTAAAAGGTCAAAAATAATGGTGTTGTCCTTTGGAGATTAATGATGCCTGGATGAGAAAGACAAAATAAAACATGGCAACTTAAGACGGAGGCATTTTGAAGTTTCTCTCCCTACTTTCTATAATGCTCCTTAAACAGCACTCCTTAGATCCCGAATCCATTCACCTTGCAGGCCATTCTGCACTTAATCTCTCTGCATTCACTAGCCTACTCTGATTTCAGCAGAGTGTCACTAAAGTTAAACGAGATAAGAGCTCCATTGCAGCCTCTCTGCTTTAGAGGTCAATGGAAAGTTTCTCCGGCTGCATCATTCAAAAATAATAGATATCTTTTTATGATAGATTAGTTAGGGAAGCTGATTTCCTCCCCACTCCCTTGAATGGCTTAAGGAGTTCTTTGACTTTCTGGTGAAGGGAAGGGCCAGCATGTCGAATATTTCCAAGGCCATGCATGTCTGTTTCAAAGAATCCCTCTAATACGGAGCTCTTTCCTATAATATGAGACTGTTCTTTTGTTGATCCAACAAGAAACAAGCATTTAAAGCAACTGCTATGAGAAACCAGTGACACATGGAAGGCCTATTAGCACTCCATCAAATTAACAATATAGTTTAGATTCCCTCGAGTGTCGTATGTGTGCTTAAAAAAAATAATAATATTGGTTTATTCACTCTTGCGTTAATAAGGTGGACTTCTGCCAAAAGTACACAGATTTAAATCCACTGGACCTGCCTTGCTAAATTAAGATATTAAATGAACCATCCCTTAATTTTTTTTTGTTCCCCAATATGAGGTTACTATATCGCTTATATTTAGAAACATGCACATTTTTTAGCGGCCACACATAATTTGTGAACTAGGCTGTGGAAAGCATTAATATCAGCATGTAAAATAACTAGATTTCGAACGCCAAATACCTGAATTTTTATTGAGAATGTATGAAGCCACTAGACACATTTCATTAGTTGTGACAGCCATTTCATATGTCCCAGGAAAGTGTTTAATGTTGAATGCAATATTTATCACAAAAGTATCAGATGATGTATGCCATCTTTGGTACGTACAACCATAACTAGCTGTGTAAATGAGCCCTCAGTGGGGAAAAAAGTGTAGAGTGTTGGTTCCCATCCCCCAGTTTCCCCATGTATTTTAAATTCTGAATTCATCATAACTATTAATTCTCTCCCCTCCTCTCAAACTCAAGGGACTAAAAAAACCAAACAAATACAGCTCATATCTGTGTCTACAAATCATCCTCTTGAATGATTATTTCCTATAACAGAGAAATATAAGTTGTACGGCCAAACAGCTGTGGCCCTGAATACAAGGGGCACATATTTTTATTAGTTGCAGATAAAATGGTTATAACACAGACATTTATTCTTTTGGCATCTGGTGCACTAAACGGTTGTAAATCAGTGTTCTCTCTGCCCATAGGTACCAAATGCATTACTCATTAAATGGTCCCCTGAGAGCATAGTAAAACATCTTTGAACATATCTTTTGGGACAGGCTACAGCAAGTGAGATCATTAGCAGTATTTCCCTGTGAATCTATGGAATCATTGCTGAATTCATTGCTGTTACGCTATACCTTCAAATTGTAACTGATTTTGTGATGAGTTTACCACGAGAGGCCATAGGACTAAAAAACCCATTAGGCATTGCAACTGCAACCACTTGAAAACCAAGTGGAGAGGAGCTTACGTGGAAGAAACTAACTGAATTCCAGTTTGGGTAATAAGGACTGATTGTTGGGGATGTATGTGGTGGTGGTGATGGGGAGAAAATCAAAATGACCATTGGAATTCCTTCAGTGGATCTTGCAAGTCCCTAGTGAGTACTGAATCATGGATAAGTACTGTTTGCATAGAAATCCAAACTCAAACAGAATGACCTTCATTTATAATTGGCATGTTGGTAATAATAATAATAATAATAATAATAATAATAATAATAATAATAATAATCTATTATTTATACCCCGCCCAACTGGCTGGGTTTCCCCAGCCACTCTGAGCAGCTTCCAACAGAAGGTTAAAAACACATTAAAACATCAGACATTAAAAACTTCCCTAAAGAGGGCTGCCTTCAGATGTCTTCTAAAAGTCTGGTAGTTGTTGTTCTCTTTGACATCTGGTGGGAGGGCGTTCCACAGGGCGGGCGCCACTACCGAGAAGGCCCTCTGCCTGGTTCCCTATAACTTGGCTTCTCGCAGCGAGGGAACTGCCAGAAGGTCCTCTGTGCTGGACCTCAGTGTCCGGGCAGAATGATGGGGGTGGAGATGCTCCTTCAGGTATACTGGGCTAAGGCCGTTTAGGGCTTTAAAGGTCAGCACCAAAACTTTGAATTGTGCTCAGAAACGTACAGATAGTATATTCTGCTTTAATATACTAAGGCATTTTAATATCTTCTTTCCTGTTCATTCAAACCCTTGTGGTTATGTGGAAATTAATGATGTGTCTGCTTACAGAACTAATTTGATGTTCTCAGTGTTGAAGTGAAGGGGACAATGCAACCATGTCACATGGCCTGTTGTACCGGTGAGGTAAGCTAATGGAGGCCATACCAATAAGCATATTGACATTGGGAGAATGGTTTGGCAGATGAAGCAGCAGCCTATAGAACCCAGAACAATTTTGCAGCTCACTAAATATGACACCCAGCCTTTACGTCCAGTAGTTTAAAAAGCCATACTTGTCCAGGCTTTCTGAAATGTATCCATCACCGTGCTGAGTTTCTAGCTGAGAAGAATTCACATGGCATGGAGTTAGCAGAACATGCTTCAGTCACTCTTTGAGGCCATTTGAACATAAAATTACTTTATGTATAATTAGAAGAATTATGTTTTTGTTTTTCTGTAATAAAAACATATTTATCTTACCTATCTGTCTGTAGGAGGTGAGATTCTGGTTCATTAAATTCAATAAAATATAGCCATCATGGACAGAATTTAATCTTCTGAGAACTCTGGAGACAAATGTATGGCTTTCCCTAACTTGCATTTAAAAATAACTTACACAGAATCACAATGAAATAGCTTAATGGGCCAATAGCTACAGGCAGCACTATCAAACAGTGAAACTATTTGATACTGACAACCCTTTCCTTTAAAGTATTTCTGGGACATAGATATTGTTGCCCTGTTTGAGCATAGCTACAAAGATTAATTCTGTAGACAAGGCCCAGTTCTGCTTGATGCTGAATGGCAGATTATTAGAGAGAATTTGCCAAGTGCTTTCAAAGCTTATTAAAATTGCTGGGAGTTCAGGTGCTCAGCAACCTTCACAAGTGATTGGCTTCTTGCTTGGCCAAATCCTAAAACAAGATATCCAGTTACAGCCGAAAATAAATGTAGGTCTTTGAAACATCTAAAAGTGCTGCTGAGAAACTCATCAGTCCTGGTTAACAAGGTGGCAGTTGTATGTTTCATCTCCAGGTGACAGATGGCTAACCTGCCCAGAGGTTAGATGAGTTAAAAGGTTTCAGTAGCATCTGAATATCAGTCATTATGGCAGAGGTCAGTGCTGTGAAAGAAAAGGATGGAATCTTTTTCATGGTGATGTCTTTATACTTTTGTTTTCTGTGAGTGGTTTGGTTTGTGTTTTGGTGAAATGAATGCAGCCCAGAAGAGAGAAAGCTCTCTAAGGGCTGATTCACACATGCATTTGTATCACTCAATCTCTCATCACTTGGGTGGTTCACGGTTTAATGTGAGAACCACCTCTGTTGAAACAGATTGTTTTTGATGTGACATCAGGAGATATGAAAGTTCTTTCCCTGGTGATCCATGATGGCAGTTTCACACATGCAAGGTATCGATGGGGTGAGTCATCACATGCAATCAGCAAGTGACAAAACACATTTTATGATCTCACCACAAGCCTGTCTTCATGGCTTGCATTTACCATGGAATGTCACAAGCGATACACTGTCCTGATGGGCTTCAGAAACAAACCCTGAAAGTATAATTTTGTTTGATACAAAGTATTTGTGGGGTGCTGACTCTTAAGAACGAGTGTGAACCATTCAGCCACAGAATACAGGTACCAACCATTTTGTGTGTGTTCAATTGGCATGTGACCACTGATGTGTGCACTATTCCCCCCCCCCCCCCACGTTCTGCTGGCATGCATGATGACCTGGAACGCAATTCCCACACAAATGGGGGTTACCTGTATGAGAATGAATAAGAAAGAGTGCCTCTGATCATATTCAGAATAGAGGCGGGGTAATCTTAATCTTAATCCCTCCCCAAACAGCTGGAATTAGGGGCAGAGCTTCCAGGCAGGGCAAGTTTAGGTTAACATGGTCCTCTGACAGATGAATAGTAAGGCTGCACCAGTGCTTCTTGTCCACTTTGTGTTGCAAATATAAAGAGAAATTGACCTAGCCAAGTTCACACGCCTGCTCCACCATGAAATATCACATGATGGCCTCAGTCAGCTGACCATATCTCCTCTCATCCTAATTTACACACAAGGGGGTAGAGCCAGAGTTTGCTCCCATTTGTGGTAGCAACCCCTGAGGACAGTCCCATCAGTGGGAAAGAGGGGGAGAAGTGTTATCTGCACATTGATCTTTCCCCTGAAGCCCCCAGCACCACTTACCATACTGTTCCAAACAGTGCCGGATTTATGTATAGGCTAAGTAGGCTGAAGCCTAGGACGTCTAAATCTAGGGGGCCTCGCCAGCCCACCCGCTCCCCAGTGGGAAAGCTCCCCTCTCCCAAAATTGCAAACCCAATACTTCATGTGAGGGCAGGACAACTCAGGCCTCTAAATCTAGGGGGCCTCGCCAGCCTGCCTGCTCCCTAGGGCCGCAGTCTCCCCTCTCCCAAAATTGTAAACACAAGACTTCATGTGAGGGCAGGGCAACTTGGGCCTCTAGGGGGCCTCGCCAGCCCTCCCACTCCCCAGCGGGCAGTCTCCCCTTTCCCAAAATTGCAAACCCAAAACTTCATGCAAGGGCAGGGCAACTCAGGCCCAGCAACTATTAGACTCAGGGCTAGCCAGTGGGGCCCAGTTTGAAGCAGTGGGGCCCAGTTTGAAGCAGTGGGGCGCAACTTGAATTTTTTTTTGTAGGGCCCCAGTTCACAGCCAAAGTCTGCAAAATCTTATAGATATAAATAAAATCCATCTAGATAGCCCTGGTGCAGGGCCCAAGTTGGCCCAATTGCTCCAATTGCCTTAAGGTCACCCCTGATGAGACTGTGCAGGGGTTGGATTGACAAGCCCTGCACCTTCTAGGTCCCTGGTGTCACCATTCAGAATACAGACTCAAGAACTTGTTATGGAAATAAAGGGGGGCACTTATTGGAAATCAGTTTTGTCACCTCTTCCCCCCAAACCCCGAGACAATGAGCCCAGCCACCTTTTATTCAGTCGCATAAGCACTATACTACAGCATGGCCATAAACTTGTATGTTCAACCACTGAAATATACACCCAATATGTAGCAATAATAATAATAATAATAATAACAATAATAACAATAATAATTTATTATTTGTACCCTGCCCATCTGGCTGGGTTTCCCCAGCCACTCTGGGCGGCTTCCATAGAAACCAAAAATACACTAAAATATCACACATTAAAAACTTCCCTGAACAGGGCTGCCTTAAGATGTCTTCTGAATTTCAGGTAGTTATTTATCGCTTTGACATCTGATGGGAGGGCGTTCCACAGGGCGGGCACCACTACCGAGAAGGCCCTCTGCCTGGTTCCCTGTAGCTTTGCTTCTCGCAATGAGGGAACCGCCAGAAGGCCCTCGGCGCTGGACCTCAGCATCCAGGCAGAACGATGGGGGTGGAGACGCTCCTTCAGGTATACTGGGCCGAGGCCGTTTAGGTCAACACCAGCACTTTGAATTGTGCTCGGAAACGTACTGGGAGCCAATGTAGGTCTTTCAAGACCGGTGTTATGTGGTCTTGGCGGCCGCCCCCAGTCACCAGTCTAGCTGCCGCATTCTGGATTAGTTGTAGTTTCCGAGTCACCTTCAAAGGTAGCCCCACGTAGAGCGCATTGCAGTAGTCCAAGCGGGAGATAACTAGAGCATGCACCACTCTGGCGAGACAGTCCGCAGGCAGGTAGGGTCTCAGCCTGCATACCAGTTGGAGTTGGTAGACAGCTGCCCTGGATACAGAATTGACCTGCGCCTCCATGGACAGCTGTGAGTCCAAAATGACTCCCAGGCTGCGCACCTGGTCCTTCAGGGGCACAGTTACCCTATTCAGGACCAGGGAGTCCTCCACACCAGCCCACCCCCTGTCCCCCAAAAACAGTACTTCTGTCTTGTCAGGATTCAACTTCAATCCATTAGCCGCCATCCATCCTCCAACCGCCTCCAGGCACTCACACAGGACCTTCACCGCCTTCACTGGTTCTGATTTGAAAGAGAGGTAGAGCTGGGTATCATCTGCATATTGATGGACACCCAGTCCAAACCCCCTGATGATCTCTCCCAGTGGCTTCATATAGATGTTAAAAAGCATGGGGGAGAGGACGGAACCCTGAGGCACCCCACAGGTGAGGGCCCAGGGGTCTGAACACTCATCCCCCACTACCACTTTCTGAACACGGCCCAGGAGGAAGGAGCGAAATCACTGTATAACAGTGCCCCCAGCTCCCAAATGTATGTTACTGCTTTATGAATAAACACTGTGTTTTATGAAAGGACTCTGTATTTTGAGAATTACCTAAGAGCCACCAATAGGGAGCTCTAGAATCTGACAGCTAACTAATTGGGTACTACCAAACAGCGACCCCTATTGCTGAAAGCAGGTAATCAGCAGGAAATGCTTCAGCTCAGCCTTTGCACTGTTGACTAAACACCCCCTGTTGTGCAGATAATGGAGAAAGTTTGTAAATTGTATCCCTTCTGGCATCCTGGCCAACTCTATTATGCTGGTGTAAACCCTGGTGCACCAGAAGCACAGAATAGCAGCAAATAAAATCTGCTCATGCGTCAGCAACTGATAAGACTTGTCAACCAGTTCTTCCAAAGTTTTCCTAAATTATAAAGCTCCAAAATACAGGCCAAAAGAGAGCAGGTCTGGGAAGAGCGAGGCATACAATGGGCACCACCAGTGAAAAGGCCCTGCTCCGTGTAACTGCTGCCCTGTTATTTGATAGGGCGCCCACTTGCCCTCCTTCTTGACATGGGATGCTCTCTATTGGAGTCTCCAGGTCCAGTACAAAGACCATAAGAAAGGAGAGCAGGGACCTTGAAGTTCCCAACAGCTGTTAAGCAAGCAAGCAAGCAAGCAAGCAAGCAAGCACACAGGTCACCTTTGTCACAGTCAGGACACCTATGTCCTGGCCAGGCCTGCACCCAATCTTGTTTTTGTACAATCTTGTTTGTCCTCAGTAACCAAGATTATATTATCAACATATACAAGCAGAAAAGTTGTTTTCCTTCATTTGCAAGGAACCGTACAAAACACTAATAAAGAAAAATTCCAGGGTGGCAACAGAAAGCAAACTAAAAATGCTTTTGCAGTTCATCAAAACTATCCAGCAATATCAAGTTATAGGAAAACTGGTGCTATTAACAGTAATCCTTCTAGTTGGTTAATCGGTTCGGCAACTTCAATGCACATGACGTGTGATGCTAATTATTTTCCCCAAGAGTTAAATGATAACTAATCAGAGGCATCTACAGGAGAGCTATGAGATTCAGGTGAGGGTCAGATCAGATGCCTTCTCAATCCCAGCAGATATAAAAGAGGACGACCAGGCCTGCAGCCTGCCAAGTCCTGCTGCCTGGTGCCAGCCATCTTTGTATAAAAATAATTAGCAATGGAAAAAACCCTGCATTCAGTTTAATCAGATTAATACAAAACCAACCCATCAAATTGCTCAGCTCAGCTGTGCCTCTGTTAAAAGATCAGCAACAAACCTGAATGTAATGAAAACAAAGGCAGATAAACACATTGAAATTGTAGCTGAGAGGACAGAAGCATTAGGGTAACACCCTTGATGTTGTGATTGATGTAGTGGGTGACACGGCACATGGAGCCTGACAGTGACTGAACAATACCTATCTGAGTCTGTGCACAGCCAGGCTTGCCAATGTGAACTAAAGCTAGAGAGGATCTGCCTCGCAGCTGCATCCCAAAATCCAGCGTTTGCAGTGGCAAATGTCATCTCTAGTTTCCTTTACAAGTCAAGGAACCTATTAAGTTTTACACCCTTAATGGCCTTTCAGGTCCTTCTTAGACCTTCAAATTCTGTCATACTGGGCGACTAAAACAATCTTGCTTGATCACAACCGCTGCGAGTAGTGAAGATTATGGTTTGGCAAGCATCACGAAACCAAAACTACCCTTTTTTGTTTACTGTTTTCCTGTGATAATTTATGAAGGCAAATATTCAGACTGAACACAGGAGAGGGGGGGGAACCACCCCGGTGTGATATAAATATACCTGCACTTCCCACAGCTTGGCAAGCATCCTAAATCGACTGGTACCTGAAATTATGCCAACCTGTGCAGCACATCTGAATTTGAAACTAATCTCTTATTTACAATCAAAGGGTCTGCAAAGCTGTTGCTTGTAACACAGCTTATTATTCTGCATTAAATATTGTTGTTGAAACTGGCGTTTGCAAGGGCCAATTAGTATATTTATTTAATAAAAATTAGTCCTGCTATTTTAAGTGAAAAGCAAGAATGTTGTGAGTTGCACCCCCCTTTCTGCAGTTTTGCAGAGCAATCCTATGCACAAGGAGCTGGTACAAGTGCGGCTAGCACAGCAGACCCTGAGCCCAGGGGAGAAGCAACAACAGCAGCTGAGCCCGCAGAGCAGGAATTCACAGAGCAGCAGCGCAAAATACAGAACACAGGAGCAACTGGCATCACCATGGCAATCTAGGTTAAATGTTGACAGGCACAGGGGAGAGTCCTTGAGCCCCCAGTCATGAGGCCATACAGAGATAGCCTGAAAAGCCCGGGAAGCAGCAAAAAGAAATGTAAAAGGGGGGGGGGGCTACTTGATGACCCTTCCTGATGTAGATCTTCAGCTACCCTTTTTTCCCTGGCTGAAGGGGGGGAGGGAGGTCCATTTTGTGGTTCACCTCAGGTGCCAAAATGTCTTGGACCGACCATGCCACAGCCCCACCACTGTGCAAGTAAGGACCTGAGCAATGCAGGGCCCCCAGGCATGCAGCCAGATGGGCTCCCCTTCTGCCCAGTCATGCTCCCATGGTGTGCTGGTCCCGAGGGTTAACCGTGCGGCAAGGTCCAGGTCCAGGTCCAGTCTGAGGTCGAGGGTGCAGTATGGAGGCTGTCTATCAAAGCTGAAGCTGGGTCCAAGGCAGGGAGTCGGGTGAGGTCAGGAACTCTGGCAGAAGAGCAGGACAGGGTGCAGGCAGGAACAGGCTACCAACAATGTTGCTCCTGCAACCTGGGACTGGGACTGGGGCTGGCTGGCTTTTATCTGCCCCGAGGCATAGGGCGGCCCTGTTCCACAGGTGACTCGCCTCTCCTGGCCTGGAGGCAAGTCACCTGTGGAACAGGGCCGCCCTATAAGTTCCCACAGGAGAAACTTAGTTCCCTCTGCCTCTCTGCCCTGAGCCTCTGCAGCTCAGGAGAGGCTGGAGGGTTACCGGACCCAGAGGCAACCTCAGTTTCCCCTGACGGGGCTGAGAGTGGAGCACCTGCAGGCAATGGGTCCTCCATCACCTCAGGAGCCAGAGCAGACTCAGCTGGTGCCTGCACCTGAGGATCCAGCACAGGTGAGGACCCTTCAGGCTCAAGCCCCAGCCCCGGCTCAGCTGGTTCTGGAGGCGGGGACTCTTGTGCAGGCTGGGATTCCTCAGGTTCAGCCTCCGAGTCCGAATCCCAGGCCATCACACATGGCCTGGTCCAGCAGGCTCTTCTTATGTTTTCATGTTCTAAGCCTCTTCTCTGCCAGCTGATGGCAGCTGATGCTGAGGTCCTGCTATGTACCTGGTATTATGTATTCAGTGGTCTGTGTTTGCCTGAGCTTGAGTCTGAACTAAGGTTTCTGAGCCCCTGTGTTCTGATTCAATACCTGATAACCATTCACAGAACATTTCAGGATTTGGGCCTCTGTCATTAGCCCTTCAACTCTGAGTCATGATTCGCAGCTTGGAAGTTTAGACAGCCAATCACAGTGGGAGTGGGAGTGGCCCAGGCCTTCAGAAATGTATATAAGCAAGCGCTTTGCCCGTTGTCCAGTTCTGTTAGTTCAATAAAAGTTCTTGCTGTTATCACTGTGTCTTGCTTTGTGTGAACTCACCTGGTGTGTTTGTTACTGCTGAGGATTATAGCTGCTACTGGTTTGTGGCTTCCAGCGCACTCTTGGTAAACCATGATCCTCAGCATAGCCTGGCCCTGCTGGGGATCCACGGAATCCTATGCTGCTAATCTCAGTGGATCTCATTAGAACCGTCTTTTTCTTTTTGCTCAAATGCCAGGATTTGGAGGGGGGGGGCTGTGTGTGTATGTGTAAAAAAAGCAAACAACCTTGTATGAAGACTTGCCCATTCTCTCTGAAGCTGTGATGACATTCAGTTTGATTGCGAGTTACACCACATTAAAAAGAAGAAGATATTATTCTCAGAGAGGCTGTTAAACCTGATATGCCTACATTTATTTACTTTTGCAATATCTTTGCCATGTGTATAGTGATACAGTGAATTACTAGCTTGTGGAATGAATGAAAATAGTGTATGTCTGCGTTAAATGTCAGAGGAAATTGTGGCACTGATTAATAAGTAAAGAATACATAATTAGAAGGGGGGAATTGCTCCTTTACAAAAATTGCTCTCTCTGTATGTGTGTGTGTGTGTGTGTGTGTGTGTGTGTGTAAATTCTCACTCAGCCTTTCACAGAATGAACAGATTAAAATGAATACAAGATGGGACATGTCAGGGAAACAGTTTGCTCTTTTTAGTCGGAGTATTCATATTTCAGAATAACAAGTTCTTAATATTTCACTTGCAATGGACTATGGATGTTTCCATCATTACCTGTTTTATTAGGATCTGGGATATGAAATAGATATGTTCTGTTTTGTTTCAAAGCTATCATCAATGTGAATGAAATGACAACTCAAATTACTTTTTTTTTTAAAAAAAAAGTATGGAGAGAAATATTTTTAACTTCAACCTTTTGACTTATTCCGTTTTCATATTGTAAAGTTTCATTGATTTTTCAAATCTATAACATGAGTGCATTCAATGCAAAGGATAACCAGTGGGACCTCTCAGTCTCGGGCTCTGAAACGACTTGATGGACAACTTTTAAATGAGACCACACATGGACAGAACACCTTGAGAGGGAAGATGCCCTCAGGACCAAAATGTATATTCAATTAACATTGAAGCAGAGTGATGCTATTTCTCTTTGAGATGGGATGTCTGGGGGGAAACAGGACATCATGTGCAATAGGGCTGATTTATGCTCTGCATGGAAGGTGCAGCTGTGTTTGCTGCAGGAGATGTATCTGTTACTATGTGGTTTCCTAGTACAAATCCAGCACATGCTTACAAATACACAGATCTCCTAATTATATGGTAGGGTTGTCACCTGGAGGCATGTGGTGACGCCACATCATGGCGTGTGTACTGTAGGAAGTGTGAATCAGTTTGTAGGGCTGATATACCCATGGAGGGACATCACTTGGAGATTGCAGCCTCAAGTGATGACCTGCAAGTGTGACCAGACCATTGCAGGTCAAACACTGCTTGAAGGAACTAGGTGGAGCTTTTAAGGATGAGAGCTTTTCAGTGGAATTAATTTACATGCTCAGCTGGGAGTCTACAGCTCTGTCCAGTTGTCTCCCCACCGTCCCACTATGCAAATATGGACTTTTGAAGCAAAGAGCTGTTTTTGCTAGAGTAGGTGCCCTGTGCGATTTAGAATGCTGTAAGAACAGAGTTAAAAATCATGTGGGGAGCCTATTTGCACACAAGAGTCCTTCCTCTACAGATGTTCACTCCCTCCCCCCACAATATGTGGGGTGTGTGTACAGGAACAGTGATGAGGCCATGTGGAAGGGGGCAATGACAATGTGCTGCCATTCTGCCTTCTTCACAGTGCTCTACACCTAGTGCAATTCTGGGGCACTGTGTGTGGGGTGAACAGTGACTCAAAACAGTGGGGGGTCTCCAGAGAACATTCTGCAAAGTGGCTTCCTTTTTCTAGCAGGGTGAGAAAAAGAAAAAAATCTTGGGAATTTATTTACTTTATGAATAACAAGCATTTGTATACCTCTGTGTCATAAAGATATACATATCACAGAGGCCTACAGCAACAAAAACATAAAACCCTACAATAAAACCATTAAAAAGTTAAAAACAGACATTGGATATTCCCAGAATCATGCTTGGGAAATTTTCTCAGCTGCTGATAACACCAAGGTTGCAGGCTTGATATGGGACAGCTGCATATTCCCACACTGCAGGGGGCTGGGCTAGCCAAACTTGGCCCTCCAGGTGTTTTGGGACTACAACTCCCATCATCCCTAGCTAACAGGACCAGTGGTCAGGGATGATGGGAACTGTAGTCCCAAAACATTTGGAGGGCCAAGTTTGGCCCTGCCTGGGCTAGATGATCCTAAGGATCCATTCCAATGCTAGAATTCTATGGTTCTATTTTAAACTCCCTATTTATTATTATTATTTATTGGGTGTCTCCTGATCTATTTCCCCCTTTTTATCTTGTGTCTGAGTATTCCCTCCAGGATTAGAGGTGGGGCATCTGCCACAGGGGTTGGGTTAGGCTGTGGTGAGGTGCATGGATGCACTGTCACAGCCAATAAGACATTCTCACTGGTGCATCTGCACAGCCCTGACCTCCCCACTGCCTCCCTGCCCCTTTATTGATACATGGCAGTGATGTCACTGCCAGGAGGCTATAGCTGCAGCTTTGCCAGATGAACCCTTGGAGTTCTTCTAAGGTCCAGTTGGCATAAGGGCAGGACACAGGGAGGAGAGCCTCTAATAGACCTCAGCACCTGGGCAGTCCTTCAGCCAGCTACTTGCAAGGGGTATTCTATATTGAATCGAGTGCATGACTAGCCTTAAATAAATACAGTGGTACTAGTTCTTTTTATTTATTTATTTAAAAAACCCACCTCTTTTAATCTTCACATTTGCAAGGTGGAAAGTTCTGAATTATGGCACCTTGAAGGCTGCAGCAGACCACATCAACCATAAACTATGCAACCATTTGTTTCATGCGGCGTGTGTGAGTCTTGCCCCTGTTAGAAACCAATAAAATACTTATTCCTCGTTATCAGTATGACTATAGCGTATGTGGAAATCATAGCACACACATTATTAGAAGGCAGAGCTCATAAGTCTGTGTATCAAATGTGATTATGGTGTGGGCAGGTGGAATGACTGCAGGGGTGTGCTCACTGGGCCAGTTTAACACATGAATGAACATTTGGAAAGACAAATGATCTTTTGGAATGGGCATGCTGATTCCATCAAAGGCCAATACCTGGTGTTAGAGATTGAGAAAGCGGCGGAACAAAATAAAATAATACACATAGACCTCTTAATCCAACAGGACATTGATGTACACGGAAAGTCAGAATCCATTCTCTGGGCATTATGGCTATCTGCTGTGCTTTACAGTTCGGAATCTGATTGCATTGCTCTTCCAGTGCTGAGAATTTGATTCGCGTTCTCAGCCTCCGCTGCAAATTCCATAGACTGACTGAAGCATACAGTGACCATTTCCCTCTGGTTGTTTCTCGACAACTGGAACACAGCTAGGCGTCGCACCTTCTTCCAGCGCTGTAAATCAAGGAGTTAATCGCCCCAAACTGCCAAAAATCCAAAGGCATGATCGGGTTTCATCAAAACCTTTGTTACATTAAACATCTCAGTCAGCTCTCATTATCCAGATTACGCAACCCTGTTTCTGGAGCTGATTGGCACAGGCTAGTGTTGCATCACTTTAATAACAGAAAAATAAAGTTGTACGGCAGACAAGACTCCCAGGGGCCATCTAAAATAACCGGCTAGTGCCAAAGCAAGATCCAGCCACCCAAACAGTGAACGCGAAGAAAACAACCACCAAGTAATGAATGGAGGATATTTTTAAACTGAGCCAGAAATTCAGGACAAAGATGAAAAGCCGAGGAGATCTGCAATTTGGAAGCCCAACAGAGGCTGCTCCTAAGAGACTAGCCGAAAAGTAAGGACTATTGGGTTGTAGGCTGATAGGGCTTACAGGGCATGTTATAGTGATATCTGAATGCTTTTCAATTACTATATGACAAGGAAGGAGCTGCTATTCCTAAAACAGGGAGCAGAGAATAATTCTTCCCATTTTAGAGATGGGAAGGGAGCAACGGAAGTGAATTAATCCAAGTGAAAATATCATGTGGATTAATACAATTTGTGTAATCTTTTGTATAAAGGCCATTTAAACGAAAATGCTATATTGCTCTCGGGACCTCTCTACACACTTGTAGCCCTGCACTAGCATCTTTGCACCCACCTTGTTTTGGAGTGGAATCATTTCATTCCAGCCAGGGTTCCCCTGCAGAAGCAGATGGCAGGAGACACTGGTGGCTGGCAGTCTGAAAGCATTGCCTTGACTTTATGTTTCCTGCCCTGCTGTTGGGAAAGGGACAGCAAAGTGGACCTGGTACAGATGATCTGGCAGAGTCAAACTGGTGCTCCTGCCAGCAGGAAGTGAAGGGAACCCTTCTACAGCAAGGGTGGCTAACCTGTGGCCCTCCAGATGCTGCTGGACTACAACTCCCATCACCCCTGACCGTTGGCCATGCTGGCTGGGGCTGATGGGAGCTGGAGTCCAATGATGTCCAAAGGGCCTCATGTTAGCTGCCCTTTTTCTAAATCCATGGCTCCCTTATCCAGAGCTGCACCCTGGGAATTCTCCCTGCCTCTACACAAAGACTTGGTATCCACTTTCCCCATAAACTTGTTCTAATTTTGCCACCCAGCCGCTCTCATTTCCCACTCTGCTTTGACAACTGTCTTGTATAAAGTTTAATTGCCTCTCCTGAAGCCAAGCGCAAGGAGTGGCCCTTGCTATCTTTAGGGCTGCAGTGTGTCATTTACTACAAAGCCCCAGAATTGTTACCTTTTTCTTTGTAGGCTCCAGACCAAGCTGTTTTACAAGGCAATAATTTGTGGTATCAAAAAATTGCTTCTACAAACCACATCCAGATGTCACATTCAACCAGTGAATGAAACTCTTTGCAATAATAATCCCTGTAGCTTTCACTTCTTTTTGGATGGCATCAAAAATGCTAAATTACACTTTCTTTGTTTTCATGTATATATCAGTAGCAGTTGTGCTAAACAACAGTCATATTTTTGTGTGATCTGTTAATACTCTGAATGACTTGTGCAGTCCAAAAAAACAAAACAAAAACCCCTTACATATGTGATAGGTTTCGCCAACTTTCAGATTATTTTGTGTTATAGTTAATGCTCTGGTAACCTCCCGTTTACACTACTGAAAAGGCTTATGAATGGGGCTGCCTTTTAAAACAATCTGGAAAATGCATTTGGTCCAGAATAGGGCAGCAAGATGTTTAATTGGGACTGGGTGGTTTGACCACATTAGGCGTGTGCTTTGTCAGTTGCACAGACTCCCAGACCATTTGCAGACCCCATTTAAAGTGCTGGTTTTATCCTTTAAAGGCAGAAATGGCTTGGGGATCAGGTTACCTGAAAAACTGCCTTTTCCAATATGTATCTACACAAACCTTAAGTTCGTCTTTGGAGGCCCTGCTTCAAGTGCCTCTGCCAAAAGAAGGGAAGCAGGGAATCACTAAGTGTGGGGCCTTTTCTTTGGTGGCACCCCAGTTATGGAACAGCCTTCCCAGGGGGGCCCACCTGGCACCATCCTTGTGGTTTTTTCCATGACAGGTGAAGCTTTTGCCATTCACGAGACCTTTCAAATAACTTCTGTAACCTGGGCTTCTCAGTTTTTATACCTGTGTTTTAACTTTGCTTTTGCAGTGAGTATTAATTTTTGGTTGTTGTTTTATGTACCTTTTGATTTTATGTCTTCTTTTGTATTTTAATTAGGTTTTCTTTTACATGCACACAAACTTTTTTTGCAGATGGACCTGGCTAGACACAGATGTTCAGAGGAGGGGCACTATGCATATTACTGGGTTGCTAGGCCTCTTTGCTCATTACTTGTGTGAAGGTGGCCCCCTCACAGAATGCCACTAGCATCAGGCAATGACAGCAAATCTGAAACTTGGTGGATCGAATGAGCTTCTTGATCCAGATTGGATGGCTTACTTTTCTTCTGACAGAGTTCCTAGTTTTATTAATCTTCCCCACAACAGGCAGGCATTCAACCGGTGCAGCATGACCCATCGTGCCCCAATTTTATGTTGGGAGACACTGGAGAATGAAGCTCCTTCTTCTTCAGCAAATCTGGTTTCTTTGCCATGGACCATGCTTGAAGATCAGAAGTGATAATGGAAACTAGTTTCGCTGTGCCTTGCATCATACAGCCATGCTCTTCTTTTTCATTAACGGTTTTAGACCTAAATTCTGCTTAATCCCACTGACTTTTGATAGTTCGCATCTTTCCTGAGTTGCCACAAGCATTTACCAATTTCTGCAAAGCTTGTGCCAGATACACAGGGTTAACATTTCCACAAACAGCTGGTGCTAAGCTTATGGTTGCAAGTGCCAAATGTCTTTTGGAATCAGCCCAGGAGAAAACCAGCATTTAAGCAAAGACAATAAAAGTGGCTAGGCAAATTTTCAAGAGAGCCTCTGTACTTGGAGTTAACCAAACTTTTATGAATGTTTTACAAAGTATGTGATATAGTAGTTGTGCTTAGTTATGTGCTGAAACCTGCCCGCCAATCTTGCAAATGTTTTCTTCCCCTGCAAAAGAGGCTTCTGTTTTTCTGTTTCATTCACCGTTCATCATTACAGTTTCAGTAGGTGCAGGATGAGCGTACCTGATGGTTGCAAGTTGGCCAAAGGCAGTGTCAAATTCCCACTGAACTGTTGTCAGTTGCCAAGCAGGCAGCCTCCCTGGCTTCCTGAGTTTATATAAACAGCCCGCTCAAGGACATTATGGGGTTTTCAGACAGCACAGGCACCCAGGAAGGCTGAGTTTGCAAACCGCTAGGGGGATGGTTTACTGAATGAGAGAAAATCTTAGCCACCTTGAAAGGAACAAAATAAAATCTCACCCATGAGATTTTCACTAATTCTTTTCTCCACTTTGATAATTTTCACATGCAATTTCTTTCTCATTAATTGTCGGAGAATGGTAAATACACACAGAGAGAGTCTCTCTCTCTCTCACACACGAAATGGTTAGCACAACAAAGATTGTTCTTAGCTAAGCCTTGTCTGCAGTGACTGGAGTGCAGGTGTATCCTTATAGGTATGGGGATTAACAGATGACAAGGCCAGAAATAAAACAACTTTTCACTTTGCACACGTTCTTTATATATTTTCAAACACTTTGAGAAATTAGAAAATATTTACACATATGACCCACCACGTTGGC